>NC_134830.1:158053946-158393643 GCF_004210375.1 Tachypleus tridentatus
CCATTCATCTTCATAATATAGGGACGATCAGAACCTCATCAACATCCCATCGACGACCATTCATCTCTATAACATACAGACAGTCAGATCCAAATCAACATTCCATCCATAACTATTCTTCTTTATAAATAACAGACGATTAGAACCTCATCAACATTCCATCCACAACCATTCATCTTTATAAATAACAGACGATCAGAACTTTATCAATATTTCACCCACAATCATTCATCTTTATAATATACAGACAATCAGCACCTCATCAACATTCCATCCACGACCGTTCATCTTTATAGCATATAGACGATCAGAACCTCATCAACATTCCATCCACAACCATTCATCTTTATAGCATATAGACGATCAGAACCTCATCAACATTCCATCCACAACCGTTCATCTTTATAGCATATAGACGATCAGAACTTCATCAACATTCCATCCACAACCGTTCATCTTTATAGCATATAGACGATCAGAAGCTCATCAACATTCCATCCACAACCGTTCATCTTTATAGCATATAGACGATCAGAACTTCATCAACATTCCATCCACAACCGTTCATCTTTATAGCATATAGACGATCAGAACCTCATCAACATTCCATCCACAACCGTTCATCTTTATAGCATATAGACGATCAGAACCTCATCAACATTCCATCCACAACCGTTCATCTTTATAGCATATAGACGATCAGAACCTCATCAACATTCCATCCACAACCGTTCATCTTTATAGCATATAGACGATCAGAACCTCATCAACATTCCATCCACAACCGTTCATCTTTATAGCATATAGACGATCAGAACCTCATCAACATTCCATCCACAACCGTTCATCTTTATAGCATATAGACGATCAGAACCTCATCAACATTCCATCCACAACCGTTCATCTTTATAGCATATAGACGATCAGAACCTCATCAACATTCCATCCACGACCGTTCATCTTTATAGCATATAGACGATCAGAACCTCATCAACATTCCATCCACAACCGTTCATCTTTATAGCATATAGACGATCAGAACCTCATCAACATTCCATTCACAACCGTTCATCTTTATAGCATATAGACGATCAGAACCTTATCAACTTTCCATCTATGATCATTCATCTTAATAACATGACTTGTGAGTTGGATGTCTTGTAGTTTGTCTTTTGACGTATATGTTGTGGCTTGGATGTCTTGTAGTTTGTCTTTTGAAGTTTTGTGTGTCTTGTAACTTGGATGTTTTGTAGTTTGTCTTTTGACATTATGTGTCTTGTAACTTGGATGTTTTGTAGTTTGTCTTTTGACGTGTATCTTGTGGCTTGGATGTCTTGTAGTTTGTCTTTTGACGTGTATCTTGTGGCTTGGATGTCTTGTAGTTTGTCTTTTGAAGTCGTGTGTGTCTTGTAACTTGGATGTTTTGTAGTTCATCTTTTAAAGTTTTGTGTGTCTTGTGATTTGGATGTTTTGTAGTTCATCTTTTGTTGAAGTTATGTGTATCTCAAGAGTACATTTATTTAGAAACGCTGATGAAACTGTTAAAATTATTTCGTTGTTTGTGTACAGCAATTAAAAAGTGATCTGAACAAACACCTCAGATTGATTTTGGAGACAGATATTTATTTATACCTCTACCTCTGATCTTCCAGGTATGTAAAGAACAACCAACGAGCAAATTTAGTCGCCCCCCACATTTTTATTAACTCTTGTGACATTAAAAGATCGAATATTTAGATAAAGAACCTGGCATGTCTAGGTAGTTAGGGGGCGCTCGACTCGCAATCTGCGGATTCGAATCCCCGTTCCACCAAACATGCTCGCCCTTTTAACCGTGGGGTGTTACAAAGTGATAGTGAGTCCCGCTATTTGTGGCAGTGGATAATGCTGACCAGCAATTTTCTCTCTAGTCTATAACTGTTAAATTAAGGACTGCTAGCGCAGATAGCCCTCGTGTAGCTTTACGCGAAATTAGAAAGAAATCAAACCAAAACCAATTTAAAATATCCATGAAAGCGTAAATAAATCACAAGGGCACTGTTCACAACGGATAAAATATTTTACAAACTTTCCTCGTCTACAGCTCCATATTTTCGCGAACACTATCGCAACATGATGACGTCAGTAGTTTTGCCCTTCACAAACACGCCCTCCGTGAACTTCAGATCAAATTTAAAATCAAAACCCACCAATACAACGATTAATATTAAATTGTAGTCAGTGGTGGATTTAAGGTTGTGTGGGCCCAGAGACTAATAATTTTTGTGGGCATGTAATTCTACATAGAATAAAATTATCAATGGGCCTTGGGGCTGAGCTCCCTCTAGCTCCTACCTAAATACGCCACTGATTATTGTCACATTTCCTATTGTTACGTGGGAGGCCTTTGTATTCTTCCCTGGTTGGACAGAGGTAAGTCTTTGGATTTACATTGCTAAAATCAGGGTGTCGATTCCATTCGGTTAGAATAGCAGATAGCCCACTGTGACTTTGATATACGAAAACACACACCTTCCTTTGTATTATTTGATAAAAATAATACACAAATCCATTTCACTTAGTGACAAGAAAAATATTTTCTTCTGGTGCTTCGACTACAACTTTTATATTTAGCTTAAACTAACTTTCATTGATAGGCCTAAGATCACAGTTAGACGCTAACACGATAATTTCACTTATCATTTAATTTTCGCACGTTATAAAACGTACAGTGTTTTTCATGTTATTCCATCCAAGCAGAAATTTGGTATTCGTAAAACTGATTAACAAATCCATAACTTATTAATAAATAATAAACTTTGCTAACTCAGTATTGAATCATTGTGTTTTAAGGCTCACTCATCAGTCCTCCATCTTCCTTAACCTTTTTCGCGTTTTATATTTATTCAAACCGTTTCCTAAACTTTCATAATTCTCACTAATCAAAGTTTTCAGCATACGACGAAAAAAAGATACAAAAGTGAAAGATAATAGAGAAAAAAAAAGCATAGCCTACAAATGACCTGTTTAAAAACTGAAGGAAACCGAAACAGAATTATATAAAACAAACACGTAAGTCCTCAAAACATTATATGTATCACATTAGCGTGTTCTGTTTTCCCACACAAACAATACGATTGCATATTGTTCTAATTCAAATTTCATCTCGTAGTCTAGGTGAATGATAGAGATGAGATACTTATCAGCTATATGTTAATTCTATGCCTTATTCAGTTCTATAAACGATAGAGAGAAACACGTACGCTGGTCCAGAAAAACAACAGTCGTGCTATCTTTGAATATAATACAAACTAATATCCAGGAAACACGAATATGTAATATGGAGAAGATACTGGTTACCAGCCACGAAACACCTGTGTTAAGTTTTGAAGATCCTATTGGCAAGCAGCCAGAAATCACATATGGTAATTTGTCTGACCCTACTGACAAAGAGCCAGAAAAAAAACATGGTAATTTGTCTTACCTTAATGGCAAATAACCATAAAATACACATGGTAATTTGTCTGACCCTACTGGTAAATAGCCAGAAAATACACATGGTAAGTTGTCTGAACTTACTAACAGATAGCTAGAAAATACACATGGTAATTTGAGTGACTCTACTGAAAAATAACCAGAAAATACACATCGTAAGTTGTCTAAACTTACTGACGAATAACCAGAAAATACACTTGGTAAGTTGTCTGAACTTACTGACAAATAACCATAAAATACACATGGTAATTTGTCTGATCTTACTGACAAATATTCAGAAAATTCACTTAGTAAGTTGTCTGAACTTATTGATGAATAACCAGAAAATACACATGGGGAGTTGTCTGAACTTATTGACAAATAACCAGAAAATACACATGATAATTTGTCTGACCCTACTGACAAATATCCAGAAAATACACATGGTAAGTTGTCTGAACTTACTAACAAATAGCCAGAAAATACACATCGTAATTTGACTAACTCTACTAACAAATAACCAGAAAATACACATGGTGATTTTGGTGATCCTACTGACTAATAGCCAGAAAATACAAATGGTAAGTTGTCTAAACTTACTGACGAATAACCAGAAAATACACATGGTAAGTTGCCTGACCATACTGAAAAATAGCCAGAAAATACACATGGTAAGTTATCTGACCCTAGTGACAAATAGCCAGAAAATATACATGTTAAGTTGTCCGAACTTACTGACAAATAACCATAAAATATATATGGTAATTTGACTGACTCAACTGACAAATAAGCAGAAAATACGCACGCTGGTTTTGGTGATCCTACTGACTAATAGCCAGAAAACACTTGATATAACCTTTAGTCTTTGACTGCAAAGACACAACAAGGTCAAAGCCTAACCTTGCTTAATGAAATATACGAGGTTATCCTTTGACCTCGAATTATTCCATTGACGTGATACGTGTAACACAATTTCTATAAATGTTTTACATACATCTGTAACAGTCTTCGCCCGTCTCAGTAAAACCTGCTCGATTTTTCTGCAGTCAAAGAAAGAGCTTGAGAGTTCTGAACGACATTTTTACTGACATCTATGTGTGTTAGTACCTCGAAAATCAGTTATTTGGTTCAGTGGATCAAAGTCTGAAAAGGACAAATTTTGACACAAGTTAGATGCAAAATAAATAAAAATAAGTTATGTTTACTGAAAGTACTGATAACACTTATATATGTTTATTAAAAGTCAACCCAAATTACAAAAATATAAAATAAATGATTAATATTTATAACATCTCTTTAGTTCTTTTACGTAGATTATCTATATTATTATTTTAAAAAATGAATAAATGAAAACAGATGCCCCAAATATCAGTTAATTCTTACAACACAGCAAGAAAAAGACATATAAACGTATGAAAAATATGATTTATCGTATTTTTCAATAATTAAAATGAAATACAGATACAGGAACTCGAGACGATAAAGGTATATTATCACAGAATTCAAGAAATAACTTTCAAATAAATAAATCAGCAGCGTTGTTCAAAACAGAAAATGATTAATTCACGTTTAATCCATTACAAAGACTGCTTTACTCTGAGATAAAAAACAACAAAAAATGACCATCAACTATGAAATATACCGACACTGTAGAAACAAGAGCCTGCAGTGGCAATGCTATTTAGATAAATCATATACCTCAAAAAACCTTGATTTTCAACGTTGATTCGAAATAGTCTTTTTTTTTTCCAGATTTGGATTATTAAAACTGGTTAGTAAGATTTTTACCCATATTAATTTCAAATACATAAACCGCTGATTGTTTCTAAACTATTACTGATTGTGAAATACTGTGAGACCAAGAAGACAAAAACACTCTCTTGATAATTAAACCTTATCAGCGTATACTCGGTATTTTGGCACATTCGTATATACCTCTACGTTAACAAGTTTGTTCACGTAATTGGAAGGATATTTTATTGGCTCTTCTATTGTCTAATTTTTAAAAAATCAAATTAAGTATATACAACGATAATAATGAAAAAATATATTAGTGGGTTATATTTTTGATTTAGTTTCATCTTTTTTTATGGCTAATAAACTTTTAATTACTTTTATCTTTTATGTGGAAACGTTGTAGACGTAATTTGTATTGAACTGCAGAAAAAGGAAACTTCGTTTGCGAAGTAAACTGCTTGAAGCACAAACACGCGTTATACCTATTACCCCTCGAAGCCAGTTGGGACAGGCCCAAGTTTATCCAATCAGGATACGATCTTTTTCCATATCCAGGGTATTTGCCCAACCAATTTATTTAGTTTTTATGAATAGTCCACGCCTTTCTTTCATATCATTGGGCCGTTTGGACATTCGTGTTCTTGCGTCGTTGGCAAGTTTCTTTAACAATGGTGTTGTGAGCATGCTAACGTTCGCCATGACCCCCTACCTTCTTGGCGTTTAGGTTTACTCGCTAAACAAGAAGCCCCGCCCCTAACAATCTGAAATTTCGTAATCACCCGGCCACCCATGAGTTTGGCCAATCAGCGCTCACTAACTTGACGCCAGTTTGGGCGGAGGGCACATGAACCCACGGGCGCTGTCGTTGCCAAGTCTGAAATTTCACCAGGGCCTGGTATAGGCTACACAGCTGTCAGTGAATAGCCTATCCTCAGTTGTTAAAGTTGGTTGTTTCCTGCCATTGGAAATATTATATATCTTCAGAAATTCCAGTCGGTGAAAATTTATAGGTTATAAAGATAGCCGATATAAACCGTTAACGGTAAGTAAAATATTCCTCAAAGTTTCTTTTTTAAATAAGTTTTCAGTAGATAGGCAACATCCAAGTACATACAAATTACCTTTATTTTACGAGGCCAAGAGCCATCTATCCAACGGTGAGAGAGTTGAGGGACCATTTCATCAAACCAACTGGGGTCGACGCAAAAATTAAACCTACGTGGTCGTTAACTAGTACTAGTAAAACAGGCTCACGACTGTTAGTGTAGCGGAAACAACTGTTCTGTGCGACTACATATAGACACGTTAATTAATGTCTTACATTCGTAACATATTTTTAAGTGTATTTTATAAAATAATAAGGCAGGCCTATATAGTAGTGATAATATTAAGGCGGGAGTTACTTAAATTATTGCAAAAAATAATAATAAATTGAATTCCAGATTTTTTTAGGTTACAGTGTTACACTGAAGTTTTATTACGTCAACATTTTAACATGAAAATAAATAAAAGCTGTAAACGTTGGACGGTCGTAAAAACAGTTCCAAGTTTAATAGACTTCAGCTTGTATTAGATACGATACCAACCTTATTTATCTTTTGTCGGAAACCGGGTTTTGTTACCCGTGGTGGGCAGAGAGAGCATAGATAGCCCTTTGTGTAGCTTTGTGCTCAACTACAAAAAGCAACAGCCTCTGCCTTATCCGTTATTATTATCTATATGGACTTTGAATGTTTAACAACAGAATTCAGTTTCTATACTTATATTGCAAATTAAATCATAAATTCAAGTTATGTAAAAACAAAAAGTTACAAAGGTATGTGTGGGGAAGAAAAAGGATAGTGAAATAATCTGTATTTCATCATTTTTTTTATACAAACAGCTCAGTGCGAGAAATAATATATTCAGTGTTAAACGTCATTGATAACATAAACGGGGGAGTGTCGTTTTGCAATATTTCAGTACCTTTAAAAAAAAAGCGTACAGTTCTGTTTATATAGGTCAAAGGTGAAAAGAATAAAGACTTGAATGTGAAGTACAGTCCTTTATTTTATACTTATATTGTAAACTTTTCATATCCTCAGCTTGACCGGAAATACTTGTCTAACAGCATTAAAAAAAATTACAATGATTTCTGTTTATGGTAAATATCTTGATATAGCATATATGAGGTCTATGTTACAAGCGTGCGTATACGTTTAGCGACAGATGCTTTGTTTGGTTTGTTTTAACAAGTCTGGTCTTAGTAGCTTAAAATAACAGTTATCAAATAATTATCTGTACCTGGAGAGGGCTGAAAGAACAGAAAGAAACACAACCAATTAGTCAAATGAAAATTAATGTCGAAAGTGTTGTAACCTTTCATCACAAATTGCTTTTGTTTGTCGCAGCTAAAAAGAAACGTATCTAAGTTTTTTGTATTCGTTATTAACACTAGATTTATTTTACAGTTACTATAGACGTTTATGGTATAAAATAATTGAAAGTACTTTAATAGTGGCAGTAATTAATCAGTAGAACACATACATTAATGCTGATTTTAATGTAATATCACAATCCTTTCTTAATAATATAAGCACTCAAGTATTAAAACGGTCTAATTGTTTAATCAATATCCTTCTAATTATTCATATTTTAATTTCTTAGTTATAATCATATATTTAGTATCATTATAATGAATAATTTATTTTCAATTAGTCCTAAGTACTGTTGACTCTTATATCGTTACTGTTTAAAATATAATTAAGATAAACATTGATAACAAATAGGTAGTGAAGTTTTAATTAGATTTCCAGTGACATCAGTGAACAAAATAGTAGAATTCACGTAAAAACTGTGTATTTAAAATTACAAATTATAAAGTTTTACGCTGATTTATCCAGTTCGTCCTTGGGAATTTTTGTTTTGTTGTTAAAGATATTTTATGTTTAATTTAACTACAGAAGCTAGAAGCCAGCTTTACTAATGTTGATGGGCAAGACAAAGTTCTCAGTAGAAGCCGAACGATCACTTACTAATTTTCTCGTATCTTTCGTAATTCGTTGAAACCACAACTTTGATATTCACAGCGCTGAACTAACAGGCTGACTTGTTTATAAATCTATTTCTATAACAGGTACATTTAACCTTGTCTAATTCTCGTTTCTAGTAGTTCTTTATGGGCCAGCGGCAAGCTCAAGGATGTACACTCTAAATCCGATGTTCGATTCCTTACGGTAAACAAAGTATAGATAAGCCATTGTGTAGCCAAAAGTAACTTGCTCTTTTCCCCGCCACTCTTATCTTAAACTCAAGATAATACTAAATTACTAGTTATTGCAGACAGCTAGTAACGTTAAAACTCCCTGTGGTCAATATTAACATAAATGTAAAACAATAAACAAAGCCCGTGACGCTACTGTGTCACTTCATTGTGAAATCCCCTGAACAGTGGTGTCACACACACTAAATAACGATAATATGATATTTAATATTAGTTAGTTTCACAGTTAATTCGTTAATTAAATGTTGATACAATACGATTAATAATAAGCATTTTTTTTATTACTCGTGTAACTGCTCATAAAATCTTGCCACCAAAAATACTTGGTGTTTTTGTTTTCGTGGATTACGATTGATGGAATGGTCTCATGTTCTTTATCAAAGCTTGCTTTTGTTTTGTCACTGGATAAGTTGTTGTTTTTTCAGATATGTACGTGGTCAAAAGAATGAAACTCACTGTTGGTTTCATCTTTGGTGATAAACTGAAAGAAATAGTTAAAAACAAACTTTTTAACATGTTCGTCTCTGCAGGCAAATTCTTTGAAGCAAACCAATTGATCACTCTCTTGTGAACAACAACCAAGACACATTTGATTAGTTGTCTTCATTTATCTTCCACCGGAAGTTCAGTTTCTGGTGGTGGAACCTCTGTGTAGCGTACAGATATTTTGTAGTCAAAGGCTGTGAAACTGTTCGAAACAATTCTAACCCCTATATTGGTACTCCAGCTGAAGTGTATTTGAAATATGCACTTTTTAAGTCAATCATCTACACATTATGTAGTGTGTAGAAGCTTCCTGCCGCAAGTGGGACTTCTGACTTTCCAACTGCTGGATCTTTTTGACCATTCACTGTTTCACAAATCTACAAAGCAGATTTTCCCTTTTCATTACTATATCAGGTCATATATCAAGTGTCAATCAACATGTTACAACGTTTCCTGTTAGTGAATCATTGACTTTCAGGCTGATTTCTTAAATAAATACACTTTTGAACTTCATTTTGCTGCTATAACCATGAAAATGTCCAAACTTTCCTTGATTATATTAGTTTCTGTTTCTAATCCTTCTATAAATCTAATATTTGTTTTTGCAATTTTTCTCTTAAATTCCTATCTCTTTATTTATGTTTAATATTTTACTTTTTGGTAAGTTTCGCACAGTTACATCACGTCCAGTAAATTTTCAACTTATCTTCGAGCACGTGTCATTATTCTTGAAGTTGTCCTATATTCTATTTATTTTCATCAAAATAATCCCACTTCAGACACGGAGATTGGAGTAGCATCGTTTGATGGTTGGATTGCTTCATATTGTTTATTACAAAAGAAAAATGCAAAGTTCAGTCCAGAAACTATTAACAAGACTTTTTAAATGAAAATAAAACTGTATAGTGATGTAACAACCACAGTATACATTCACTATCTTCAGTGCCAAGGAGAACATATCTCAATACAGTGCCTTCGCGCTTATTAATGTATACGTTGTGGTACATTAGTATTGGTTGAGATGCTATTATATTAGTACACTGCTTAATAAAAACTATTAGCATGTGTATTGGATTACGTTGATGAAGTATATTTTTAATAAAGGTTATTTACGTTACACACATTAAAGATAGCTTTTTTGTTTTTTATCGACCTTCACGTTATACGACTTGGCTTTACATTCCAAACACCCGTGAGTGAAAGTGCAGGTGGATATATTTAAATATATGAACCCCACTACACCTTCTTTGTACAGTGCTGACGAGACCCGGCATGGCCAAGTGATTAGGGCGCTCGACTTGTAATCTGAGGATCGTGGGTTTAAATCCCCGTCATGCCTAACCTGCTCACCCTTTTTAGCCGTGGGGGCGTTATAACGTCACGGTCAATCCCACTATTCGTTGGTAAAAGAGTAGCCTAAGAGTTGGCGGTGGGTGGTGATGATTAGTTGCCTTCCCTCTTGTCTTACACTGTTAAATTAGGGACGGCTACGCAGATAGCCCTCGCGTAACTTTGCGCGAAATTCAAAAAACAAACAAACAGTGTTGACGACGCCTTTCATCCTACCCTCACCAGGTCGGTTGAAATATTGTAGATGCAACAGTGGTGTAGGAACTATGTATATCGTGAAGAAGTGTCAGGTCGTGAATCAAACTGTGTAAGTGAAATGTAACTATAATTAATTTTATCTAAGTAATTTATAAATAATATTTTTTAGCGTTAGGAGTTATAACACCACATTTTATTTTAACGCTAATTCTCTTATTTAAATTATCTTTCACAAGAACTGGCAAATCAACCACATTATAATTTTCTTTGTAGTTAAGCGCAAAGTTACGCAGTGAGCTGTCTCCATTACGGGTATCAAAGCTCCATTTTTAACGTTAATCCATCTCAAGTTTACCTCTGGTTCACTACAACGGGAATCACATTTAGTAATTTTAAAATTTCGTGAGCGAAAGGAAAGCAAGATGTGCTATAATGTTCAAAGTTAGGCTTCGGTACGAAGTGGTACAGAACATTTACGTGCTTCGTTTATTTTGCGTAAAGTTACTCTGCGCTTGTCGTTCCTAATCTGGAAGTGAAAGACTAGAGATAAACAGTTAGTACCACCCAATGCCAACTCTTTACCAACGAATAGTGGGATTGATCATAACATTATAATGCTTCAGTGGCTGAAAAGACGAGTATATTCAGTAAAGAAATTCAAACCCACAACTCGCAGTTTGCGACTGGAGTGCTCTAATCTCCAGGTCAGTTTACATACGTGCATATTTTCTTGTATTTACAATAATTCATAGAAACACAAACTCAACATCACTTACATTGAACTATCTAAATAGTTTATTCATTAATAATTCTACCACTTTTAAAAGGCTTGCTAATCAATAAAAAATCTTACATAGTCTCGCCTAACTCATGTTTTTAATCTTTTCCAGAAATTTCAGATGTTGAGTTATGTATTCGTATTAAAAGGTCAAAACTTCATTTACCTGAAACTAACATAAATGCCCAATACAAAAAAAAAAAAACTTAAATGGTTTATTTTGGAGTATTAATTAAAAGGAAAAAATCCAAAGTACAATCCACTTAATGGTAGTTCCCTGCTAGTACAGCAGTAAATTTACAGATTTACAATGCTAAAAGCATGGGGAACAATTCCCCTCGGTGGATTCAGCAAATAGTCCAATGTGGCTTTGCTATCAGTAAGCACCTACATCTGCTTAATGGTAAACGAATTTTATTGCTTCAGTTTCTAAAGTTTAGTTCTGCTTATTGTGCTCTGGAAGGCCTGACTTCACTGAGGTTACTAAGTCCCACTTACATGCAAAATTTTTTGTATCTTTATTTAGTAGGAGTGAAATGAATAAAAGCTTGAAGCAGCATGTGTGTGTGTAGGGGGATAAAGAAGGATGAACTCGTATGCCCCCATCCCCATCCATCTGGTATAATTTGTGTACATATATTAATCTGACCTGACAAACAATGTCTAGCAGAAATTACCACTTTTCCTCTTTTCGAGCTTGGGGGCAATCCCCCACATGACAACCCTGATCCCTGAAACATGTACTCTGTTCACAAACTGGACTCGCTGCCTGATTTAATAATCATTCAGACACTGTGATAAATTCAATAATCATTTATCATTCTTTTATGTTGTTGTTTAACTGGCATTATTATCATTTCTTAAACTTCCAGACTTTGAACTCTGTATTAATTTGGTGATGTCAAAACTCTCTCTTGCAGCCATTAATGTAATCGTCTAAATTAATAAAACACAAGAATGTAGACTGTTGTAAAACAATGTGGACAACACAATGTTGTACTAAGCTACTATATAACACAACTGTTATTGTATTAACTTCAGAAATTTGTACAACTCATGGCATCATCGTATATAAGAACACCTTATTTCCATAACCAAATGGTTAAGGCACTCAACTCATAATCTGAGGATCTTGAGTTCGAATCTTCATCAGACCAAAGATGCTTGCCCTTTCAGCTGTGAGGGACATTTTAATGTGATGGTCAATCCCACTATTTGTTGGTAAAAGAGTAACTCAAGAGTTGGCAGTGGGTGGTGATGACTAGCTGTCTTCCCTGTAGTCTTACACTGCTGAATTAGGGACAGCTAGTGCAGATAGTCCTTGTGTAGCTTTGCACGAAATTCAAAACAAAACAAACCTTTCAAATGTGGCTTGGCAGAAGATTGGAAGGCTTATAATGCCAAAATTCAGAGTTCAGAGCAAACCCTTTCTCTTGCAGTTCAGTAATTCATACATGTTAAAAGTGATGTACAATAGCATATTGTATTTCAGTCTACATACAAAATGTATATTATCCTAAGAGTGTTGTCATGAAAACATGCCAGTCCCACCATTTCATTCAGGTTTATTTTAATATACTTTTAAAGTTGTTGTTAAATTCAAATCCACACAATTTATCTGTGGTCTGTCCACCATAGGTACTGGAACTCAATTTTTAGTGTTATAAGCCCTTAGTTTTACTACTGAGACATTGGGGGCTTGATGTTAAAGAAATGATACATTTAGTAGATGTCTGATCAGTTTATTTTTCATGTATTCATTAACTGGATCATTGACATATTTCTGTTAACATATGAGAGATGTAAAATTTGACAGGTATGACAGCTTGGTAAAAGGTATTTACTGTAAAATGTTGGCTTTAATTTGCGGTGACATTGTTCATATCATGGTAACCCTTATAAAAACAGGTTTTTTATAATTTACAATAATAGTCTTTTATTCAAATAATTCATTTATTGACTTGTTACTAACATTTTGTAGGCCTATCAAATTTCAACATTTCTTTGATCAAACTTGTGTAAAAAGTAATAATATTACTTATTGAGATGTATTAATAGTTGTAGTAGTTTTTCAAATACTGTATTCAATTTGTAATTCATTATATAGACTATTATGTACAGTGCATATTATTATTACTTTAAGAAGCATTAGCAGGTAATTTATGATTATGAGTTTTGTCATAAAAATTTCAAGTTTTGAATGTAATATTGAACTTGTATTAGTAGTATTGATTAATCAGCAAAAGCAGTTTGTATGTTTTTGAATTTTCACAAAGCTATATGAAGGCTATCTGTACTAACTACCCCAAATTTAGCAGTGTAAGGCGAGAGAGTTATCACCACCCATCACTAACACTTGGGCCACTCTTTTACCAATGAATAATTGGATTGATTGTAACATTATAATGCTCCCACAGCTGAAATGACAAGCATGCTTGTTTTAAACCTGTGATCCTCAAATTACAAGTCAAGTGCCCTCACCACCTGACCATGCTGGGCCTTTTTATTAAAAGCAGCAATTTTATTGTTAAATAAATAAAACAACAAAAGACTGGTGGGTATTTTAGTTTGAATATCTCTGTCCCCATTGCTTGGAAACAGAGATAACCAGGGGTGCTCAGAAAATGTCTTTCTCTTCATTCCACCCATGAGTTGGTATTTTGATCATGCAACCCAGAAAAAAATGTAATATTAATAAAAAGGTTTCTTGAACTTCATTTGAGAGAATACTGACAAGTAAGTATCCTCAGAAAAACCAACAACAGACTGGATATGTGAATATCACAAGAATCAACGGCCGATGTGGGACTTAAGGTCCTTCAGGGCAGCGGGGGATCCATAGATCCTCTACTAAAATTTTGATGTGGGGTAAACGAGAAAATCCACTTTTATTTCACAGTCTCTAATTATTCCCTGGAGTTCCTGAGCTTTACAACTGAAGTAGAGGTGGTGGTTAGGGTTCCTTCCTGTGTAAAAGATGTAAAAATAAAAACCAAACATTTATGATTATGGCTGTAGATGTTACACAAGTAAAAAGGAGACTGGTGAATGTGCCATGTGTGTGGTGTTTCAGCCATTGTTTTGAATTGTAAAGTTAGTGCATTTTGTGTTTTAGCATTTTGTTAGTATTTTTTAATTAACTTTTGTATTCTCACATTAACATCAGGCAGAATATTAAGGGAATCTAAGTAGCATGATAGGGTTTATCTCAGTAGCCAGTATGCTGTGTGAATTGCCTGGTGTTGTATGTTCTCTAATTGTTTCCTGAGGTGACTGGACATGGTGCAACTGACCACACATCCATATTCCTAATATAACATTTTTTGTATCTTAAAAGAGTGTGTCTGTTTTTCTTATAGCAAAGGCACATTGGGCTATCTGCTGAGTCCACTGAGGGGAATTGAACCCCTAATTTTAGCATCCATAAACTTACTGCTGTTGTTAGTCACCATTACATACATAATTGTATTGCCACATTATATTCACAAGAACTTATAAACTGTAATATCAGTGTAATTTTTAATTCATTGTAGAAATAAATTGGGAAAAACTTGTCACATTTTTTATTAAGCTGTTTTACTTTTAAATTCTTAATTTAAGGATAATATTACACACACAAGTAACAAATAAACAGTCATTTTTACGATGTTGTGATGATTCATAATATCAAATTTCACTTTCCTTCGAACAGTATAGAAAATACCATTAATTCTCACAGAGTCCACGTGTACACGTAATTAGTTTTTTTTTATCATATACAGATTAGGAAGCTAAAAGTGTATTTTTTCATATTCATGTGTTTGTAATTATTAGTACTTTCAAGTGTTAAATATATTTTTATATTTGATATTTTTCTATGTCTGAATTGGTTCTGTTCAGTATCTTCACCCCTGAAGGGGGGATCTTCATTATTTTACATAAAGTTTGGCTACAGTTTGGAGATGACATACTTTGAAAACTTGGGTATGTAAGAAAAGTCTATATACAGCTACTTATCTCTCCAAACATAGTTTTCTATACTTAGAATTTTATCATGTTTGTTACATATAACCGTTAAAATAAATGTAACAAGTATGCTATTTTGTTTTTATTATATCATTGCTGGTGTGATTTTTACTTTTTTGAAGTGAAGTCACTCTCTTGTTTCTTTCTTGTGCACCTCCTGTCTGGTATAAAACTTTTCATTTTATTTGTTGTAGTTTTGGAATACAACATATGCTAATATTATATTTCAGCTCTGTAATATTGTTTTCCCTAATATGTTTAAAAAATGCATCTGGTCAGTTTTTGTAAGTGTAATTATAGTCATGTGATTATATCTTAATAATGTGTTATATTTTTGTCTTTGGCATTTCTTTCTGATGTCTTATATTCATCTTGTGGTTAGATATTACTAGTTTATATGTTAGTCTGTTATATTAAGTTATCCTAAGAATAGTTAGTATTTTAATGTCATGGTCAATCCCACTCGTTGTTGGTAAAAGAGTAGTCCCATAGTTGGCAATGAGTGATGGTGACTAGCTGCCTTCCCTCTGGTGTTTCACTGCTGAATTAGGAACAGTTAGGGACAATAGGCTTGGTGTAGCTTGGAAGAAATGAAAAACAAATACATTTTTTGTTACACATAGCTAAGTTAGAAATTTGATTACATGAAATTATGTTTAATTTTTTAACTCATGGGTGCTTTCATTTTCTGGCATTTCAATGCAGTAATGAACATAAAACACAAGGGATCTATAAACAGACTTACAATTAGTTACCAGAGCTTAGGAACTAGTTTGTACATAATTGTAATTTTAGAATTGGTGTACAAAACCATTATTATAAGCTTCAGTGTTAACTTCCATGTGATTAAGTTGTTATATGTCACTGGAATAACTGTAGTTTTAAATGGCACAGTAAATAAAATAATTAAAAAAAAAGAAAATAAACATAGGTATAACTAATATCATTCCTTCAGAAACAGTGATGTAAACAAGATGTTAGGGATGTCACTTGTATCATCCTTACATTGTAGTACAGGTACACAGTGTAAGAGAAAGTTACAGACAAAAATAGTATAATAAAACTCAATTGTAACTAAACACTTGTATATATTATTGTGTGTTAATTCTTGTCTGTACCATTTTGTAGGAATGATACAAATGCCATCCTTACTATCTTGTTTACATTGTTTTTAATGACTGATATTAGCCATCATACACCTGCTTCCTTTATTTTTGTTACAAGTTTTACTTCATATCTGTTTGCTGTTTTTTTTAATGCAGTGTTTCAGTACATGTAATAAGGTTGTATTTACAATCGTTATAAATAGTGAGGTTTCAACTATATTTATTGTTTATCTATTATTAGCTGGTGTGTCCTGTTTCACACTTTACCTAAGCTTTTTAAAGAAATGCTAAATTTATGTAAAAAAACTAACTTCTACAGGTAATTATAACATTGTTTACACAAGAGTTATTATTGTTTTAAAAATTACTACTGGTTACTAATCAGATACTTCATTTGAAACTATGTCGCCACAGTGTTATTGGTTGATACCATTGTTTTGATTTATCAGTTATTACCTAATAAAAAACAACAAGAAATTCAAAGTTTTTACAATGTTATTTATAGACGTTTACAGAATTTGTGACTCAGCCATTGTATAGATATTGTTATAAAAGGAAACTGTTAGTATTGTGAAGACCTGTTGAAGAGATATAGAAAATACCATTTCAATTAACAATTCGTGTTATCCCTACAAAGACAATATTACCACCTGCGTGATATAACATCTAGTTATACCTAAAGGCAGTTAGCTGGATTACTGCAAAATTCCTCTCGAGTGGAAGTTTTAATTGTGCAGATGTTTTTGTGTGTCTGTATATATATCTCGTTGGGTGTGTTCGTTTAGATTACTTGGTGTAAATAATGCAAAATCCATTGAGCGTTACAATAAAAATCTACTTTATTCAATTAATTCATAAAATATCTACTGGCTACATTCGCCTTTACTAGACAAGCGGTAGGTCTGTGTGTACAAATGTTTCAGGACTTATTACGCATGTAAATTTAGGCCTAAACTCAAATATAGCGTTTCAGTATAAACTTCAAAATTTACACCTAACTTAAATAGTGTAGATTAATAGATGCACACGTAACTCATCAAGTGACCAAATAACAGAATATGCGATAACTTCTCATAACATACTTCTGTGGCTGCCCTAAACCGAATTGGTGGTATTTATACTAATATAACCAATTAGATCTCAATCTCCTGCCCCCTCTAACTGAATAATTAAAACATTAATTATTTATTAGTGTGGATAAAATAAATACGTAACTTTATTCTCTATAAAATTTTGACATATAGATCTTATTGTTATAAGGCATAAACACAAACATACGTAGTATACGAGATTATTGATTTAACTGTAATAAATGATGCATATTGCTACTTCTAGGTATGTGGCACTTGTTTTTCGAGAAAAAAGAACAACAACAAAACCTAATTTGAGTCGGAGACGTCGATATTTAAGATGTGAACTTATATAGCTAGAAATGTGTATAACACCAAAATACTGTTTTTAGTTAACTAGACATTCGGCGTTTCACATTATGGGTTATTAAGGATCGTTCACTAAAATACAAGTTTCGATATCCATGGTGTGCAGAGTACAGATAGCTCATTGTTTAGCTTTGTGCTTAATTCTAAACAAACAAACTAAAACAGAAACCGAAACTGACAATGCAAGGCTTTAAATAATGTGTTATAAAGTCGTTTATTTCTTGTATTAATGTCTTCCATGCACAAATACACACTACGGAAATTATTTTATAGTTGCTAAAAATACCGTAATTTATATACTGTTGATTTCAATTCGCGCTGTGTTTTATATGTTAATTGTATCCGTAATAGCCTTAAACTATAATTATAGTTCATTTGATGTTTTAACGCGACTATAGCACAACAGTTATAATTGTTACCAAATTCACCCTCACAACTTGTGCTCGATTTTGAAGTCACTTTTATAGTAACCTGAGAGTGAACATGACTTACAATTGCTATAACTTTACGACATATTCCGTGATAAGAAAAAGATATTCACGCAAATCACTTGTCAGACGTATCTGTAGTAATAAGTAGAAATATCTTTTTCATAAGACGTTATTTACGTAATTAATTTTATAATTTAATTTCCCTTACGGAAAGGGGGAGACAAATTTGAGTGAGCTACGGATTTTTAATTTGTAAATTTGGTCACCCTACCCATCAATCATTTTGGTAAAACGTTTTAACAAAGCTACTTAAAATAATCACTATAAGATCTCATAGTCTTCCAGTAGCTAAGCTGTTCGAGGTTAAGACTACACAGTGTAAAATATAGAAATAACGAAAATATTATAACGTTGTGAGGGTTAATTGTAGCAAGGTATTCCAGGTTTAATTATAAATACGCCATAACATCTGAGTATTGTTGAGCTTAGACTTAAGTGGACAATTTAGTTTTTAAAAAGATATATTTCGTACTGATATGTAGTGCAGCCATTACCTATATTAACCATCTTGTTTACAATTGTGGAAAGTGTTTACTATTCTAAAAGTATTTTCGTGTAGAATAATGAGATAAAAATGATCATAATTTTTGTAACCACTAAACTCCAGAATAACCTCTTTCGTGATGTCTACGCAGACTGTCTCATTTTATCAATAGCCTACCAAACGATACATTTACGGCCTAGAGGAAGTCTGTCAGCATTTGCTACAAGCTCCGCCTTTCTTGACTTCTTGCCAACCAATCATTGCTGTCCTGGTTTTCTTACGTATACGTATATGTGAGCTTGAACTGAACCTTTTGCGTATCATATTCGTCGTAAATCGAACCCAATGACGTAATCCGTGTTCTTCAGTTGCGATTTATTGGTGTATATTACGCATATAAGATCTCAAATTTGTATCGTAATTTAACGAATTATAGTATTTATGTGATAAGCCTGTTAAAATCAAGTTTTATCCATTAGATCTTTTGTTTTGTACGAAGACATGAATTGGTAAAGCAAAGGCTTGAGACTTTCGGGGACGAAAGAGAAGGGGAAAAATCAGGGGCGAAAGATGACTGAACGCCCCCAGTGGCAAACAAGTGAGCTAGCCTTCCATAGAAGGCTGCCCAGTCTGCTTGTTCCGTTAGACATGAAGAGATTAGGTAGCATCGGAATATTATCTCGCGCCAGCACGTAGTTCAAGAACGGGGGGTCAACAGTTCTGAAATTTAACATCAGTGTACGAAACGAATCTTGAGCCCCTCTATAAAAATATAAATATCTACCAACTTACATCGTATGTTTTGTTGTTCTTATGTTTATCATTTGTACCGTTTAATCTGGTTAATTTTATTCGGAGTGTGTGGCTTGTAACGTAATTGTGAAAATTCTGTTTGTACAGACACGTTTTTGTGTGCGTCTCTTAGCTAGGTTTTTAACTCTAACTGTGGTTCACCCATATAAAGCTATATTGTATTCTTGACATATATGAACTTTCTTTGATGTTGAGGTCCTTTATTTTCACTCAATAATAAGTAAAATAATATGTACCTACACACTTAAAGAATATATGTTAGGACTAATTCGTCATTTGCAAGAATATAAGCATTTGCTATATTTTTGCACATTCCGGTTAGAGAAAATTTATATTTGTATACATAGATTTTTAAACACTCCCGTAGTCTAAAAATTTAAAATCATTCTGTGATCAGTTGTTAATCAGAAGTATCACTTCAAGGGCTTTAAAACGTTACGCAGTTAAATTAATTCTACGCACAGGGTTTCAAAGCACACATCGAGTTGAATATTTTTAACCAGGTAAATTTTTGTTTCGTATTTTCGCGCAAAGCTACATATAAGTTATCTGAGTTAGGCGTCCCTAATAGTAGACTAATAAACGAGTGAAGGCAATTAATTACCAGTATTAATTGAATAATTTAGTCTAACTTTCATTCTTATAACGTACCCACGGCTCAATAATTGAACCATCCGACACATAGCCCAGCACGTTTACTACTAGGACACGCCAGACCACAACATTTATTTTTTCATAAACATGAAGTTATTTTATTTAAAGGAAATAATAAAAAAAACTGGTTCAAGTGTTCGGATTCTGTGTGTGATATACAAGTTTATCGGTACTGTTGTTTGACGTTATAAAAATAATTTTAATAAATTGAGAAGGTTTGATAATGTTTCAGTGAGTTCAGTAGACGTGTACAAGTGTCATTTGCTAAGTGTAAAAAAATATATGTAACATTTTAGAACGTTCTACGCTTGAACGACTGGGTAGCGAGGTGGAGTTCTGACGGTTAACGATGCAGAATAAAAGTTGAAAATGTGTTAGAATAAAAATGGTTAAACAATTCATACATGTTTATGTTGTTATTTTTTCTTGTGAATAGTCGTGTTTTGGTTGCTATGTTACGTCATTTATTTTTATTTTGTAATGGTTCAGAAGGTTAAAAGTTCAACTTTTACTTTGAAAATATACTTTATGTAATAAATAATAGTTTGTTTTGAATTTCGCGCAAAGTTACACGACAGCTATCTGCGCTAGCCATCTCTAATTTAGCAGTGTAAGACAAGAGGGAAGGCAGCTAGTCATCACCACCCACCGCCAACTCTTGGGCTACTCTTTTACCAATTAATAGTGAAATTGACCGTAACATTATAACGCACCTACGGCTGAAAGGGCGAGCATGTTTGGTGCGACAGGGATTCGAACCTGTGACCCTCGGATTACGAGTCGCACGCCTTAACCACCTGGCCATGGCTGGCCAAGTAATAATTAATATTTACACCTCACCATAACAGACATTATAAGGAAGGTGTTGATGGTAGGACTGCGGATACATCCATTACTGTTTCTTATTTATTCTACATTCCAATGAGTTAAAGCAACATATTAGAAATTTGTAATTTTACGATTGAGTTATCTTTAAAAAAAATTATTACAGTTGTCATCTAACTGTTGAAAATTAGTTAACTGAAATGGCATACAGTTGTTGCGTTGCGTGTACTTTTTTTTAAAATTAAAATTTAGTCACCATGTTTTTAACTCGCCATCCAAAATACCGTATTTTCCGGTTAATCGCCGAATAAGCCGAGGCCAATTTTCAGCTCTGAAAATGAGGGTTTTTGCTTATTACCGCCCAATAAGCCGAAGCCATTTTTAAGAAGTGACAAGTTTCTTCAAAATGATTTCTTAGTCTCGTTTCAGCGTCAGCATGCATGTTGTGTGTGATCATTGGCGTCCTGTAGTAAAGCAGAACGTGTCGTATTGAGACAGAGATGGAATTAATATGTCATTCGTTATTGGCTCCACTCACTGTAATTAAGTAACCAATGAAATTCCAGAAACAAAGTTTCACTGTAGTCTTAACGTGCTTTGCTGATGGCACAAAATTACCGCCTATGGTAATTTTCAAAAGAAAAACATTTCCTAAGAATAAGAAATTTCCGAAAGGAGTGATCAGCCAATAAGCCGACCCCCAAAAATCAGGTCCAAAATTTAGGGCCAGAAATTCGGCTTATTAGGCGGAAAATACGGTACATGAGGTAAATTCATAATAAGTAAAATCAATTGAAATGTATAAACAAATAATACGATGTGAAACATTTGATAAACATAAACAGTTATGTTTTGTTGTTTTTTTTTGTTAATTATTGCATTTGTTGTTTTTATTGCTAGAATTAACACGTAGCTTCAACCTGATGGTTGAGGGTTCGAATCCCCGTCTCACCAAATATGCTCGCCCTTTCAGTCGTGGGGGAATTATAATGTGACGGTCAATCTCACTATTTATTGGTAAAAGAGTAGCCCAAGAGTTGGCGGTGGGTGGTGATGACTAGCTGCTTTCTCCCTAGTTTTACAATGCTAATTAGGGAAGGCAATTGTAGATTGTCCTCGTGCAGCTTGGCTCGAAATGCAAAACAAACCAGTGTTTGGATTTCAGTCTTTTTAATACTTTATTTCTGATATAGTTGTCTGAAATTCAAAACGTCCGTCACTTTGCACCATGTCTTATATGAGAAATAGACGATGTTTGCTAAGCCTATGACGCCTGTAATAAAATGTGTTAAAACAACATTGATTGTAACTTTATATACACATGTATAACTACAATTTAAAATAACGCTTAATTAAACCTAGATTTCATGGGTTATATAAACACATAAAATCAGTTTGAAAAAGCTTAGCTGCAACTGCTTTTTGAGCGTTATATTATTAGTTCAATTCGCATAAGACTAAGCAGTGCGATAAAAGTTATAATACCGTATAATTGGGTGTGTTTTTCATATAGCAAAGCCACAAAGGGCTATCTGCTCAGCACACCCGTATAATTGGAATAATCCCAAAGGGTGATAATTAGTAGGCCTAAAACTCCTAAGTAGGAGGCGTGTAAGAACAGATCCTATTGTATCAGAAATTATATTTTTTACGTGTCTGATTTTGAGTTCGAAATATACAAATAACAAATGTTTAGTCATCTTTTGGCATGTAAACTAAGTTTGATAATGTAAAACATTTGTCGTTATGCGCATGCGAGTTACAGGATTAAAACTGTATACAGAAGATATGTTTATATTCAGCTTTCCACTTGTGTTTATTCCTCCAGTGCTGAGTAAGAAGAAGAAATATATATATATTTTAATATTCTACAGTTTAAAATTCAACTTACTTTAACTTAATATCCATATCTTCACCATTTCATAAAAATATTTTAACTGTGATAATTTCTATATATATTTTTAAACGTTTGTAAATACGTTAATGTGTAGATATCCCTGTCGTAGTTGTAGTTCAAAGGTAGATGTTAAATTAACACGTTTATTCTGTTAATTATCTATGTATTTCAAACCTTGTCTAGTTTTAATAAAAAGTTTTCCCAATGTGATGTGATAGTAGAGGATTTATTATGACGTATATGGATGAAGGCGAAGCAATCAACTTCACTGCTCCTAATAAAGAGAATAAGTATCCTACCTTCTTTGGCACAAAAATCTTTGTTTGCCACTACTGAATTTTGCTTACTGTGGTGTTCTTACTACAAGATGATATGAGAAGCCAAACCCAGGGGTTCTATATCATATATACTATGTTTAAAATGTTAATTTTAGAATAACAACGAATCACAAATGTTTTCTTCTTCAGAAATTGCAAAAAGGTGTAGTGTATTTACTCAAGTGACCACTACGTTATAATCCAGAACAATGAGAGGGTCAAACAAACTATACTTGGTATAATCCAGAACAATGAGAGGGTCAAACAAACTATACTTGGTATAATCCAGAACAATGAGAGGGTCAAACAAACTATACTTGGTATAATCCAGAACAATGAGAGGGTCAAACAAACTATACTTGGTACAATCCAGAACAGTGAGAGGGTCAAACAAACTATACTTGGTACAATCCAGAACAATGAGAGAGAGGGTCAAACAAACTATACTTGGTACAATCCAGAACAATGAGAGGGTCAAACAAACTATACTTGGTATAATCCAGAACAATGAGAGGGTCAAACAAACTATACTTGGTACAATCCAGAACAGTGAGAGGGTCAAACAAACTATACTTGGTACAATCCAGAACAACAGGAAGTTCAAACAAACTATACTTGGTACAATCCAGAACAGTGAGAAGTTCAAACAAACTATGCTTGGTATAATCCAGAACAACGAGAAGTTCAAACAAACTATACTTGGTACAATCCAGAACACTGAGAAGTTCAAACAAACTATACTTGGTACAATCCAGAACAGTGAGAAGTTCATACAAACTATACTTGGTATAATCCAGAACAGTGAGAAGTTCAAACAAACTATACTTGGTACAATCCAGAACAGTGAGAAGTTCAAACAAACTATACTTGGTACAATCCAGAACAGTGAGAGTTCAAACAAACTATACTTGGTCAAACAAACTATACTTGGTACAATCCAGAACAGTGAGAAGTTCAAACAAACTATACTTGGTATAATCCAGAACAGTGAGAAGTTCAAACAAACTATACTTGGTATAATCCAGAACAGTGAGAAGTTCAAACAAACTATACTTGGTATAATCCAGAACAGTGAGAAGTTCAAACAAACTATACTTGGTATAATCCAGAACAGTGAGAAGTTCAAACAAACTATACTTGGTATAATCCAGAACAACGGGAAGTTCAAGCAAACTATACTTGGTACAATCCAGAACAGTGAGAAGTTCAAACAAACTATACTTGGTATAATCCAGAACAGTGAGAAGTTCAAACAAACTATACTTGGTATAATCCAGAACAATGGGAAGTTCAAACAAACTATACTTGGTACAATCCAGAACAGTGAGAAGTTCAAACAAACTATACTTGGTATAATCCAGAACAGTGAGAAGTTCAAACAAACTATACTTGGTATAATCCAGAACAATAAGAAGTTCAAGCAAACTATACTTGGTACAATCCAGAACAATAAGAAGTTCAAACAAACTATACTTAGTATAATGCAGAACAATAGTAAGGTGAAATATACACGGATTGTATTCACGTTTTTTTAGATTTAGTGGAAATTCCTATTTAGTAGTCTCATATGACTGAAGTCACGGCTTTTTATTTTCATTTCTAGACATATTATTCTGCAACTCCCAGACCATTATAAATAGGAAACTGGGTTTTTATTTGTTGTTTTTTCAGCACTAAACCCATGAGCGTTTATCAATTATTTTATTATCAGTATTTGATGAAATTTTGTGGATCAACAAGTTAATATGTTTAAAATTAACTAGCTGTCTCACGTTAAACTCTTTGCACTGAATTCGTTTGTTTCGTGATAACTTAGAATTTGCAAAAGGCAATGTTGTGTAGTCCGTGATCCGTTAAGAACAACAAAAACCAGCTGAGTAATTATGTACACAGGTCAATCTCTGATACAACTAATTAAAGGAGCAGACATGGATTAAGAATTCCTGGGGATCTGGTCACGAAGAACATGTGTCCTAAATGCACGCCCTCTTCCCCCCCTCTTCCTGTTAAAATACAAACTTGTAATAAAATGTGTGAAGAAATAAACTCGTAAAATGTTTACACGCTGGATAAATAACAAAGCAAGTCAGGGGCCCAGTGGGGGCGTGCGTTGATCCGCCCTTAATATAGAGGGAAATGTAACGTGACTATAATTTTTTTTATAACGATAACCTACCTTATTAACAAAAATATTACATTACCTGGGTATGGCATGTGAAGTTAAAGACAAACACTCCAAGAAAGACATGTGCAAAAGTTCGTGTTGGAAGAGACAAAGTGCACCCATGAGTGGTATATGAACAGTTAATTATCTACTGGATGAATAAATACCACCTTATCACGCATGACAACAATTTTTTGTTGTTTTTATTTAATCTTACAAAGTTCTAGAAAGCTTTTGGAGGTAGATGGATGGGGAGGTGTTCCTCGAGTTTGGTTGTGTATCAGCTAGAGGCCTGCCCATCTTTTGGTTGCGGCCTACTAGTTGACGTCAACTAAAACAATATTATTGAATATAGTTCAGTAACCTAAACAATTTAGCATGAAATGAACACATTATTAGAATTCTGGGATTTTTTTATTTATTTTTTGCCAGTAATCCTTCGTGGTTCACAGACATGACAAAGAACCTGGAATACTTGTATGAAGCTCTCGTGTAAGAATAGCACTTTCTATATTATTAAAATACGTTTCTGTAATTTTCTGCATTGGAACAATGTGAGTTTGAAACTTAATTTGTAATGAAAACTCTTCCCATACGTTTATATGACGTTAGTAGTTTAACTGTTGTGGTTGTTTGTCGAATTTCGCAAAAAGCTTGTTCGTTTGTTTGTTTATTTGTTTCTTGAATTTCGCGCAAAGCTACTCGAAGGCTATCTGCGCTAGCCGTCCCTAATTTAGCAGTGTAAGACTAGAGGGAAGGCAGCTAGTCATCACCACACACCACCAACTCTTGGGCTACTCTTTCACCAACGAATAGTGGGATTGACGGTCACATTATACATTATTAATATAAGTAAAACTGGTGATTAACCTCAGAAGAATTACGAGTCCAGGTGTGGCTTAGTAAGTAGTATGCCAGATATGTAACGACTTTGTCTTATGAGTGAGGTTAGCCACGTAACACTTGACAAGTAACACCCACTAACATGTGTGATATATTTAGTAATTCGATTTTTGTTTTATACGAAGGAAAAAAATAAATAAATATATTTTTAATCTACTAAGCAACTTCGTCGAACATTTCCTTTCTTCTGGACTGTTTATCACAAAATCACATACTTTTTATCTGCTTTTTTCATTATTGTTACTTAAGGAGTGGTGCATTACTTGTTTACAGGAACATTAACGTACCTTATACAGTTGGTATCATTAGGCCTAAGTATCCAAAGAATTACAAACATCTGTTGTTAGAACACGTTATTTTCTTTCGTCAATCTAATTACAACAGTTTGAGATGCTTTAACTTAGCCACACTACGAGACCTCTCCCTGGACACTGTGTCAATCTATAAGTCGAGGTTGTCGGGGGAAAAGGCATTACTGTAGGACAGATATTAATCTTGATACAATATATACGAATTCCCCCACCCCAGTATAAGTTAACCTGAAAATGTAGTAAATCATGGGATATTTACACACCATTCGCGCTCTTCAATTGAGTTTTTTCCACCATTTTTTCTTGAGATGTTTGCCTTTCAATTCACGTGACATATCCGGCCAAGGTAATACTTTGTTAACGAGTTAACGTTATTAATAAAACAAACAAACAAAAACTCACAATAAATATCGACCCATATGCTTCTTTTATTGCTAGTAATTCTATCGATGTATTTTTCAAGATAACAGTAATTTGAGAAATTTAGTGGCAGGAAACGTGTTATCGTGGTAACCAATTGGAGGTTGAGCTGAGTCACGTGATTAGTCAGCCGTTTTTCAATAATTATAGACAATATATTAGGTTGAGGAATTATTCGTGAGCGTTTTTAAATAATTTCATTCAAGCATTACATGCAAGACTATACAATACTTCAATGCATGAACACATTACACCCAAAACATTTATTATGATACTTTATTTCATGTAATACCTAGGTATATAGTATACATTGTTTTAAACGAAATTGCAAGAAATTAAATGCGAAAAGCAGATGGTGTCGAAAATGCTCGATTTTGTCCACTTGACATTCCATTTAATGAGCTGAAAATGAAAGCAAAAATTAAAGACATATGAAAATCAAACACACCATCTATTAGAGCAAAAAATTATCTACCAAATGACATGAAATATTTTGCGAAAGCGTTTCATTTATGAATATATTTTTTTAACTTGATAAAACGCTCACGAATTATTCCTCAACCCAATAGTTTGTCTATTGAAAATCTTACTCTATTGTTTATCTTACAGTAAAATTATTAAAGCATGAGGTGTTTGTACATTTGTTTCAAAGAGAATCACAAAACTATCTCTGATTACAGGATCCACAGCATTTCATTTCTACCCCAAAATGCGGGAAATTCATAATTTTGCAATATTATGTATATCCAGATTTGTAGGTATAGGAAATAAAGACAGTTTTTCTGAGAAAAGAAAACTATGAACAAAACAATAAAACATACGGTGATTGTTTGTAAACTGGAAGATTTGAGGCATTTTAACTTATTTTCCTTCTTCGTTATAATATCTTCATTGCTAGTAGTGTTAAGTATTCCAACATGGCAATCATCAGGTTTAAAACAACACATCAGATTGATTAGTTACGTGATAAGTCAGTGACATAATGTATGTTTTTACAAAAGTTGGAAGTAAAATATTGTCATAGGAAGCAATTATTGAATGGTCAGACCGTTACTGCAGCCAAACGATGTGTGCAAGGCATGCCACTATTAGGAGGTCTGGGGGCATGACCTCCTAGAACATTTTTGAAAATTTAATGTTGTGAGTTTGAATCATGAGCCATTTTATATACAACACTGCATACACGCAGCGTAATGTATTGATTCAAAAGAAACAAGTTTTGATACATAAGTTATAGTTATACATGTCATGAAAAAGTGGTCAGGCCATGGCCTGACTGGCTTTACCGCTTCCTACGACCTTGTTGAAAAAAAAAACAACAACTGATGAATTAATCATATTACTCTTATAATTTATGGAACAGTTACTCAAAATCATTTGTAGTCGGAAAGAAGTGATTCTTGGATTAAAAACGGCGTTTGTGGATAAAAACAGTAGAAAGATTAGATACCAATAAAGCTGTTTTTAGAGATCCTTATGGTCTGTATGAATATTATTTATATAATGATAACAAATGTGAGAAAGGGAATCCAACTTCACCAACCACAGCATTTTACGTTGCCTAATATATTTCTTTAAAATTGTTAATAAAATTCGCTTTAGAAACTAAATGTTTTTCACTGGAGCAGTAAGACCTGTTATTTATTCACTATTTTGATTTTCTATTTTTTTTCCTATTATGTGAGCATAAAGAGTTTATCAGACCAGAGTTTAAGCCTATAAACTAGGACTATTAGAAACTATATTTTATTACAAGCTACAGGTTTTACAGTAACACCTGTAGCTTGTAATAAAATATACTTAACCAGTAAGTTAAGTAAAAACGAAACTATTTATTAAAGAAAGGATTACAAATAATTATTTTGTTATTAAGGTACCAAAATTTAAGTTTATGTATATGTATGTATCTTAACAGCACGGTAATGTTAGGCCTGTGTCTGTCGCTACAACGTAAATCTACTTGTTACGGCCTTTGTTTTAGTGATATTATATTAACAGCAATTTCTAATGCTGGACTTAAAAATTCAGAATTTTAGAACATACCTTATTCAGATAATGCTTGGTCTTCAAAGTTTTTGCCAACAATAATTTCAGTGATCAACTGTTATTCCAAAGAACCTAACTTTAATTAGACATAATCTAAGTTTCCGGTTAGGATATTATAAATAGAAGTTAGTATTGGCTTAGTCTAGTACTGAGCTCCAAGATTTAGGCTTAAAACAACCAACTGTTATTTCAGAAATTAACTTTAAAAAGCCACACATAGGTTTCAAGCTAGGATATAAAATTGAAGTTGACATAAGTTATCTCGAAAAAATTTCCATTCACTATATTTGTTTTGTTTTTACATTTAAGGCCTTTTATATTAGCTCAATGCATTTTTTGACATTAGACGCCAGAACCTTATGAAATATTTACACTTTTAAATTTCTAACTTATACTGCCATATTTATGTTACATTATAAAATCAGTAAATCGGTTCTCATGAATTGTCCGTGTAATGTGAACCGATTTTATAACGTAACATGAGTTAGAGACTGAAAATTTTAATACCGTTTTAGTTGTTTAGTATTTACAATATATATACGTACATATACAAATAAAACAAACGCAGAACATCTCAGAAAATGTTTTTTGATAGTGTTAAAAAGTTACAAGGCGAGTAATTTATGAATTTATGTATGACGGATTTTTTATGCCGCGGCATAGCGGTTCATAAAACGGCTCTGAGTTGGTTTTTTTTGTATTTTTTTAGTATAAATGTTTAGCTCAGAGTTCCGCCATCTCATAGCCGATTTGAGCTCTAGTTACACGTTTGAACTGAAGAGTTCAAACCCTTTCTATTGATGTATTTGACCATATCGTAGGTCTCGGACATAAAATAATTTAAATTTTAAAGGAAGGCTGGTAAAGGTTCTGATGAGTAATAAAACTGAATCGGATATACACGCGTCTCACGCTTGGTATTGTTGACAAATGAGAATACAGCTAAGAAAAAAGGCCTCATAGATTAATCCACTCTAATTCTACCTAAAGGAATTTCAAGTGTCGTGGCTACTGAGGATTCCCTCTTGTTTTTTTGTCGTATCCTCAAATAAAAAAAATGTTTCTTATATTAGCAAGCAAACATAAGACATTTTATTGACATACCAGAAAACAATAATATAAAACTAAGTTGATGGACTTATTTTACCAGTAAAACTTGTAATACTACCAGTTTTGGTGATTTCTTTATTTCACTGTAGTGAGTTTTAATTTTGTAGTATGAAATAAGTAATATTGTTACCTTTAGTAACCATGGAAATTTGAAATCACAGTTAAATGGTGATAACTGTGCTTGTTTTACCTAAGCCTACTGAGTTACCTTTCTAACCCGGTGGGGGATCTGTTACCTTCTCCACAGTATTACGAGCCTGTATCTCAGAACGGCTGGTATGGGTATTAACATTTTTATTGGTAAGGAGAGAACGTTTTGACCTTCCTAGGTCATCTTCATGTTAGGAAAGCCATACCAGCCGTTCTGAGATACATTATTATTTCAAGTGGGTTTCTTATCATCGAGAGTTAGGGGTCTGCTTTCATACAGATATGGATTTATGTTGTTGCTGTGTTGTTGTTTTGTTTTCCAGTTTATCAGATGATTTCTTTAAAAGCGTAGAAGAATAACATATTAGCTATTATGTGTGGTTCTGTAGCAGTTATTTTATAAATTTTTTGCCCATTGTAACCCTGTCTAGTAGTAAGTACTTTGATTAGAGGAAGTAACCAGTGACTGTTACAAATGTTGTTGTTGTTTTTAATAACTTATACAGACTCGGACGTCTGCAGCACGGTGACTACTTGAGCTATATATAAAAAGAATTATTTTTTCGATTCATTGTTTTTTGTTAGTATTAAACAAATTGTAGATATTGACGGGCTGTTCATAAGGTTTTCTTAGCAGCAGCTATGCCATATTCAACGATGCACGTATGAACAGAGTGAAATGGTATACCAGATGGTTGGGAGGGCTTATGGTGTCACACCCGTAATAATATTTTCTACGTTTTCATTGTTTCCATGTTACGCTTGACTGGAACTTTGCCGAGGCTTAAGCACTAGGTGTTGCTTTGATACAGCAGTAGTGAAAAAAACAAAAACTGGTGGTTGTTGTGGTTATATCTCGTTCATTAAAGTATCGATACGTTAAACAGGTATATTCGTACTATTACGTGGCTGTAGTTATCACGGAGCAAAGATTATATATATATTTATTTAACTTGACTGCGTAAAGCGTATATATTTACCCAATTTTTAGGAAATTGATTTATTCAAGACAGGTTTTAAAAAACAGACGTTTCAAGCAATAAATATTCCACTAACCCCAAACTACTATTTAATGCTGAAATATAAAATTAACCTTCGATTTTTAGAACTTTATAATTACGAATCATTAAGTTTTCTGCTTGCTTTCTATGCGTAAATAAACATTAAAAAACGACCATTATTTTAACCGCTAGCTATTTTTAATCAACTTCATATAAATAGAAGACCACGAATTATCGTTTTCAAATTGCCAGAACTTCGTTTATCTTTTCAAGTAGTTGCGCTGTTTTTAAACCTTACTAACCTCAGAGGAGTGAAGGATAATCTTTCTGTTTTTTTTTCTTCATGGAATTAGTTAAGGATTTATCTATTAATTGGTAACGGTTACTAACACTGTTGCCCAGATTTTTAAATTGATTTGTGTTTTCAATGATTGATTCTAATTTACATTGAAAAGTCCGGTTCTATTGGACTTACAAATTGAAGACTTCCTATGAAGAGAACAACAAATTTAATAATACATAAAGTTTTTCTCAAATAGATAAAATCAAATACTGAAAATAAAGTGTGTAGCAAACAGTAAATAAATAAATAAAAACTATTAACAAAACTGAATGGAGAAAAATGGAGAGACCAAAACGTGAAACGTTTTATGTAGTTAAAATAACGTTTATGACCTGTTACAAATCCCATATTTAGTTAATTGATTTAAAAGTCACGTGTCAAACTTGCATCTCTTGCTGGCTATTTGTTAGTCCAGATGGTGACGTTGAACCGACTTCATCATCTGTATAAGACAGATGACGCATTAAAACGTAAGTTCTTTTTCATTTATTTTTTGTTTGTTTGCAGTTAAGCACAAAGCTACTCAGTTATTTGTGCTCTATCCACCACGGGTATCGAAATCCAGTTTCTAGTGCTGTAACTCCGCAGACATACAACTTTGACATTAGGGTAGAGGCAGAGCCCTTTATTATTAATTCCACATATATTTATTAATCAGAATACTTCTCTTTCTAAATTTAAATTTATGATTTTATTTATCAGTGAATTTTTATGCTGTAACCGGTTACGTGACCAGAGGAATAACTTGAACATAGAATTAAAATTTTAGTCTTGTTTTCTTTTGGTTTTCAGGTTATTAAAAATATCCTTATTTGTTTAGAATTAAGCACAAAGCTACACAATGGCCTATCTCTGCTCTGCCTATTATGGGTATCGAAACCCGGTTTTTAGCGGTGTGAGTTTTCTGTGCCACTAGGTGGCTTATAAAAATGTGTTTGTGAATCTAATTATCTGTATAATATAATTGTCAAAACTAGTTTCGTCACTTTAAAATGTTCACGTATTATTTTACATAAGGTAAACTCGGATGATTTCAGGGCTCGAATCCTGCGGTAGGCGGAGCATGGATACTCTATTGTGTTGCTCTGTAATTAAAAAGGAACAGTCAAACCTGGTAAGATGAAAAATGTAAAATTAATTTAGAAACCTTGAAATTTTAAATTCAGCCCTAGATGAAAACCTGTAAGCTCCATGTTAGTGAATCAACAATTTGTTTGTCGGAAAAAAAAATATTTAAAGTACTTGGTTTTGTTGCTAAGTGCAGCTCTAAGTCCTGTGGGTATATATTTGTTTAGCTTCCATTTTATTTATATTATGATTTTGCGTGCGATAGGGTTGCTACATATACACTAAGTTAACATAAGATGAAAGGAGGGAAGACATTATATATAGTGACGACCCATTAACGATAAAAAAACATTAATTGAAGGACATCATATGTTGCTTTACAGAAATTGCCCCCCCCCTCTCAAGGGTCTACAGATCGATGTGTCCACCCATGAAATTTGTATTAACAGACATATATCTAAATCTAAGGCGTACATTAAAATTAAAAAAAAAATCAAATTCAAATGTGCTGATGCATTTTGTTGTTATGGGGGCTGGACAGAGATGCTAGGGTTACTGAAAACAGCTGTGGGTATGTAACCTCATTCTACCTTCCCACACTTACCCGAAACGGGACCCTAATCAAGCTTACCATCGATAGCATTGAATATTTTTGAGCTAAGTCTAAAGGTCCAAACAGTATTTTAATAATTTTCAACAAGACCGCATCCCTCTACATTAACTGTAACTATAACCAAGTTGAAGAAAACTGCCGGTGATATATTTTATTTTTATCACTTTCCCACTGTATCAGCTCTGCTTCCCTTTCTCCTTTCACTTTATAAAGTACTCACGAGATGTTTTTTTTTTTTTTTTATAAACCCCCTATGTGAGAACCATTGTTTCAGTAATTATTGTATCAAGATAGTTCGTGTATGTGTGTGTCATTTTTAAGTAATATAAGTCGTAATTACACTACTGTCTGTTTCTTGAAGATGTTCGTGTCTGTCGTATAAAGATACTGTTGGAAAATATACGCAAGTCTCGAGTTGCTCTGTCACGTGATCTTGTCAACAGAATAGGTAGTGAAAATTATCTCAACTGTGCGACTTATGTTCGTGAAGTGTTTGCGTCCATTCGACAACGACATTGACTGTATGCACGTAAGATGTGATAAAAGCGTTGCAGATATTATGACGTGGTCCAAGTGCGGTGGGGCCTGATGTGGTACCTTAAAATCATGGTAAACATTCGATCTCACATTGTAGTGTAGTTTACGAAAGCACGAGAGAACGTTATGTTCAAGTTAGTTTCTTAGTATGAAGTTGTTCCCCCCATATGTAGAATTACAATTCTAGAATCCGGGTTTCGATACCAGTGGTAGGCAGAGCACAGATAGCTTGTTGTGTAGACTTGTGCTTAATTACAAACAATATAAGCGCAAAGCTACACAATAGGCTATCTGTGCTGTACTCACTATGGGTATCGAAATCCGGTTTCTAGAGTTGTAAGTCCACAGGGTTAAAGTAGAAGACGCGTTATTTATGTTTTGTAGAAACCAACGTAAAAAAAAGACAGATATACATGTAACTATTTTGAACAAATAACTTTAAAATAAAAAAAAAACCAGTATATTAATTGATCGGTTTCATGTATGGCTGTGTTGTGTCTTGAATATTAGAAAGTTCTATCATAAAAATACAATAACAACATTCAGTAGGTGGTGACTGTGTAAAAACCATAGCTTTCCAAGTGACTCTTGTTTTTTATTTGTTTACAGAAATATGTTAAGAAAATGTTCCTTATGTTCTGTGTCATTGCAGTGGGAGAAGAATATTCCTATACGTGAGTTTGTTTAGAAAAAAACAGTTACATACAGTGCAAAGTATCAGAAACAAATAGGCTTAACATTTAGGATACAATTACAGTGCAAAGTATCGGAAACAAATAGGCCTAACGTTTAGGATAAGAAATCACGTAAACTGCAGATGTTTTCTCCACTCCCTATATTTACCAATTTAGGATTTACACCCTTCTAGTTCTGGATTCGAAATAGACAAAGGGAATTGAAAGTATGGTGTAGATCTGAAGTTTATTTTCATTCCAAAACTTTTAGACATCCTTCGGGACTTCTGTTCGATTTAATATATTTCAAACATAATTTGGTTCGCTGGATATTTGGGCGGAAGCTCATTTTGAAACGTGTGTTTCTATGGGTATGAAACTTCATAACCGTTAATCTGTTTGCTAAAAGTACAAGATGACAGAAGCATAAAGCAGGTCATGATCATGGGACCTAGAGGATCTGACTGTGCCTTTCCATCTGATTTGTCAAGATTTACCTGAGCAGTCATTATTACCTGATGGTAGAATATGGATATATGTATACTATTAAACATCACAGGACCCGTATAAAACTGTGAGAGTCTTGCAAGACATGATTTAATTCGTACTGTATGCAACATGTTCATGTGATTGGAATAAAGTTCTCAGCTGTATATAACGAAAAATAATTTATTAGAAGTGTCAGAATCCAATCAGGTTTCAGAACATATTAAGAACAAATCAGGTCAACTTTAGTGTTTAACTTTACAATTGTTTCTCATAGGAAACTTTATTAAAGGTTTTAACACTCATCTACGGCCATACAAATACACGATATTTATTTTATCTGGTGCTTACGAACCTTTAGAACCTGTGAGTGAAAGTAATTTTCGAAGAGGCCTTTCGTTGAATACCAGGGCTCATCACGCCAATGTGATACGGCAGATACATTAGTGGTTAACGTCAGTAGTTCTATGAACAAGTGTTGTAGCGTGAACAAGGTGAAATACGTGAATTATGTTGAGTCCGATTATATATTTTCTTCCAATGTAGATAAGTATACAAAGTTGATTCCTTAGTATCACCCATTATTTGTTGATAATAGCAACTTTTCAAAATCCTCTTAATAACGGCGATCAGGAAGTAATACATGACTAGTCATTAATAGAAAAAGCAAGCAAACAAAAAACGTGTATGTTGTTCAACATTATTAGCACGTGGTCATGCGCGGTCAAAGTGCTAAATGTTATAACACTTGGTTATGGTCAATATACCTAGTAAACCGGTTTTAAACGAAATATGTGATTATGCCATGTGGAAAGGAAAATGTTAGAGAAAAAGCGTCTAATGACTGCTTCGTTATAGAAATGTACTTACTATATATTCTGAGGACTGATTCGTTTTAGAAATGTACTTACTATATATTCTGAGGACTGTTTCGTTATAGAAATGTACTTACTATATATTCTGAGGACTGCTTCGTTGTAGAAATGTACTTACTATATATTCTGAGGACTGCTTCGTTTTAGAAATGTACTTACTATATATTCTGAGGACTGCTTCGTTTTAGAAATGTACTTACTATATATTCTGAGGACTGCTTCGTTTTAGAAATGTACTTACTATATATTCTGAGGACTGCTTCGTTGTAGAAATGTACTTACTATATATTCTGAGGACTGCTTCGTTATAGAAATGTACTTACTATATATTCTGAGGACTGCTTTGTTATAGAAATGTACTTACTATATATTCTGAGGACTGCTTCGTTATAGAAATGTACTTAGTATATATTCTGATGACTGCTTCGTTATAGAAATGTACTTACTATATATTCTGAGGACTGCTTCGTTATAGAAATGTACTTACTATATATTCTGAGGACTGGTTCGTTTTAGAAATGTACTTACTATATATTCTGAGGACTGCTTCGTTATAGAAATGTACTTAGTATATATTCTGAGGACTGCTTCGTTGTAGAAATGTACTTACTATATATTCTGAGGACTGCTTCGTTTTAGAAATGTACTTACTATATATTCTGAGGACTGCTTCGTTGTAGAAATGTACTTACTATATATTCTGAGGACTGCTTCGTTATAGAAATGTACTTACTATATATTCTGAGGACTGCTTCGTTGTAGAAATGTACTTACTATATATTCTGAGGACTGCTTCGTTGTAGAAATGTACTTACTATATATTCTGAGGACTGCTTCGTTATAGAAATGTACTTACTATATATTCTGAGGACTGCTTCGTTTTAGAAATGTACTTACTGTATATTCTGAGGACTGCTTCGTTATAGAAATGTACTTACTATATATTCTGAGGACTGCTTCGTTGTAGAAATGTACTTACTATATATTCTGAGGACTGCTTCGTTGTAGAAATGTACTTACTATATATTCTGAGGACTGCTTCGTTATAGAAATGTACTTACTATATATTCTGAGGACTGCTTCGTTTTAGAAATGTACTTACTGTATATTCTGAGGACTGCTTCGTTATAGAAATGTACTTACTATATATTCTGAGGACTGCTTCGTTATAGAAATGTACTTACTATATATTCTGAGGACTGCTTCGTTATAGAAATGTACTTACTATATATTCTGAGGACTGCTTCGTTATAGAAATGTACTTACTATATATTCTGAGGACTGCTTCGTTTTAGAAATGTACTTACTATATATTCTGAGGACTGCTTCGTTATAGAAATGTACTTACTATATATTCTGAGGACTGCTTCGTTGTAGAAATGTACTTACTATATATTCTGAGGACTGCTTCGTTGTAGAAATGTACTTACTATATATTCTGAGGACTGCTTCGTTATAGAAATGTAGACTATATATACTGCTTCGTTTTACTACTATATTCTGAGGACTGCTTCGTTTTAGAAATGTACTTACTATATATTCTGAGGACTGCTTCGTTTTAGAAATGTACTTACTATATATTCTGAGGACTGCTTCGTTTTAGAAATGTACTTACTATATATTCTGAGGACTGCTTCGTTTTAGAAATGTACTTACTATATATTCTGAGGACTGCTTCGTTTTAGAAATGTACTTAGTATATATTCTGAGGACTGCTTCGTTTTAGAAATGTACTTACTATATATTCTGAGGACTGCTTCGTTTTAGAAATGTACTTACTATATATTCTGAGGACTGCTTCGTTTTAGAAATGTACTTACTATATATTCTGAGGACTGCTTCGTTTTAGAAATGTACTTACTATATATTCTGAGGACTGCTTCGTTTTAGAAATGTACTTACTATATATTCTGAGGACTGCTTCGTTTTAGAAATGTACTTACTATATATTCTGAGGACTGCTTCGTTTTAGAAATGTACTTACTATATATTCTGAGGACTGCTTCGTTTTAGAAATGTACTTAGTATATATTCTGAGGACTGCTTCGTTTTAGAAATGTACTTACTATATATTCTGAGGACTGCTTCGTTGTAGAAATGTACTTACTATATATTCTGAGGACTGCTTCATTTTAGAAATGTACTTACTATATATTCTGAGGACTGCTTCGTTTTAGAAATGTACTTAGTATATATTCTGAGGACTGCTTCGTTTTAGAAATGTACTTACTATATATTCTGAGGACTGCTTCGTTGTAGAAATGTACTTACTATATATTCTGAGGACTGCTTCATTTTAGAAATGTACTTAGTATATATTCTGAGGACTGCTTCGTTGTAGAAATGTACTTACTATATATTCTGAGGACTGCTTCGTTTTAGAAATGTACTTACTATATATTCTGAGGACTGCTTCGTTGTAGAAATGTACTTACTATATATCCTGAGGACTGCTTCATTTTAGAAATGTACTTAGTATATATTCTGAGGACTGATTCGTTTTAGAAATGTACTTAGTATATATTCTGAGGACTGCTTCGTTGTAGAAATGTACTTACTATATATCCTGAGGACTGCTTCGTTGTAGAAATGTACTTAGTATATATTCTGAGGACTGCTTCATTTTAGAAATGTACTTACTATATATTCTGAGGACTGCTTCGTTTTAGAAATGTACTTAGTATATATTCTGAGGACTGCTTCGTTTTAGAAATGTACTTACTATATATTCTGAGGACTGCTTCGTTTTAGAAATGTACTTAGTATATATTCTGAGGACTGCTTCATTTTAGAAATGTACTTACTATATATTCTGAGGACTGCTTCGTTGTAGAAATGTACTTACTATATATTCTGAAGACTGCTTCGTTGTAGAAATGTACTTACTATATATTCTGATGACTACTTCACAAAACCCTACTCCAGCGAATAGCCCGGGGCTAGCCGTTAGTCGTTACACGAAAAACTGCTCAGTTAATGTGTATCTAAAGTCAGTTTTGTTATATATTGTTTTATATGGATCAGAATCGGTGTGTGTGTGGGGGGGGGACTACGCTAACTTGGCCCCCCTCTCACACAAACACACACACACTGACTCTGATCCATATGAAACTTAGAACATGTTTAATGGTGTATCACTAGATTCATTAATTTCTTTGGTCACGGCCACGTGATAATATACTCTCATTCTTCAAGTCGGTACGGAAATGTAGCAAACATTCGATATTTGAATTCTGTGGACATGAAAATATGCAACAATTTACGAACGTGTTTTATATTAAATTATTAATTCTTACATCCAAGTGTTCTCGTATTTTGAACACTTATTCTGTTCACACTCAATAGTTCCAGTCACACCAAACATGCTCGCTCTTTCAGCCGTAGGGGCGTTATAATGTACGGCCAGTCCCACTATTCATTGGTAAAAGAGTAGCCCAAGAGTTGGCAGTGGGTAGTGATGACCAGCTGCTTTCCTCTAGTCTTACACTGCTGAATTAGGAACGGCCAGCGCAGATAGCTCTCGTGTAGCTTCACGCGAAATTCAAAAAACAAAACAAACGCTCTCTGTGGTAATAATCTGTTAAAAAATGTTTGAAATTAGATTACGCGTCACACAATTAATAAATGTATTTATTTAGTGTTATGATGTTAACAGGTGTCTACGAACTGAAACAGGTCACGTTTTTTTTTTTATAGACATTAGCTTTTCTTCTGGCTAGCAGGAAGAATAGATAGATATATTGTTCCGGTTTGTTGTCTGATTGGCTTTAGACTTTTTACCCAAGTTACGATTGGCTGATACGGTCGTCATTTTCAACATTGCATGTAATTTTCACGCTAGACTTCAGATCGGATGGAAGTTCTGATATTTTAAGATTTGACCTGAACGAATGACTCTGTAGATATTTTATGTGGTAGTAATGAAGCTTTGATTTTAGTTTCTGTTGCACAACTTAGAAAAAGATAAACTTTGCCTGTTTGATGTTGTGAGGTAGATAGTAACAGGAAAAACCCAATAATGAAAGTGAGCCAAGTTTCGTTTAAATTAGTGGTGGGTGTGTCGTGAAGTTAGCTTCTTTCACGCAATTTGTCTCACAGAAGCAGTTAAGAATTGGTGGGGAAAGTGGTCAAGTTCATGGATCTTTATTTCTCAGAATCTGAGTGTAATATTCATCTTCAAGAGTCTTTGTTCTGCTTGAGGGTTGCTTCCTCATAGAATTTAACTGTCTTTTCTTTAAAACAAGGATTTTTTAGGGAAGTTTACTGTATCATTTAGTCTGAGGAATGCTCTGTTTGAGGACTTTCTTCACAGAATTCAACTCTGCTTTCTTTAAAGTAAGTTTGTTGTTGTTTTCACATAAATTTTCTATATTATTTAGACTGAAGAGTGCACTGTTTGAGGACTATTTCTTCACAGAATACACCTTTATTTTCTCTAAAATAAGTTTGTTTTTTTCAGAGAAGTTTGCTGTATCATTTAGCCTGAAGACTGCTCTATTTGAGGACTGCTTCCTTACAGAAATTAATCTGTTCTTCTGAAAATCACTACATCAGTGGTGTAGGAAGGAGGTGAAAAGTGTGTGTAGGGTGGTTGGCTAGACATGCAGATTTTACAATGAGAAATTGAAAATATAAGGAGCTACTGAAAGTAGCCCCCGTGTTATCACATGTAGCTCAGTATAGGGGGATTTGGGGTCATGCCTCCTGAAATTATATCTTACAGTTGCTATACAAGTCCAATATGTAAAGGTAGGGGTGCTACAGCGCCCCCTGGTTCGCCTTTGTACGTGGAAGTCTTGAGTAGCTTGTTGAAGATTGCTTTTTTGCAAAAAGTTTGTTCAAGGACCATGTCTTCATAAAAGTCCCTGTTTGTAAGCGTACTTCCTCGTATTTTGCCAGTTAGTAGCATTTAATATTTCGTTGAAAATTGTGTTTTCAGCGTATTTGAGAAGTAGTTATAGAAGTGAGACATCTTTGTGAGGACTGGAATTTGCTCCAATAATATGAATTGAGGACTATTACTAAACCAACCATCTGTTTAATTGTATTTGCCTCAAACAACTAAGTTTTGTTGTTATGAATCTATGAGTGTGTTCTGTTCAAAATTTTTTTAGCTCCGTAGGTAATGTTTGAAAGTCACTGCTCGGTCTTAACTTCCAACTCAAGCCTTCTATTGTTTGATGACGGAAAGAAAATAAAAATATTAAGTACTGGAGCCATGTTTACAACAGTGACTATACTCGTAAAACAAACTTAGAACTTTGGACAAGTTACAAACACCCAGTAATCACTTCTAAGCTCGCTTCGATTCAGAGCCGTCACTTTGGCCCTTGACCTATCATCATTGGATATATGTCATCAGTGACGTGAGAACTACAACGAAATGAATGCTGGGACTTTCTTATTGGACAAATATGCAACTTTGGTGTTAGCTAACTTACTACAGTGGTCATAAAGACAAAATACACAATATTGAAACTATAATTGGTGTGGAGGTTCGATTCTCTGGGAGAAAAAAAAATATTGTTGAAAGGAAGGATGTTTAGAAATAGGCTTAACCGATACTTATTTTGATTGTACGCGTTACCAAGTATGAAAGAAAAGTGGTTGTTACCAGAGCGTAATACAGAAAATGAATTTGAGCGGCGGTAAGTGAGCGCAATTGTAGGGGTCGCTCGAGGCAAAAACAACTATAAATGATTTTAAATATTATGCTATCAAAATTTATGTGCATTTACTCAGATGGATTTGAGTTCAAACAAAATACAAAAGGATGCGATATGGAGAAAAAATATAAAGCTGTGTTTATTATTATTACTCTCCTCACTTTATCATAAAATGATTTTTAGAATTTGGGCGTTGAAAATGTTCCACCCAAAAGCGGTAATCGATCCCACATTTAGGTTACATTACCCAATAGGTGCAGAAGTTGATATAACTGATGCAAGCCTTTGCACGTGATCTTTCATAGTTTGCTTGTTCGAAATTACTTTTGTTTTATAAAGATTTTTTTTGGGGGGGAGGGGGCAGTCTGGTCGTTTCTGCTGACAAAAGTTTTCGAACAGAAAATATAATTGAAGAAACAGAACTTTGTAATATATCTGTAGTGAATAATATATATATATTGTGAAATACGGATCTTTATAAATATCACGGTTGCATGTCCATGTAACTTACTCAGGGCGTTGATGGATCTTCACCAAAATTGGTATGGTGGTTCATACTAGGTCCGTGGGTAGATACATACAAATGTTCAGTTTTTATGTGTTTTTATGGGCGTTTTTGCGTTTGTTACCATTACTTCTTCCTCTGTTTGTAACTCTTTACTAAATTTGGCACGAAGGTTTCTTGGGTCCACAGGAAGGAACGTACACATTTTCAGTTTTATGGGAGTTTTTGCCATTATCTTGACTCCTGTTAAGGGTGCTTCATTAAATTTGTCATGAAGGTTTCCTAAGTGTGTTTGGAAATACATACAAATTTGCGGTTTCATGTTTTGTGTTTTACAGTTTCTGTGGGCTCTTTTTTTTTTCAATTACACATATGGTTTGGTTCTGAATTTCGCCCAAAGCTACACGAGGACTATCTGCTCTACCCATCCCTAATTTAGCAGTTTAAGACCAGAGGGAAGGCAGCTAGTCATCACCACCCACCCCCAACTCTTGGACTACTCTTTTACCAACGAATAGTGGGATTGACGGAACATTATAACGTCCCCACGGCTGAAAGAGCGAGCATCTTTGGTATGACGGGGATTCGAACCTGTGATCCTCAGATTACGAGTCGAGTGCCTTAACCACCTGACCATGCCGGACCTACACATATGGAAAACAACTTTTCACGTCCTAAGATGACCTTTCATAACTTATAAATTTACATATCTTCCGTCCAGAGGACGTGTATTCCAGCTGGTATGTGTGTGTGTGTATAGTTTAAAAATGTAAGTTGTTTTGTTTCATAACAGACAGAGAAACACCACAATTACAGTTCCGACTGTTTATAATCAATGTACTACTTTCACTTTGAACAAAATAATGGGCTTAAACAAAATCTCTGAGAATAAAGCGTACATAATATCCGTTTTGGTGTTTCTGATTTGTTTCGTAACGTTACTGTTTTCTCCTGTGTCGTGCGGTGATTGGTGGTTTCAGTGGCGGTAAGAGGGGTGTCAAAGGTCACCAAGGTTCCTTTCTTAATGTGTATTAATAATAGGAACAACAATCGTGTTTAATATATAACCACCAAACTTATAACATGATATGTCAAAAGTCACGCGAACTACTCTTGATGTAGATAGTACGAAGATTTAAAGAGAAAAACGCCCCAACGTGACATTGTGTGGAAAACATGCTACAATATGTTAACAAAATGATGAGTGGGCTGATAGAGAATTGTACAGTAGGTAGTGTTACGTACTGTACAATAACCAAAGAGTATTTATGGATTCTAAATAGATCTGTTACTTGTCTCTACACACAAACACAGCAAAGTAAGTTTGTTTGTTTTTTTGGAATTTCGCGCAAAACTACACGAGGGCTATCTGCGCTAGCCGTCCCTAATTTAGCAGAGTTAAGACTAGAGGGAAGGCAGCTAGTGATCACCACCCACCGCCAACTCTTGGGCTACTCTTTTACCAACGAATAGTGGGATTGACGGTAACATAATAACGCCCTCACGGCTGGGGGCGACGAGCATGTTTGGTGCGACGGGGATTCGAACCCGCGACCCTCAGATTACGAGTCGAACACCTTAACCCACCTGGCCATGCCGGGCCTCACGAATCTAGTATTTTTCGTTTGAACGAGGTTGGGACTTCCTTCAGTGAAGCAGTTGTTTTGAGGACTATGCTTCCTCCATCGTATGTATTGAGGATGGTGAACTAAAACAGATAAATATAATGGTTTAAAAGTACACGTACTGATCACCATATAACAGCAAATTATTGATGAACAAATAGTTTATTTAATTCTATATTAAACATTTATATGTTACTAAGATTTTAGGGGAGATTTTGTCAACTTGTAAGGGTAAGACAAATATATCCTTCAACCTTAACTCTGATCGTAATATGATGCACGTTTTCAGTGTGTAATCATACTGTATAGGCACGGTTCAGAGTTAGGCCAAATCTTATTCATACATGATCCGATGTTTCTGCTCCGTTGAACAACATTGATGACGAATAAATGTATCTCTCTCTCCTGATTTTTATTTTATTTTTTGTCACTTACTCTGTAGTCAGTTTCTGTGCTATTTGTTAGGCCTAATGTTTTCAGAGAATAGATGGCGTAACTCAACGTGTTATCCAGCAGCTGTGGGTAGAAGTGACAGACTGCTGTACCATGTAATGACAACGCGCAAGTTAACGCCAACCTCAGTTGTTCTTGTGTGCGAACTGCTTTTAGATAACGCAGTCAGTTAACGTTATTAAGACGTCAGTTAGTGGTCGTACTTTGTCTTGTTACTGTGTAAGTAAACGTGTTGTGTGACACGTGCAATTTGTCATTTTAAACAAACGAAGAACCTTCGCTAATTTCTATACGCACTTAGAAGTCACCACATCACACCTAAAGGTTACCATATTACGAAACGAAAATATCGAAGGAACATAAAGATGAGTCGTGAGGCAGATCAAAATAATAGTTTCACGTGCTGCGACAACAACAAAATAACTGTACTGACTTGGATTTGTCGTCTGACATCGGTAGAGCAGAGTTTAACCGTTCCGTCTTCTTGTCATGTTTAGGATATAAACTATCCCAATTTCACATATAGATATGGACCCCTTAGTAGTATCTTAAATAAAAAAACATAATTATGGAAATATGTTGAACAATTATTTGTGTGTGTCGTCTGTTTAAAGGATATACCAATTGAGTGAACTCAGTTTGCTAAGCCAAATGTATAATACATAAAACAAATACGTGATAACTGTTTATAATATTTTAGCTACGCTAAGGTAAAAGCTACTGTTGTAAGGTGTTTATCTACTCAACTCACTCGCTTCATTTTTATGCAAATTAGGCATCTGATGATGCGCTGTGTGAGCTAAAATGCAAATAATTGGTAATCCAGCATATGCTTGAAAATGAATATTGGTTAGAAATAACCTTTTAAGTCTTTGCAATTCGTGACATTTCACTTCAGTTACGTCACATGGTCACCATGATGACCAAACGAAACTACATACCGATGTTGCATGATTGCAATTAGTGTTGACAAGGTCCTAAAAACATATCTTTAGCACTTTTTGAATGAAGTCATCTTTATTATCTCCAGTCATCTGATGATGTACAACCCTTCTCCAAGATGCATTTCATATAAATACATGCTTACACGGATTGAAAATAAGGTTAAACATGCTTGGTGGTGGACGTTACTTACCAGTGAGCTGAAGACAAGGAAGCAAATGACCATTATATGAAAAAAATGATAGCATTATTCTGAATAACGTAGAAGTTGGTAAGATAACTGACATCTTTTCTTAATACAGTATGTAATATGCATCACGATCCTGGTTGAAAACGAGTCCAAATACTTGTAGGATGTGGTACCACTCATACTTAAAAACACACAAAGAAAGTTGATCCTTATGTCGTTTGTATTTTGGATATGTTGTAGGTAGCATTACATGTTAGTCATTTTGTGCCTTGCTGTAAGGAAAATGCGTCTAAGTAGGTATTAGATATAAAGGATAGCTAACCGTCTACGCGCTCATAAGATGCTTAGTTACGGCTGCGAACATCTTATTCAGTCTCGGAATTAGTAACTCACAATTGTGGCGAGCAGAATCGACGATAGTAACAATTGTTGTATTGTGAATAATGGTTCGTACCTCGTAGGCGTTGAGTAATTATGTCATTGTTTTCGTACTAGGTTAATAGTCGTTTGAAACATTTGGAACCAACTCGCAAGAGGTTGGTCTAATTGGTCAAGTTTCAATCATTCAATGACTGATGTGTGATGCACTTTAAAATGACAACTGACATTAAGATATTGTGGAACTTATTATACAGACTAAATGACTGATCGTTTATGTTTCAGGCGACATGACCGATGATAAAATTCTTGATTTGCATATCATTGATTGATATTACTCCACTGTTGTCTCAATGTTGTAAATTGAAATTATCTTTTAATCGTTTTGGCAGTGTCCTGCAAAGTTCACATGTTTCTAGCCATTTAGTGGTTAAATGGCACACTTAAGGGTGTTAACGCTAAAAATCGAGTTTTGATGTCCATGATGGACATTGTGTATACAGTCTGTTATGGTTAAACACCACACGAAAGTTGTTTTGAAATTAGACGCCGAAATTTTCAAATCATATGTCATATTGTAAAATTTTCCATCGGGAAATATATCGATTAATTTATTTTCTGTCATCATTTTATCTTCCATGTCAGTTGGAGGTTTTCCTCATCTCGGACCAACTCTGACTTTCTTGTCATGTTGAGAATAGTTTCGTGTTTGAAACTCTTCCGTGGTTAAGATACAGCACTCAGAAACGTTCAAACATAAAATATAATTGATATATATATATCTTATCAATAGGTAGGTACCTATTCATCAAAGACATATAAAGTTTTGAATCAGCTGGTTATGGATTGATAGTAATAGGTTTACATTTCAGTACAACGTTTCGTCTCAGACAGTGATACATGATGACATACAAAAATTGAAGCGAAAATACATTCAGATCATAATCATCTGATGATAGTAAAACCTTGTCCAAACATTGTGCACTAAGAATCATTTTAATTTTTAATGTTCTTCATTATACATTCAAGCTGCCTTTAATGAGATTAACTGTTTATCCAGTGTTAGGCACATTACCTTCGAAAACTCTGTTATAATGTCGAGAAATTTCTTTTTTATCAGTTTGAAGGATAAATAGGCTTATGATAGGGTAGTGTTAAAAGTCAAATAATTCAAAAGCTTTGAACCAGGAAGGGAATCAAACCTAAATGTAGCATGAGAATAATCCTTCTTCTTTCATCGCGTCTTCATGTATGACAAACCCAAACCCGAGTTTGTTGTGAATAGACTCTCAGAATTTCGATCCTGAACCCAGATCAGAGGACCAGAAACTACGCAATTGACAAAAAATGGGGTAAATAGAAAAGCAAGCCTTATTTTCAGCTACACGAGGACTATCTGTGCTAACCGTCCCTAATTTAGCAGTGTAAGACTAGAGGGAAGGCAGCTAGTCATCACCACCAACCGCCAACTCTTGGGATACTCTTTTACCAACACATAGTGGGGTTGACCGTCACATAATAACGCCCCAACGGCTGAAAGAGCGAGTATATTTTATGTGACAGGGATTTGAACACCGAGACCCTCAGATTACGAGTCGAGTACCCTAATTATCTGGCATGCTGGACCTATTTCTTTTAGATTTGCCTCCCAGTGACTCAGCGGTATGCCTACGGACTTCCAACGCTAAAAACCGGGTTTCGATACCCGTGGTGGGCAGAGCACAGATAGCCCATTGTGTAGCTTTGTGCTTAATTCAAAACAACAACTTTTAGATTTTTTATTTATAAAAATCACTTGGGAAGTGTATGTATGATTATATGGTATCCTATGTATTGTAAATGAATGACAATCATAAAATTAACGACTAAGTTTGTTGAGCTCAAAGCTACACTTCTGACTACGACTGCAAAAACCTAATTTTTAGCTTTATAAGTCTTAAGGCTAATCGCTGAACTATGAGATGGGTGTGGTTGGATTAATAACAAAGATAATTTGGTACACTTCTTTACAGCTGTCAGGTTAATAATGTCATTAAACGTTTTGAAATGGGTCGGATTTCAGTAGTTAACGGGCCAGACTATGGATTCGAAGGTCCCTTGTTCGCATCCCGTTGCTGTAAAATCGAAGAAATATGAGGCTGGGGTTTTGCTATGTGAGGGTTAGTTACATGTTACTGTTCAGTTAGAATATTCCAAGAGATGGAAATAGGTGATATTGACTAGCTGCTTCTGTTTTCTAACTTCTTTGTTCACGGACCATGTGATTGTTTTTTTTTTTTTCCGGCGTACCACACAGGTCTTTACACAATGCTTTCACTTCCTTTCAGTAACTGCGCAACCTTTTAACGAATCACATTGCTTCTTTTATTCGTCAGTTCAAAACACTTGAACAATTGTAGATTAACCCTTATGTAGCTTTATATAAATACCTGAAACAAACATACGTGTCTTCTGTGGGTATCTGTCATTGTTTTATCTGGTTTAGGTTTTGTTATAACTGGCTTTTGTTAAGAATGGGTGAGATTCATGTGGTTTTTATTCAGATGTGTATAATGATAAAAAAAAAACCGGCTAGAAATAATGAAATCACGTATTATGCTGAAAATGTTGATAACTGATTAGAATTAAATACAAGCTAGTGAGACTTCATGTTCCATCATTATTTATAAAGTTCTAAAGAATACGTGATTCATAATTTAAAGTACTTCAGAATAAAACATTTTTTTGTATTTTGATATAATTTAGACGTTAAATAGGTTAAAATAGTTATAATAAAATCCACTAAAACCGCTCTCCAGTGACACAGCATTTAATTACAAACGAACAAACATTAAAAATTGGTTTAGGACTATAATTTAGATCATTAACACAAGTTGGAGGGGGTGTTAGAAAACGTACACAGTGAAATCTGTATTGGTGATTTAACTGTAATTCGAACTGGGGATGGGTATGCGTCTGTGTTTTCGAAAAGCAAAGCCACATCGGGCTATCTGTTGAGCCCACCGAGAGGAATCGAACGCCTGATTTTAGCGTTGTAAATCCGGAGACATACCGCTGTACTAGTGGGGGGCAGGTGGGTGATTTTTTTTTAAACTGTTGTAGGTGGTCTAGCGTGAATCCAGTTTGATAATACCTTTTACATGATTCTTTTTGAGGGGGTAAATCTTTGGTAAGAAAATAACTGCCCCTTCATTTGATTAGTGTGTCTTGTCAACCTGATGTAGACACACGTGAAATGCTATTCAAGTTATTGTGTATTCGTACTGTATTCCAAAAATAAAATAATAAATCAAACGTTTCGGACATCTTTCAAAAAATTGGTTGATCTAAAGTTAAACACACCATAACACATAATATCACCTGTTATGATGTTCTTTACTGTAATCTCGTAAATTATCAGTACCCCTAGAAAAATTAGACCTCCCCCAAAAAAGACATTTGCTCCGCCGATTGATTTGTTTGTAGTTAAGCACACATCTTCACCGTAGGGGCCCAGCATGGCCAAGTAGTTAAGACACTCGAGTCGAATTCTGAGGGTCGCGGGTTCAAATCCCCGTCACACCAATCATGCTCGCCCTTTCAGCCGTGGGGGCGTTATAATGTGACGGTCAGCCCCTCTGTTCGTTGGTAAAAGAGTAGCCCAAGAATTGGCGGTGGGTAGTGATGACTAACTGCCTTCCCTCTCGTCTTATACTTCTAAATTAGGGACGGCTAGCGCATATAGCCCTCAAGTACTTTACGCAAAATTCAAAAACCAAACCAAACTCAAACTACATGGTGGGCTATTTGTGATGTGCCCTCCAAGGGTATCAAAACCCAGATTTTAGCCTCATATAGTTGAGGGTAGTTTGTCGGTTGAATTACGTTTACGGCGTTATTATTCGTTAGTGATTTAGGTCGGTGTTACATTAAGTTTAGTTGTTCTTAATTCATTTTCTGATTATTTAGTGCTTCATACACAAAATAAAACAAACGTGGACAGGATTGTATGCACTTCTACCAGTTCTTTTGAGAAACAACTTTTTTTTTTTGTTCAATAGTTACAGTTCTGGCCAATGAGCTGCAAGCAATTTTTTAACACCTCTTTGTCCACTAGTTACGGTTTTGGCCAATGAGCTCCAACAGTTTGTCTTTTAACACCTCTTTGTTCGATAGTTACAGTTCTGGCCAATGAGCTGCAAGCATTTGTCTTTTAACATCTTTTTGTTCAGAAGTAGTTACAGTTCTGGCCAATGAGCTGCAAGCATTTGTCTTTTAACATCTTTTTGTTCAGAAGTAGTTACAGTTCTAGCCAATGAGCTGCAAGCAATTTTCCTTTAACATCTCTTCGTCTGAAAGTAGTTACAGTTCTGGCCAATGAGCTGCAAGCAAAATACGTCTGAAAGTTTTCAACTAAAATTGAGTTAAATTTTTAAAAGTTTTGCTGATATATTTCCCAGAACTGTGAGGGGTAATCTATTTATGGAAATTCATTTAATTCAATACTAACACGAGTTTCCTTTTGCGAACAGATACAGTTTTTAGGTTTTGTTTTTGATTTCTTACTGGAATCATTCGACGTGACGCAGTTTTAACATCACTGGTATATGTAGATGGGGGAGTGGTTTCCAGGAAGAGTCTTCTAGGAGCTGGCCTTGGCATTTGAAGCAACTCCCCTTCATCTGGAATCCGCCATGGAAGCATGTTCTTGTGATGGGTATGAAAAACAGTTCGTGCACCGCGGGACCAGTTTTATACTGACGTTTTAATATATATACGTGTAATTATCACCAGTTACGAGTAGTTCCTGATTGGTGGCCGTGTTCATACTTAATGAAGTTTATCTGCAAAAACAGTTTACATTGAAACATATGCTTTTATTCTAAAACATCCGAAAATCTTTCTATTTATTCTGTGGAAGCATTTTTGAAACCCTCTCTCTGTCCTATTTGTACAGTACCTAAACAGGTTTTGGTCAAAATTATCCACTAAATGTTTAGGCTGCAGACGAAACTGTATAACTTCAGTATCTTTACATGCCAAACCAAATTAACTCCTGTATATGAAGTAACTGAAAATTAGTTGTATAGATTCAAATAATACGAACATTACGATTTGAACCGTGACGTTTATATTATAAAGTATATGGTTTTTAAATCAGAGTTTTGTTTGTTTAGAATTAAGCACAAAGCTACAAATGGGCTATCTGTGCTCTGCCCAACATGGATATCGAAACCCACTGGGACCTGATCCGAGTTATTTAATGTTTATACATGTTTTGTGTCGCATATAAAGGTAATTTTAGTAGTGATTTAGGCGTGTAGACGGTATTTTAATATATAAACAATTAAACTGTCTCGTTTATGTAGTTTCTTAAATATTACTATGAATGTGGATGTGGCAATTAGTTTTTACAACTTAATACTCGGTTGTTTTTTCTGTTGCCATGTTTTGCTCTTCCTAAACGTTGACTTTCCTCAACAACGGGCCTCTCAAGAGTTCTGTTGTGGTATTATTAAATGACATACCTGAATCGCAAATAACATCCAACTTGTAATGATAAAGTCACATACAAATTTTCTTTTAATTGATACGCGAACGGTAAAGGCACAGTAAATATTCAAAGTTCGCCCATCTTTGTATTCGTTTTACAGTGTTTAGGCTTCAGAAACAACGCAGCTTTCTCTTGCTTGCCTCTAGTATCACACAAAGTTTGATGCGTCTTCTAAACAAGACCAAGGCCGTCAAGATATTAACATGCTTGTCAAGACGTAGAGGATAGCCACTCTTCTGTTGTCCAATGAGAACTCGCTCGATAAGACACAAATCGGGGAGGAAGTCCGCCACACAGCAGAGAGAGCCTGCCCCAGGTAATTAATACGGCGGCTGGAATCCCTTCTCGTTCGACGTGGTGCTAGCAACGCTTACGCCATCAATCCACTAAGCCGTGATGGAAAATGGATGTTACCATAGCAACAGCACTCTCGTGGCGTGCTTAGGGACCATATTATTGGTCGTTCATATTGGCTTGCGTTTCTACAAGCTGTGGTACCAGTACGAGTGGTTGTCGACCGTGAATATAGCAGGGTTGTGTGCTTAAACGCGGAAGCTGTTTATTTCGTACATTATAATAAGAGTGTCTTGTTTTTCTTCTTAGGTCAAATAGCAACTAAAGTACGCGACGAGACGTTTTTTAATTGGTCTGTTTGTTGTGTCATTTTTACTTAAATGTTTAAATATACCATCTCCTCCCAGTTTTTGTTGGTTTTTTTTACTTTTGTTAGCCTCTTGCATAACATTTTATTTTTGTCAATTTTATATTAACAATATTTTACTACTTTTGTTTGTCCAAATACTGTATGTTAACGGAACTTATGGTTCACCTCACGTTTTCAGCATTGTCGGCAAGTGTTACTTTGAACAACGTTATGTTTTCGCAACAAAGTTAACATTGAAAAAAAAAAAAAAAAGAAAAGCTTGAGAAAAAAAAAATATTGGAGGGTGGTACAGCTTCGTTTATACAATTGATTGACTGATCCACTGCCGCCTACAGCTACGGGAAGAAGGCTGTTCCTTCCTCCTCATTCCCTCCCTTCTTTCTTTCAGCCAACGACGCGCTACCGAACAAACAATGGAAGGTTATCGAACTCTTGATACAATCCTGATACTACCTAGTTTAATAAACGCCTTTTCTTTTCATTTTTGTAGGTATTTAAGTTTTTTAATAGCAATTTAAATCGGTATATTAACAAAACATAATCTGAAGTAAGACTTAAAACTCCAGATTATTTAAGACAATATTTAAACTTGTTGGTGAAACACCTCGTGTTAGTTTTACGTAGTTTTTACTTCTAGATTTTTCAATAATCGGCCGGAGATATATTACATGTACAAGAACAGGAAATGCAATTTTCTTGTATGTGATAATTGGGATACGATTAATGGCTGTAATTTCAAATTCTACATGTGTTACGTGATGCATAAAACAACTTGATAGGAATGACAATGTCTTCTAGAGCTAAATATTAAGCAAATTAGCACACACGGCTACTATCCATTGCTTCTTTGTTGTAACTATTTTGATCCGTAAAATTTTTTTATGAATGCAATTTAATAAAACTCAAGATTGTGGCAATATGCTTAAACTCTGCCGATCAGGAGAGAGAAAATATAACAAGTGTTACTACTGATATTGTATCTATATGTTGTTCGAGCGTTCCTTTGGAATTGTTAGTTAATTTGTATTAGGAATTAACATTGAACTCGTATATCTTCTAATAAACATTTTCGGAGTAGGAAAATGTTTAGGTATTTGTAAAAGGTGGAATCAGCTAAAACCACCAAAACTGGCATTTGAAAACCCAATTTTATTTTTGCGTGTTTAGTAAACTTAAAAGCAAAGACTTTAAAATAGTGTTACGCACAAGCGTTAAGTATGACTACACATTTGTAAAACGTAGGCCTAACGTTGACGGCCGTCAATGAAGTGTAGTAGATAGCAGTTGGAGTTTTGGGTTATTTTATGTTTTGCATACGCCCAAAATGTTGCTTCAGTTATATGTTATGATTGAATAATACTGAAAGATTATTGGTAAACCATAGCTACCTCCCCCTGGCAATTTATGAACCCATTTTTAACAAGTTTGTTTTTGTGTGGTTAAATTAATTATCTTGTTCAAATATGCGATTTGCTAAACACAGTGGAATTTTTACCAGGTGTAAGAGGCCTTATTTTAACAAGTAGAGAAAAGTAATTTCAGTGTTAGCGAGCATGCTTGAAACTCAAGAAACAACAACAATAAATTACCATAAGATATATTATTCATTAAATGTTAATTGACTTTCATCCTACTCTATACAACACTGAAGTTAACATTCCCATTATTATAATTGTTATTTTATTATAATTATTACTGTACTAGAACCTGACTATAGCTCTTCAAACCAAAGACAAAGATAAACGCATTGCGATATAATTTGAAACATGTAGCATAGTAAATCGAATAACAAGCGTACATTGAGATACGAAATATAGCCCCTTCCCCATAACTCGGCTATAACTCTGAAAATCGGTTTTCGATTCTCTTGGTGGGCTCAAAAATAGGCGGCATATTGTGTAGCTTTGAGTTTAGTGAAAACAACTAAAAAAATCACAAAGCTAGGAAAACAGCACATATGTTGATATTAGTCGGAATGTACACATAAAGAAACGCCTCCCCCAGTGTTAAATGACGGTTTTATAACGCTAAAAACAGCGTATCAGTCAGCCTATTGTGTAGCTTTACGCTCCACAACAAATAAAAACCATTATAATTGAAAAATGAGTGCATATATTGATGTGAAATGGAACTTTTTTTCTTTTTTCTTTTTTTTTTTTAATAAGGAACTTATCCAGCGCTTAAACAGCCGAGGATTGGACATCAAATAACAATGTGTTCGTTCATCTTTCGAATCTTATGTTGGGAAATTTTCTGGCCAAGTAATGTATTATTCGAGAAAATGATGATGGTACTTTAAAGCAAAATTAAATCGTATAAATGAGAGTTGTAATTCCTGTTCTATAAAAAATAAACCTAACAAAAAATGACGAATACAAGTGAAATAGTAAGTCTTCGGAATTACAACGCCAAAATCAGGGGTTCAATTCCTCTCGGTGGACTCAGCAGATGGCCCAACGTGGCTTGGCTACAAGAAAACACACACACACAAACGAAATAAACCAAAATTGTTTACGTAAATTTCATTATATACGTGCTTTAATAACTAACAAATCATATGATGTAGGATATAAATGACTTCTAAAACTTTATTATTTAAAACGGAATTTATGGGTGCTTTAGAATATACGCAAATATAGCCACTAAATAAAATTTGAAAAGAAATGTGTTTAAACACGCTATAAAAGATTACAAAACATGACAAATGTTTCCTTTAAACGATCGCATAAATTTTTACGAGTTGAGGACCGACTGAAAACTCGTTTAATGTGAGGACTTTCTCTGACTTTTTCTTAGCAGTGGCTGTTGAAATAACGTTTATGTTACACTTTTATCCCGTCCACAAATTTTACTTCAATCTTTGTGGCCACGATTTTTTGTTATTTGCATATTTTTTACAGTAGCAGGATCTATGAAGATTTTGTGTATGCGCACGTGTTTTGGACTAATAATTTTTACCTAAATTAGTCAGGCCTTATGTAGAGCATCTAATAACAGTTTGTTAATGTTGGTTCCAAGTTTTGAAACCTTGACTTTATCTCCTAAAATATACATTTATAACTTTTGCCTGTAGAGCCATCTAGTGGAATACCTTTCAAATACTTTGGTAACGTTCGACGGCGTAGTGTTGGAGGCATATGCAAGACATTTGATTCGCCTATGTTTACTAACTGTGTATATAAGCTTTTATAAGCAGTTTTCATTGTTTACGGTTTTTGAAAATATTTTATAAATTGTGTAAGATGTTTTGTACAATATACAAATATTGGTTATTTGTGGGTACGTTTGCATTATTGAAAATGTACTATAAGTTAAGTTATATGAAATGCTAAGCTTCTAGGGAAAAAAATCTACAACTAAATGTACAGAGAAACTTTAATGACAATTTATTTGTTTTTTTAAAAAGTATTATATGCCAAAAGGGATTAGAATTATTGACTCATCCAAATGTAGTTCATATTTTATGGGAGAAATTTTTTTTCTTTTTTCATAAGATACTTTCGGTATATTTGTAATGCAAAGACTGTTGTTTGAATTTTATAACGATTTTAAATAAATTAACTTATTGACTTAATCTCTTACTTTGAAAATAGTGTAAGATGTAGACATCTTAAAGAAAGTGGAACCTTAGTAATTTTAATCAGAAATTAACAGTGTTTTAAGTTGAGAATTTTGACATTATTCATATGATCCAGACTTAGGGACACATATGTCATGCTGTTGATGTTAAATTGGATAATGCTGATAAATTACATTTCCTTCATGACCAGAATAATACAGTAATTGTTCTTCAAATGTAAACAGTTTAATTGTTTCAGTTTTTTGGAATGTTGACATGCTGATAAACATACACTGTTTCACAAGCCACATAACTGATTAGTACATGTACATTGCTTGAGTTGAGGTAGACAAGTATGCATTGTTGGAATGAGTAATAAGTTATTTCAGTTGCTATGAAAGTGTTGTTTTTGCATAATTGTTGACTCAGAAATCTTGTAGTATAGGTATATTTTTTTGAAACAGTTATAAACTTTGGAATGTCTGTATATATAAACCATTGTTTTGCATTGTCAGTAGAGCTAGATTAAAGACTTTGGAGAAATGAGACAAATGTCATCAAAAGACACCCAGAACTGAACTTAAAATTTCATTGAAATTCAGTTAAGTTTTACTTATTAACTAATTCAGTGGTTAGATCAGTAGTTCTTAAATGTTAGGTTTCAAAAGGGGTCATAAACTGTCTGGTTCAGAGTCAACATTTTATTTTACATTTTATGAGTTGTTGAGGTGCCTTAAAGGCAGACATATAATCTTTGTCATGAACTACCCTAAACTGTGCCAAGAAACATTGAGAAGTTTTTCATCCTTGAATAGCTTTGCGCAAAATTTAAAACAAACCTTGTAGATATAATGGGGGGCCATGATGATAAAGCTTGGACGTGGGGGTCGTCTGGCAAATCTTGGGCTAGATAATGTAAGAAGTAATAACATTTACAATAAATGAAGCAGTGAATTTTTTTGTTAAACATTCAAGCAAACTTGCAACAAACAAACTGTAAGAACATATTAATGAAAAATTGCAAAATAATAGTTTTATACAAAAGACTAAAACCACTGTTGTCATAGCAACACAGTTGAAGACATTTTTCAATATGAGTTTCTGATTTATTCTTTATTATATTGTCTACGTTAAAGGCTCTTTCAGTCTGGGGGTAGGGGAACAGGAAGAATTTGCCCGTTTTCATAACTTAATGTTGTATTGCATATTTGTTTCATGTACTGCTATTTAAGTTTGATTTAGATTACCTGATTTATGTACTAAATTTAAAGAACTGTATTTACGTATTTCTTTACCAGTTAGGTCAAATATTTGTGGATACTTAGTTAACATTTTAGTTTTTAGTAGTGATACAAATTGTGCTAGACTGTAGATGTTTTTTGCACACATCACCTAGGTAACCCACTATGAATTTCAAATTGAAGGTATATAAGAATAATTTTTAAAGTTTTTATTTTTTAAGTACTAGGACCCATCAGCTCAACTAGACATGTTGGCAGACAGAAAAAAAAGTATTTTCAAAATGTGATTCTGCATGAAATATAAAACTGGTAATTTTACTGGCATTCACATGTCTCAGACAGAAATAAACTTAAAATGCCAATTTTACATGGTTTTATAATTTCAAATTCATAATGGACTTGTTAACAGAAATGATGGGAAAGGGTTGTAGACCTAGTGTTGTTTTTAATACTGTTATTAGATCTCTTGATTTTGTTGGTTTGTTGGCTTCAGTTAAAACTATAGGATTAAAACCTAAAATAAAAAAAAAAATTTTAGTAGTTTGTATTTCTCATGATCAGTTATCCCTGGACCTTTTTAAAAACATTATTTTCCTTGTTTCTAGTGAAAACAGTTATCCCTGGACACTTTATGGCTAGTGAATCCAGTGAATATGAGTGTTGCTAAAGCAACTCCACAACTGCCTACTGCAATGTCAGTTTCCAATACTGGAGCATTGCCAAATGAAGCCACACCTGCCATTCAGTCTTCTGCTCCAATTGTTGTCAGCTCCAGTCCTGTGCCTGTCAGTTCTCTTCCTTCTCACCCTCAGCAAACCCACACTCCTACTACATTCTTTACAGTGTCATCACCAGTGTCCTCTTCTGCTATAGTGACCACTATGGGCCCACCATCGACCCCTGCTCCACAACCTCATCCTCAACTTGCACCTTCTTCTCTTCAGCCCCAGAATCATGGGGCTCCTCAAGGCATGCAGCATCCAACCATTCCAAATGTGCTTCCTTCACCGTTGGCTCAGGTAATTTGTGCTCTTCTCTCCCAAGTTTAACACATTTTGTGATAAATGATTTTTTTTTCCTGATGTTATGAATAAGGAGAAGAAACATTCCTTACCCTATTTATTTTTTAGATACTGTTAAAATCTCTTTCTCTGTCAGACTTTCACAACTGTTTTTTACTGATGTAAATGAACTTGTTATATGTATATTGTTATCTTAAAGTACTTTATTGTTACAGTAAAGATTTGTTTCAGGAGTTGAAACTTAGTGGTATATTTCTTTAACTGTAACTATACATTTATAATAAAGATAGACAAGAGCAAACCTATCTCATCTCATGTGAAGCTGGAATGATTGTAGTGGTTGTAATGCCACTACTTGTAGTAACTGCATCAAATTCATATACTGTTGCTACTGTACATTCTAAACATAGTAATGACCAGGAAGAATGTTTCCATATGAAAGATGATAAACAGACCAATCAGAAATATTTCTTTTAGAACTATTGCTTATGAGTTATAATTTTGATTAACTCTAATTGAATTTGTCACATAGGCCAAAGTTTTGTGTACCGTGAAGTCACGAATAATTAAATTGTGGTTTCTTACAAATTAACACGATCACTGTCAAATTCAAAGAACTGGACAAATTGTAGAAAAAAAATTATTCAATTTTAGAAGAATAATTGTAGACACACACACACACACACACACACACACACACACACACACAGAGATTGCTTTATTAACTTTTGCTTATTGACAGGGAAATCAGTGCTCAAGTAAATTAGGAAGTAATGAGTCTTTTTTTTTTTTAATTTTAGGCCTATGATTTAGTATGCCCTAAACATTAGCAGACCAATTACTTAAACATAGTGAGTTAAATACTTGGCTATGTTTTGTAAAGTTATAATAATACTGAAGTTTTATTAAATATGTTGTTTTTAATTGGGGAAGAAATTGGTTTTCATGGATTCATTCATGAATTTGTTTTGGCTCAAGTGATTCCTGATATTCTGTTGTTTGAAAACCTTTCTAGACACTTAGCAAAGAGAGAGGTACAATTTTGCATATAATCTTGGTCTAGGTAAGTAATAAGACATGATTTAAACCTCTGCAGTACTAGCAAGACATTTCTCAATGAAGAACTAAAGGAAAACTGTTAAATGTTAACTCTACAGTTGGAAATAATGAACATAAAATTAACATGTCACTGAATCGTTTGTTTGTTTTTTACACTCATGCAAAGCAGTCCTAATATAGTAAATTATCTGGACAGTTACTAATGGTTCATAGTTGGTAGTAGATGAACCTAGTGATATATCACCTAATTTTAGCTGACCACATTTATATTCTAAATAATTTTCTATTTACTTAAAAGCCTGAGTTTCTCTGTTTCCTGGTATGATTTATACACTGTGATACATGAGGCAGAGCTAAACTCATTAAAATTAGCTAACAACCGTCTAGTTGTCATGGATACTATCTACATCAACCAAATAAGGTAAGATTATTACTTTATTAATGTACGAATACTGTGTTGTTGTGAGAACAAATAATATCCCAATGTTTTAATGATCAAAAACAGGAATATCCTGATGAACATGGAGCAGTCTGGCTAGTTTGTCACAAATGACATCTCGTTCCTTCAAACATGTTCGTGCTCTGTGTTTTTCACGTGTCTATTGTTGTAACACTTAGACAATACTTTACAGAACAAACTTGTTAGATAAGCCCTTCAGTAAGATTACTAATAAAAACAATCTGTGAATCAGACATTTGTTTTAATACATGTTTTTTCCTTACAAAGGAAAACTATGAATAAATTAATGTGTGTGTGTACACCCTGATTTATGTATGTTTCTGTTTATTTATGCATGTAGTTGATATATATGCATACAAACATACATTGTAATAACTCTTAAGAATGCTTAAGTATCAAGAAAAGCTTATTTGGTGCTGATGCAAATTGACCGTAATGATAATGGGGACAGTGCTAGGGTGGAACCAGGGGACTTGTCCATAAAATTCTCCCCTCTTCAAGCTAATTATACCATTACCCTTAATTTGTTACTTGGTCAAATTATATCTCTTATTGTTCCAAACAGTTAAACAGTTGAGAGCCAGGGCCTGATGACATTAGAAAGGTCACAAATAAAAGATGTAAGGTTTGTAATTTTAAATGTGTTATGACAGAGGGCAGTTCCTTTTCACTTGACTCAGTGATACCATTTATGCTGAGTTTGATAGGGTTTTTTTTAATTGTCAAGAGGCTTTATGAACAGAGACTATAATTTATTATTTTCTTCAGAGGAAAGGTTGCTGAAAGAAGTAACCAAGCTCTTGTTGTCTGATGTCTTAATATATCATAGCTGTTTGTAAACAAAAACCTTTGTACTGTTATTCACCTTTGTATGATGTATATTTTCAGATTTGTACTTACAGGTATGTTTTTTTGTATAAAGAGCAGATTTTTGTTGGTAGTAATTGAATACGTGTTGTGAAAATGTTTATTAAGCAAAATATTTAAAAAATCTTATTGAAAGTTATGTTGTAAACAACCATCATTTCCATAAGTTTGAAGTCCCTTGTGTAAGTGATAACACGGGATGACAAGTAAATATGGTGATAAATGAAGTACCAATAATGTTAAACCAGATTTAAAAAACTGATACCATGGAAGTTTAACACACTTTTATCAGTGGTAGCACCAGATCATCAGTAAATGTGGGACTTAAAAAAACCACCACTATGGTAGTTTAAAAAATAGTCTGTGTTAATACTTATAAAAATTATTTTGATGTCAGTAGAGCATTTTAAATGTGCTGGAAGAACATTTGTTCAAAGATTAGAGTTAGTGGGACAGGGGTCAGTTTAGAGACTTATAATGCAAAAATCCACAATTTGATTCTTCAAAGTAGACACAGTAGATAGCCCACTGTGGCTTTACTCTGAAACAACTAAACAAATCATTTGCTGAAGAGTACAAGATGGGACATTTTAGTTACAGACAGTGTTTTTAAAATGACATTTGTGTTTACTAGTGGCAAGTTTGAAAGGATCCAGTGCATTTTATGTGTTTAGTTATTGAAGTACTTATGTGAAAAGTGTGACAAAAAAAAAAAAAGATTATTGTATGTGGTCTTTTAGGGTCTGTACACAAAAATTTAAAGAAATATCAGTTTTATATTGTAAAGCTAAACATTCCCAGGATAAAAATTAGGAATGTTGAGTTTTCCAAAAAATGATTTTTGAGAATATACTGTTAACTCTAGAAATAGAATTTGTTGTTAATAAAAATTGTGAGGCAGGGAAATGAAATATTGTGGGAAAGTTAAAGACAACATTTTGGGAAAGGTCTGTTTTTTTTAACCTTGTTGTATGGGAGAGAGAGACAAGAGTGTGTGAAAAAAAAACAGCTTGGGGTAGGGTCTGGTAAGTTTAAACCTTAATAATAAATAAATGTTGTATTCCAAAAATTGCTTAATCTCAGAGACTGTGTCCAAGTGAAGTCCAGGTCAATCCACACTTTGATCAACATGTGTTATTGAGTTATATTAGTTTCAGTGAACTCCACTCTTCATCTGTAACCATAAACACAAGTTAATCAGAAAGAGTAGCTGCACCTATATAATACTGAAACACATCAAATGTACTGTTTGTTTGAATGTGCATTGTAGTCACTATGGGAAAAACCTAGACACTGGATAGATGAAGTGCAGAAAAGTGTCATTGGCGATTATTCAGTTCTTCACATATATAACCACAGAATAGCAGATATAATAAATAAATAAATATAGTATTATGAAAAGTATTTAATTTCAAAGTCTTAAGTTCAAGTGATATCCAGTTCAAGCTACACTTTGATCAATGTGTGCTGTTGGGTTATACTAGTGCAGAATTCCACTCTTGACCAGTAACCCTGAACACAAGTTTAGTTATTAAATCTGCTATTGTGTGAAAAATTGAATAGTGGCCAGTGACACTTCACCTATCCAGTGTATAGGTTTTTTCTCATGATGACTACAAAGCACATTCACACCAAGAGTATGTTTGAAGAGAAAGATAAAAATGTGTGGAGTTTAAAACAAAGATGGTGAGTTATAGGTGTTATTGTAGTTTCTTAGGAAAAGACAAAGATACAGGAGGGTTTGTTGAGCTTACTTTAAACAAGAAAATAACCCTATTTAGTGAGTATGAATGTTCAGAATATAATGATTGCTTAGGAACATAATGTTATTTGCTCAGTTTTAAAATCCAGAAAGTTTTCCAATTATTTAAAAAATGTAACTAAATCTTTGTGTAAAATATTATATATATTATGAATATTAAAGGACTCATTAAAAAATTTGTAACCTCCAAGATATAAAATGGATGAAAGAATGAGAAAATAATCTGGAAGTTATAATGAAAATTTTTTTTTAGAATGAATGAAATAATAAATCTTACATTACACTGGGTCAGAATTTATACTATAAGCCTGTACTTGCTTCTCTCAGGTTCAAGTTATCCACCAACCACTTCATAATCCAGCATATGTTCAACAGTTATACACTCCCCAACAACAAATGCTTCTTCCTGGAGGGCTCACCATCCAGTCAGCTTCTATGGCACCAACATTGCAGAGCTTAGGAATGGCCCCTGGTGGTCTGAGTCTTCAGCTTCAGAGCAAGGGACCTCTTGATCCGAAGACTCAGGGAGTTGCTGTTACTGGTCCAACCCTCATCCCCACTTCTCCTCTGCAGACTGTTAACACACTTGGAAAAGTAAGGTCTTCCTGTAGAGTTTAGTTATTACTGTATATCAAAATGATAAAATCTCTATCATTTTGTGTCAAGACTTGTTTGTTTTTCTGACATGATGAATGTATATAGTAACAGGTATTTAAGCAGTGAAATATTATTAAAAAGAAGTTTCAGTTTTATTTGTCAAATAAAGGTTTTACCAACCATAATAAGTAGGCTTAACTAATACCTTTGGTCATTTTATGAATACTCATAGATATATATCATAGGTTCAAACACTAGTAATTTTGATATTTAAAGAATGAATTTTAAGGGTCCTTCCAATAAAATCTGGCATCACACAACCATGTACAGTATTTTGAGTAGGCTTGGAGTTGTAATGGATGAGGAGATGTGTGAACCCTTGAAAGCAAGTTTTTGGGAGTTAAAAAGACCCTCCACATATGATATATTCTTATGTGGGAATTATCAAGAAGTCTCTGATTTGGTGGGTGTGGGTGCTGTTTTGAGAGGCTGTGGCCTTCCTAGGCCAATATGTGGCTATGGCACTGTTTTGTACCATATAGATAAATATTTTTGTACTTTTGAATGTCTGAGAAAACATATTGAGCTGCTGTACTCATTGTATTGTATAGTTAGGCAATAACTTACAAAAGTGTTAGAAGGTAAGTATTGTGGTTTACTGAAGAGAGAGAGAAATATGTTAACTCACACAACAGGTTTTAAACCAAGCACTATTGGACTGATGGTGTTAACAGCAGGTAACCTGTCAAACAGTCACAAACCTTGTAATATGTTAGCTCAAGAAAAGCTGAAACTAAGCCTGTTTTGTGTTGTGCCTTGTTAACCAACCATGAATTCTGATCTCTCTGTTTTATAGGTAACCTTGCTTTTATGGTTAAATATCAATACTTTTTTTATCTAATTTAATTTGAGACACATGATTTGAAAAATTGCTGGTACTAGACCGTTATCTTTAGACTAATCAAAAACTGTGGAAATTATTATACTGAGTAACTAAAGTTATTCTGAAAGTAATTTTTGATTACAAAATTATCAAAAAGTGTTAATAAATTATTGATATTTCTGTGCATTCACTGTTGTACTGTAGGTGTCGTCTTTGATTTATGTGCTGTTGACTTATGAATAACTTGTGTCGTTAGAAATATCACATCTTTGTTGTGAATAAAATATTATTTTTCTAAATAAACTGAGATTAACACTAAGCACAAGCAGTTTTATATGTAGTTATTTTAACCACGTTTACTTAAGATCTGAGTACATAAATTAATGTAAAATAAATTTAAATTAACATATTTTAGCTTATGTTTGTTATTCCTGAAGTTTTTTACTCATACTACATTTCTTTAGCTTGTCCTGTCTCATGTTTGTATTACTAGATGTCCAACTTTCCATTTTCTCCTTTTTCTTTGCATTGATCACTGGCATGCTTTAATGGGCAAGATGACTGTAGTAGTTTTATAGTTTGTTTTAAGGGTCAGTACTCATATCAAAGTTATTGTTTTTTGTGCCTGTTTTCTCTTCTGTTCTTATGTTTGATTCATTCATTTTAAGTCATAAGCCAAAAAAAAAATCGTAGATGAAGTTTGAGGGTCACAAGGCTGTACCATCACTATGTGTTAATAACTGGTCAGTGACAACTTAATCTCGTCGGACCATTCATCTAAAATCATTTATGAAATTGTAATACACGTTAGATAAATGGTGATACACTAAGTACTTGTGGCAAGTGTTTGAAGGTTTTCTGAGAAACATCCCATTTTGTATGTTACTTCAGAAGTTTTACAGTGTTGTATATTAGTATTTTCTTTAGTAACTGAAGAGCTTTGATGTTTCTGTAACGTGATTGGTGAAGTTTTTTTACCCATTCTTTACATGTATAGGTTTGGCTCTGTTTATACTTATTACACTTCTATATGCAGTTGGTGTTTGAAAAATCCTTTTCCTTTTCATTCATAGTGTCATTTGCTTCACTGTTTTCTCTCCTTTGGCTAATATTGTTTTATTAGGTGTGATTTTAATCTTTGGTTGCCATTGTCAAAAAATCTCAATTTTCTTCTTGCTAGTAAAACATGTTTCACCCATTACAAAGAGACTTAAAAATTGCCTGGTAGTGGTCAGAGCAAACTCTTATGTTCAAAGACCTTAAAGCTGTTTGCCTGTCTTTCAAAGCTAAAGTAAAAAAATTAAGTCGGAAACTGACGATCTTTTTTGTAATGAACTTACCATCTTTAGTAGAAAAACATACACAAAGATATTTGTTTATTCTTTCGAACCAGCAGAAGCACACGCTGTGTGTTTAGATACTTATGTTAAAACAAAAATCAAAGTGTAACAAGATTCCTAAGGAATGCTTAATAATTTTAAACATTCAAGGTAAAAACTCTTATTTCGACATAACAGTTTGCTACATGTAGCTGATTAAAGTGACGTATTCCAGGAAATGGCCATTAACTGGTGAAATAAGTATTATTCTCAGATTATCATGGCATTGATTTCCTGCATATTTGTTTATAAGTATAAATACTTTTAACACAAAACATAACTCGAACGATTGTTCAGCCACAATAGAGATCGTATTTATGATAATTTTGAATATGGGGTGTTTGTCTTTTATCATGTATCTAATATAACAAATCTCCCAGGTACAAAATATAAGTTCGTAACTTTAAAAAAGTTGTATCAAGCTGTTAACTTCCAGAATATGGGGTGTTGTTTCTGCTTTTCGAGACACACAAACTGCCACACACACACACAGTAAAGTAAGGTTAAGTAACTTCGTTAATCTCTATATATTTTTATTTTATTTTTTTTTGTGTTGACTTTGAGTTGTTAAGGTTTGATATTGTTTTAGGGGCTGGGAATAACCACTGGCAACTTAGTGTCAGGGCCGGGGCAAGTTGTTGCTACTGGAGGAAAAAGTTCCATCCCAGGGCAAGTCATAACCGCCAAGTCCACAACGGTCATTCAAGGACAATCAGGCTTTGTTCCTGCTACCACCAGTCAGACTGTAGTGATTGGTCAGTTAGGTGTTCTCTCGAGTCAACCATCTATACTCCCAACACAAAGTAAAGGTTTCTTGGACAATCAGAAAGGAAAATCTTTTGTAAGTAACGACACAAAACTGGCGTATATATTCCGTGGGGATTGAAGAAAGTTTGAAAAACACGTTTTTGTTTTCAGTTGACGCTTCTGCTTAGTTGCATAGTTTTGATTTTTTTTGCTACAGTGAAACTTTTTATTACTGTGTTTCTTCATTCTATGTTTTCTTTGTAAATTCTGTTTTGCTTATCTATTTTATATTGGTTTGTAGAATATTATACAAAAGTCTGTTTCAGTTATGTTTTCTCTTGCTATCAAAAGCTCTAAATTCCAGTTGTTAAAATAAGTGACAGTTCTAAAAACTTATTGAAAATGAGAAGCTGATAAAACTGAAAAACAAAAAAAAAATTTTTCTATCTGGTATTATTTTAAAAGTACACTATGTTAACAGGTATTAAAAAAAATTTCAGGCCACCCTACAGGAATGGAAACATACATAAATATCATTTTTTATCTCTTTGTAACTCCCAATAATTTGTTGTTAGTTTTTTTTTTTTCATTCTGATATATAAAACCATGTGCTTTCTTCTTGTTCTTCAGACTGTTTCTTCTGTATTTATATATATATATATATATTTAGATTAGCATTTTTATGTGTGTGTGTGTATGTATTCTGTTTTCTTTCTGTAGGTGATGGGACATGCGGCCTCATTGCCGATTAGGTCCCCCACCATCCCCCCTTCTAAGGTTAGTTACATGAGTGACCTGCATGAACTGTATCTGACACTTACGTTTATTACACTTTGATCTTCCTTAGTTCGTTATCTTTATTTTTAAACTGTTATAACTAATAATCTGTTTATTGAATGACCTTTTTTTGATTTATTCCTGCTCTGTACTTTAGGGTCACCCAAGTTCAGACATTGATTATTTTATAAATTAGGAAGTATCTAGGCTAGTTAAGTATTAGTAATAAATGAAACAAGTAAATGTGTATCGTACATTTGTAATTATTTTTGCAGTTGATATCTTGTTTCCAGAACTTGAGGTGGGCATTTTGAGTGAGTTAACTGTATAATTGATGACCTTTCCTTGCTTCTTGAATTACTATTCACAGCTGAAAAAGGAGAAAAATTACTTCTCAACGTTGAAGTCACTTATATTCAAAATTAGATACAGCTCGTTTATTAGTGAGATATAATTCAGTAAATCAAAATTCTTATATATACGGATCACTTACTACATGTATGTTTTTGCAAGTGGAATGACTAGTTGCAAGTTTTTTTACACGTACATATATCAAACAGTTTTGCTAAACCTTATTAATTAGGATATTTAAAATGTACCTGTATATAAATATTCCAGGTTAATTCTGTCGCTATGTGTGTCCTTTAGTGAGCATAACACAAGGTTTTAACTTCTTACATTCAAAATCTCATTAAATTATTTTTTATTTATGTTATACAAATTGTAAAAGCATAGAACCTGAGGTAATAATACATATTTTAATTCTGTATAAGTGTTGAGTTTTTAATTTTATGAGGCAATATTAAAAAAAAAAAAAATCCTGGGTTTCTCCTTGTATGACATGACATATTTTCTCTTAGCATGTTGTCTTTCCAATTTTATTCGTCACCTCTTGAAAAAGTACAAAATTAAACATAAATTATTTTCTATAAAATCATCATTGCTCAGACAAACCATATGTTTTATAGTCTTCAATTTTGTTTGGTTACAGAGCTATCAAATAGAAAATCCGACCCTTCCTGCCACACCTACCTGTCACATCCTCTTTCATAATTCATCGATATTTCTCTCTTACATTTAATTATATATTACTCGTAACAAATAGAAAGTCAAGGTTTTCACCTATCAAATGACATGTTGAATAACATTATGTTCTGAATAGTTAAATCTCAATTTCCCTCAGAATACAAACATCGTTCCTGGAAGAAAGTTAGTGACTAGCTTTGATGAATTTGTAATGGCTCTTGTCACATAGTTAGAAAGCCAGAAAAAAATTGATAGGTAAGGGAATCTGCATGTTATTAGTCTTTATTGTGTTTGGTGCAGGATTTATTAAACAAAAAGTATGAACTGCATTATTATCAGTAGTATAAAAACTTTAGGGTTAACTTCCTGTGATAAACAAAAAAGAAAGAAGATTAGATAAGTTCCTTGTTTTACATGTTTGTTCTTTATGTATGATAATAAAAGTAACTAAAATAGGGATCCTTATTAAAATAAATAATAATATAATAAAAATGTTTCATGAGCCACACGTGTGAGCAGCTCGTGGTAACTCGTGGCTAAGGTAACTTGTTAGTGTAATGTGAGCTGCGCATGCTCCGAGTTATTTACGTTTTATAATGATGCAGATAGTAGTTAGACATGGTTCAGAGGACAATAAAGTGTAATTAAAGATAGATGTTACAAACTTAGAGCTACTTAGGATAATTTAATTAGTTTCATATTACTATTTGAAATAATTTTAGAAAGAAAAGGGTAATTTAGATTTATTTTTTTTGGTGTTTATGTCAGATTGACTGATTTTGTTTTAAGATAAGGTAGAGGAAATAACAGATAAACTCTTAAAGTTTTACTGGAAAAAAAAAACGTTTGAAATGTATTTAGGAGCCCATATTGAGAGAATAAAACTCAGAATGTTAGAGTTTCTTTATCATATTTCATATGGTCTCTCTTTCTTTTGTTTTTTTTTGGTGAAAGTGACCATTTATGAAATAACATTGAAATGCCTTCTTATGAAAAAATATATATAGTTAGGCTTACCCACAAAAAAAGTATAATAGACTCTGTCCTTTATAGTGAAAATCTGTACATCGTACAATGAGAAATAGATAAAATGAAAATTGTCCACTTCTAATGGATTTCAGAATGTACAAGATTCCACAGCTAATGAAAGTTGTCACCTTCTAACAGATCGAATCCCAGAACGTACGGTATTAGCACAACTGACTAAAACAACATTGTAGACTCCAAAATCAAAATCATTGGAACTTGGCAAAACAACAATTAAATATAGCAACATAAAATTAGGAAAGAAAAAAAATTCTAAGATCTCAAGTGTTTAGAAATGGTAAGTAGTTTTTAAATAAGATATTTATATACATATATATTCATAAAATAACATTATCTTAATTAAAGCACAAAGGTCATCAACTGAACCATTACTTCAATTGAAAAGTTCTTTAAACAGATACCAAGTTCATTTAACAGATAATACATTTCCAACACAACTTATTTATGAGAGGATCTTCCACACAGTGTAATTAGAGATCTTCATACCATCTAACAGTTCATTGAAGATGTAAGCCAAAACAGTGTATGTCTCACGTGATCTCATTCCATTTGTACACATAGTTTATACACGAAATAATACTATGAACACAATTTCTACAGGGGAGCATATCCCCTTCACTTTTTTTTTTAAAGTGAAGAAGTATCGTCCCATGTCGCCACAGTAATAAAATTTTTATAACTGAATAGTTTACTCTTGTAACCATTAGTTACTTCATGGCATTCTTTGTACTAGATAGAATGACCTTCATATTCCAAGTACAAGAACTGTTTTTCCCCATTTTTGAAAACACAGTTATATATGCCACTGTTACAAAGCATTTATGCACCCAAATAATGTTCATTCATGACCTAAAGTTTCTCACATTACATATTTTCGTTATCTAAAGCTGTATGTAAAAAGTAGAGTCACTTGAAACATAAGTAGTGGTTGAATACAGTCCTTGAATTTTTTATATTAAGCAACAATGGTTGGAAAAAAAAAAACCTCATCTGTGCACTCTTGTCATTGATGTATATATTTTGCAGGTAATCAATCATAACACAGCACTCCAGCCCAAGTCTCCCATCTTTCCATCACCAGTGTCATCTGTTGGTAGTACAGCTCAAGTTCTAACCAGCACCCAGTTAAAACAGTTGACTTCTTCTCCACAACTGATCACTACACAGGCTACTGGAGCAATGCTGGCTGGACATTCACATATATTAGGTATTAAAAAGCTTACTTGGTTGAGGTATAACCAAATTGGTACAATAATCTGATATTGACTTGTGTAAAATTATCAACAAAAGAGAGTGAAGAAAGATAAAGGTTGATGACCTTGGTACAATAGTGGATTAAGATGTCCTGGGTTAATATGTGTCCCTCTCTTGCATATTATTTTTATTGTACAAGACAAGCATTACTTGATGTTTAAGTATACACATTGGTGTATAGATGTGTGTGTACTTTTCTAAGCAAGTTCTATTTGTTTTTGGTTTTTTTGCATATGTAATTTTCAAATGTTAATACTATTTTAACAACATAAATCTTGCACAAGAAACTTTGTTTATTCATCAGTGTAATACCATCTCTAAAACATCTCTCCAGAGTTTCCAATTAAAAAGAAACATTTTTGAAAAGTCATTTCCTTTCTAATAATTATTCCTTTTTTTAAAACCACTAACATAAACTTAGTATCCTAACATAAACTTTTGGAAGCTCCCGTTTACCTTGAAGTCCCTGGCAGCAGTCTTGTCTGCCCTACTTTTAATCTGCCACTACAAGGTGCAAGGGGAGGGGAGTAACTGTCTTACGAATATTTATCAAAGTGAAATTTGAATCAGAATAGGCACGATAAAGAAAAACATAATTTAAAAGGTCAGAGTTTATTATGAACAGAAATAGGAACGTAAACTGATAACAAACTATTTTAATTTTCTAAAAAACATTTGGAATACCTCCATGTTAATGCCTTTATAAATATATCATCTTCTAATACAAAAGATAACAATTATTTTAAATACTGTAAGAATTGAGGTAATTTAACGGTTTTGTTTTTTCTAAGAAAGTGTAACGAATTCTGAAGGTTTAATGGTTAGTGAAGAATAAACATTTCAACTGTATGCCCTTCTTGATGACTCACCGGTGAGCTTGAGGGCTTATGATATTCAAAATTTGGGTTTCATACCCACTGTGAGCAGTGCACGGATAGCCCAATGTGTTGATTTACATTTAGAAACATGAAATGTAATATTTATAAAAATATAAGATTGAGTAGAGAAGCAAAAATCAAAATATAAAGTACTGATTGAATGAAAAGTGATAAAATTGTTTCTTTGTTATTTTTGGTGCATTTACTGATAAAAAAAAACTATTTAATAACTAATCTGTCATAATGTAGGTACAATTATAAAAGCTAAAAACTGTATGAGGATATTTTGTCACTAGCTTTATCTTTATGTGAATAAATAAGTAAAGGACCATAGGTTTATTTGTTTGACCTAAACTGGGTTTCATTAGTAAGTTCATATGGTTGATGTCTCTCCTGGTTACTTTTTAACCACCTTTTTCCAAACAAAGATCACAACTGTAAATAAACATAATATATTGTTCTCCCTACATTGGCTTATAAGTGACATTTCTACTATAGCCTGTACAGCTCTTTGTACATTGATAACCAGTACAGTTCTTTGTACATTGATTTATAAGTGACAATTTGAGTATAACCTATACTGTTTTCTATACATTGGTTTATAAGTGACAATTCTACTAAAACCTCTTTTAAGGAAGAATGAGTGTTTTGGTTTTTGTGTATGCAAATAAATGGAAGCATAAGAAAGGTTTTTATTAGATATATAAAAATTCCTATGTGTTTTTGAAATTGTTGCTCAAAGTTAAGTGTGAGGACTAAACAATATTCTTAAGGCTAATATACATTATTTTGTACTCTTTTAAGGTTTGGTAACACACCCCTTCCAAACTGCACCCTTATACTTGCTATTAATTTCTAGGATCATTCCAAGCTCTTGGAGCTCCTCTTGGACAAGGAATTACGTGGGCTACCCCTGGTGGCTTACAGTCACCAGCTTTGCTTGCTCAGAATCCCATCTTTATTCGCAGTCAACAGTCAGACATGTTTATTCAGTCTTCCCCAGCTGCACCAGGTACCATCCAGGCAGTGCCAGTGGCAGCTGCTGCCACACCAGGACCTATTTCTGCTACTAGTAATCACATACCTAAACAGAAACAAGTAGGTGTTTTTTACAAAAGATAAATGAGAATGCACCTTTAATTGTTTGTTTCCTTTTAACAAGAATTTACCATGTCAAGTTTAGTATAAAAGAAAACACTTATAACTAGTCTTGACTGAATTCCTACACCATTTGGAACTTTTTTGTGGCTTGTTGATTGTACACATTTTCAAAAAAATAGTTACAAGTTTGTGTTTTGACTTGCATAGTTTTCTCTTTAATTTTGAAATATCGTACAGTTTTTGTTTTATAGCGTTGACTCTCTCTCCACAAACTTCTTTCTTGTTCTGTGCATATCACATGGTTTCAGGAGCTACATTCAAAATGTAATAAAATTACTTTTACTTTTTAAGTGTAGCATAAAATGTAACTAATAATCCATATTTTAATAATATTTAAGTTTTAATTTACTATTTTTGTAAGGCAATATTAAAAATACATTCTAGGATTTCCTTTAGTGTAAGAATTGTGTCATTTGCTCTCTATGTATCCTCTCTTCTCACTTTATTTATCTCTCCTCCAATAAAAACAGGATTTAATGTAAGTCATTTTTATAATACTGTAATTGCTTAGGCAAAGCATAAGTTTCATAGCTTTTAATCTTATGTGTTACAGAACCATGAAATAGGCTTCCCAGAGACACTGTGGTATGTCTGCACACTTACAACACTAAAAATTGGGTTTCGATACCCTTGGTGAGCAAAGCACAGATAGCCCATTGTGTAACTGTTTGCTTAATTACAAAAAAATGTGAACCATGAAATAGACAACAAGACCCCTCTTTCCATGACCACTGGTCATTTCCTCTCTTTTCAAAATTGATAGTTTTCTCTGACATTTAGTACTGTGTTATTTATAACCAATAGAAAACACTAAGGTTTGATGTATCAAAGGATAAATTATATTGCATTGTTTCCTTTAAAGAGAATTGTCTGTTTTGCTTTCAGTTCAAGCTAGATTTCCACTGGAAACACACTGACAAGCTTAAATAAAGTTTCAATGGCTTTTGTTGCACTGTTAAAAAAACAACAGAAAAATTGTGTTAGTTATGGAATGTCTGTTTTTTGAACGTTTTGTGTTCTTTGAAGCATTATATAATAAGTTACTTAGTTTAGTACTACCATGAGTATAAAATGTAGGGTAAAAACCCTGGTAAGTACTTTTTTCCCTTGTTTTTCATGTTTATTCTGTATTTGTTATTATAAGTAAAGTAACTGAAATGTAAAAATAGAAACCTGTATGTTAGTATAGGTTAAATTGTGATAAAAAAAAAGTCTTGTGTGTGTGTGTGTGACCACCATAGCTCCCAAGAGAGAAAAACCTAGAGACCCAAAACTTTTCATACATACTAAGGGGATTCTGAGTGTGTGCACCCAGTATTATTTTTTTTAGGTTAGGCTAAAAAAACTTTTGTCAAATTTTTTTGCTCTGTAGTTTTGCCTTTTAGGCCTCAGGCTCCATAATTCTGTTTCTTGAAGTTCTATACAAAAGTGTTGTTTTTTTTCAAAATCTCTTTTACTGAATGAACAGTACGTGGATGTTTTCTGCCAAATACTATTTTCAAACACAAAAAGCTGGAAGAAAAATATAAATCAGAGAAGTCAGAGAATAAAAAGAATCAAAATAGAAACAAAAATAGGAAAATAAGAATCTGAGAAGCTAAACTGAAACTGTTTGTTTTAAAAACGGTCAAATTAAGCTCAGAAAATGGCAACAGACAAAACAATTAAAGAATTGTGGTAGCTACAGAAGTAATTAAGATAATGGATATACAAGATTGGTACATTCAGGTCCCTGTGATTCATCAGGAGATCTAAGAATCTTGAGCAGAGTGTGGTTGTTTTACGCTAGTATAATAATATTCACAAGGTACACATGTGAGCTGCTTATGTCTAATACACTTCAATATCATAATATGAGCTGCACTACGGTCAAGTGGTTTAGAAGTTATAATAGTGCAAATAGTAATTTGTCAGGGTTCAAAAGCAATGAAGTAAAAACATTAAAGTATAAATAGATGTATACCCTTATGAATGTAAAGTTATTTAGTATAAACAACTGTAGTTTCATTTTACAATTTGAATTCATTCAAGAAGCATAAAAGGGTGGTTTGAATTTATTTTTTGTTGGTTACGAGCTCAGTCAAATTGACCAGCCTTGTATAAAGAAAATAACATAAAATATAAAGTATTACTGAAATGTATGTAGTAGGGTTTAGTGATTACACAAATAATGTTTAAGATTTTGAGGCAAAGAAAATATTTTTAATTATAATGTAGAAATCACTTAGTATTTGGATGAGTATATAGAAATGCTAAATGTATTGAAGGACAAATCTTTAGTAAAAATAGTTCATAAAAAATCTGATTTTCTATGTACAAAAGACTTGTAACATTTACCTAAGCCTGCCAAATTCTGTAAAGACAGGTATAGTAGGGAAAATATAGCAAATACAAAATGGTCAGTCAATTTGACCAACCTCACTGCAAGATATTTGAAGTATTGCTATATTTTGATAATCTGTGCTCTTATATGAGGATTTCTTGTAAAAGTTTTTCACTTTTGCTTACTGCTGGTTGTATCGTTAATTCTAGAAATTGGATGGAATACATGATTTTTCAGTTAGCTTTCTTCTTGTAAAAGAATCAACTGGATGGATTGTTTGAAAGTAGGTGAACACCACTGTTCCTCTCCTTACAGGTCCGTCCAGCCATCTCAGTCGCTACCCAAACTGCTGTCTCCACCTCAGTAGCATCACACTCACATGGTCCACTTCAGCGCCCTCAAGTGGGTTTATGGTTAATCTTAACTAGAAATTGTAACAAGTTTTTTTTAATAAACACTTAAAAAGATTTTCACTGCAAACTGTCTTTCATAGTTTTATTTGTTGAAAATCTCATTATAGATTATTTACTTTGTAGTGGTGTGAATGTTACCTGCTCTCTGATTGATAACATACAAGTACAGTTGTTAAAATGTATGTTTTAATTTTGTTCCCAAACTAAAATTTATAATCTAAGGTTACCCTTTTTTTTTCCAGGTGAAGCAACGTCCACGAACCCAGGTTAATCGTCAGCCTTCTACTGGTGGATCTGTAACTCATACTCCTGTGCCCACTCAGACGGCTAATACACAAACACAGACACAGCCCACACAGCACCAGAAGGCTGATGCGGCAAATCAGACCAAGCCAACCTCTGAAGTACGAACTCCTGCAAGTACACAGAATAAGTCAACGGCAACAGAAACTAAACAACAAGCAGCACAAGTCAGGCCAAACCATATATCCGTTGTGCCCATAACAACTGCCCCCAAGACTGCCACTACAGCCACTAACACTGTATCAACAGCAACAAGTATGTCTGTTACACCAACTAAGGAAAAAAAAGAAGAAACCAAAATGGATACCAAACAAGAAACAGCAGTGCCATTGCCAGTACCTGTAACTAATGGAAATCATGAAACCCCACCCCCAGAAAAGAAAGAAGAAGCTGTTAAGATCCAGGAACCACCACCTCCACCTCCAGAACCTATAAAAGAAAAGCAACTTCAAAAGGCAATAGTAAAACCTCATGTTTTAACTCATGTAATTGAAGGGTATGTTATTCAGGAAGGACCAGATCCGTTCCCAGTAAGTAACTTAAATTTTCTGAATATGATATACTGTCTTTGACAGCTGCCAGTATAAGAGAATCGGAAAGTACTAGGATTTTGAAAAATTGTTGAAACATCTAAAATAAATACATTGTAAAAATATTTCTGTTTTACATGAGGGTATTGCAGTTGGATCTGTGTGTGTGCGTGTGTGTGTCTTTCTGCATATGTATCTTGAAACCTTATAGATTTATGTACGTGAAAATTCTACACGAGATAAGAAGTCAGTTCTCCCCATATTTGGTCCAGATACAAATCTGGATCTGGATCCTGGGTAACTTTGAAGTACCTTTTACAGTGAAGAAATGGGGCATTTTCATGGTTTGTGGTTAATAAATCTGTAAAGGATTATTATATTTGTACCAAATTTCATGGGCACATTAAGGTTGAAACACCTCATCACGCTATCAAAACAAATATCCAGATTATTGGTTGTTCTGGATCTGAGGATTGTCTGAGTTTTTAAAGGTGGAATTTTATGTTATTCAATATAAACAGGGTATGGTTATGGAATCTCTGTGATTGCTCTTGTTAAATAACTGTTTTATGTGTGTCATTCAGTAGTGTTCTTCATATTTGAACTATTATTAATTTTGTGCATTTTGTTTTTAAGATTAGCAGATCATCTTTGCTGACAGACACGACAAATTCGAAACCACTTCAGACTGAAAAGCAACCTAAGCCTGAAGTTACAACTAGTACTAAAGGTAAGTTGTGCATTGAAACGGACTGTGTATTACAATGAAGTTTGCACTCTTATTAGAACATGTTTATTCTCAGTTCTTCTGCTAAAAAAACTTCCCAGGGATTTTATTTAATAAACCTTTACCAGTCGATTAATCTCCTTGGCTGGGGTGGATTAAAGCACATATGTTTCAACTCTTTGACAGAGTTATGTTCAAATTTTAATTAAACAACTTAATTGTAAATATATGTCAATAAATTGGCATCAAAACGTGTTTCATAATCAAATTGTTACTATTATGTAAGTTGTAATATATTAATTTCGAAAGGAAATGTTTTTAAATGAGTTTTCATTCTTTGTGTTTGTATACCACACTTCTTCACTCTGAATTGTCCATTTTAGATTTGTTTTCAGTTGTAACACAATCTTCTGAGTTTGGCACCAATTATACACTTATACTGTAGATATTACACAGCCATAATGTAACCATATAGCTTTCAAACTTCTTGCTTTACTGAGATATAAACATACCGTGCCCCCCCTCCGATCTCTTTTTTTTTTTTTTTTAATGTTGATCATTCCCTCTAGCGTTTGCTGTTGTATTATTTGTAACCAATGATAATGGTAGATACTGCTTTACAAGATTAGGAAAAAAACTTAGCCTCAGTTTTGTTGTTCACCTCTGCAGTGTCTGGTTTGACCAGCTAATGGAGTTTGGTTAACCTATTTAAGCTTAGATAGAAAAACACTTAAATTATAGTAATTTTAGGACATTCTATTTTTGTGTGTGGAGTATTTTCTTTTTGAAAATACAGATTTGAAATAAAAATTGATAATGTATCATTAAGATGGCTGGTATGGATATCAAAACTATTTTAATTAAAGTTTTAACACCCATATCAACCTTCCTGAGAGCACATTTTTACTTCAAGAGGGTTACTTGTCACCATAAAAATTTAATAATATTTTTGGGTGACCTACACAGTTACAAAAAAAAGTAGGCCTACTGCATTTCATCATTAACAGAAGTGTTAAAAGCCTGAACTCCAGATGAAATCTTATATTTCATGTTTTTTGTGTGTATTTTTCATTTATTTTTATAAAAGTAAGTAAGGTTTAAAAATTAGAAACTTGTTATTTTGATTAATAAAAATTAATTGCAAAAACATTAAATGAAAATCAGTTCTTGTAATGCTTAATTTCTTAGCACATGCTCACTATGTTGTATGATTGAAATTCAGTCACTGAGTACTTATAAGTTGATTGATTGTTTATACAAAGATGTCTTGCTGTGATAAATAGCTTTTGGTAGAGCCTAACACTGTCTAAATGTAGCTTGAAAACAATAAACTAAATAAACCCAAATTTAAAGAGACTCTTAGCTTTGGCTGTAAGAATAGCTAGCATATAATTGTCTGTTACAATATACAGTCATTCTAGGATATAAAAAAAAGTATAATTTAATCTTATTTCATATTTTTAACTTTTTTGTTTTACCCTACATTTAAGGTTAAGTAACAGAAGATGTAAAGTTTTGTTGAAAAAATCCTCTTGATATCAGTTAGGAGGTCCTGGAAGTTATGTAAATAAAATATAAAACTGTTTATTCTTAGAATAAAAATCACTTTTCTCTCACTGAATCACTAAATATATTATAAATTAAGTGGCAAATATTGAGTAAACATACTCCATAATAAAAAAAAAATTGCTTTTTTTCCCATACAATAGACTTGGAATATTTTTCTTTAAAGTTTGCTAGATTTCACAAAGGTGCAGTTTAATAGCTGGTTAAGAGTTATAGTATGTATAGTTTTATGGTTACATGGTGGTTATGATGTTGCCCAAAATGACTGATCCCACTTTTAGATAGTTAATTCGTTGAAAAATCCAGAAACTGATTAAGTCATTAATAGGACCCTAGTGGAGCTAAAATTCTGTATTTGTTAAAAATATAAAAAACAAGGTTTCTAAGTGTTTATAGAAAATTTTAAATTGTTTCAGAACAATAAAAATATTTAATTCCAAAAACACCTAGTTTCTTGTTGTGCCTTTTCCCTTTTCACTTCATTACGTTTAACTATTCTAATAATTTTACATTATTTTTTACAAAAACACAGATAACCTTCCAGTTGATAACCTTCAGTTGTAATCCTGAACATTTCAGTGCCATCTTTCAGTGTTTTATCATAATTTAGTAACATTCTTCCCTTCACAGATTTACAGTTAGTTTTTTTTGTTGGATTGTACTCTTAAAAAGCAAACGTTTGCGTACAGTTAAGCATAAATTTGACAAACTCCATTTATTTCTCATTTAAAAACAAATCGCTCGTTATAAGCTGGACTAAAATTTCTGTTTGTCGTCGTTTATTGTTTCTGCTTATGTAAATGTGTTATAAACAAGCTTATGCTCCTTGTGGTGATCCACTTAGGATTTTAACACGTATCTATTCCTTTCTGACTAACGAAGATTAGAACTATATGGATAAATCTATGTATGAACTTTTTTAAATGAGGCATTTTATTAATATTGGAACACTACCGCTTTCTTCTTTATGAATAGTAATTACAACACTACTAGTTAGGCTGTTTATTTGATACATGAAAACAGTGATGTTGAGGTGGTACAGTGTGACTATAAAACAAACATTTTTGTTGTAAAATAGTTTAAAAGCAACAGTTCTCATTTATATCATCTTGTAACAATCAGCAAACTAATGACTGTGTAATTGTATGCGATATTTCTTGTTCATTTCAAGTCCTCAAGACCCACAGGCACATTAATAAGTTGTTAGCTTTTAAGGTTTGTGTTAACATACAAACCCATTAAAATTAAATTAATTGAATATTTATTTGATAATGTAGGACTATTTTCTGTGTATTTTCCTTTGTAGTTGTGTTACTGGACAACAAAGATAAATCACTCAAGGGGTCTGGTGAAATAGCCAAATGTGAGTTTTGTGGTAAACTAGGACCGAAGTCCAAGTTTAAAAGGTCGAAAAGATTTTGTTCTACATCTTGCGCCAAGCGTTACAATGTAGGTTGTTCTAAACGGCTATCTCTCTTTCCATCACCTGACCAACAGCCTGTGACTGTCACAGGTAGGTTGATGATGATAGTATTAATACATTTTTCAAAATAACACTAACTTCAAAGGAAAATTTTGATTTATATGTTTTGTTCCATACAGAGAAATTCTGATAAACTTGAAAGAAATTCTTAAATTTAAGTTCTAGTATATTGACGTTTTGTTTTTTTTCTTCTAACATCCATAGAAAGTTTGGGGTTACTTTAGTTCTCCTATTAAAGTTTTAGTTTGTTGATTTTGTTCCAAAATAGAAAACTTGAATATGTTTAATTTGAAATACAATTTTTTTGTTTGTCCTCTGTTTAAATTACAATATTGATGGTTTGTGTGCATGAGATAGATGTTACCGAGGTGTTTGAATGTAATTTCAATAATAATAGCTCTTCACAGCAAAAAGTACTGTGGTTCAGCTGCGATCTTTTTTCTGACCGACAAACACCAGTCTCTCTTTCAGTTATATATGATATTTGTAACTGTTATTTATTATGTTGGCCCAATATGGCCAGGTAGTTAGGGTGTTTGGCTAGTAATATGAGGGACACAGGTTCAAATCTCTGTCACACCAAATATGCTCGCCCTTTTATCCTTGAGTGTGTTATATGTTACAGTCAATCCCACTATTCATTGGTGAAGGAGTAGCTCAAATGTCGACAGTGGGTGGTGATGACTAGCATTTTTTTTTCTTTGGTCTTTTGCTGATTAATTAGGGTCAATGAGTACAGATAGTCCTTGGGTCAGTTTGTGCGAAATATAAAGAATTTATTATGTTGATTTTTGTGTAAGTTCTTGTAATGAAATTGTCTTTCTTCTGTTAGGTAAAGTAATAAAGAAGAAGATTGGTTACAAAGCAAGGAAGGGATGGAGAAAATCTCAAAGTGGACGATTGTCGTACAACATAGCTGAATGGGTAAGTCTAGTAACTGCCTCTATCATACGTAACAAAAACTGAAAGTTGTGATTTTTTTTTTTTTACTCTTGAGTCTGGTTATGAATATATTGTTGCAATAATTTTGGTGAGTGGATACTTTTGAATTATCTGGTAGAAATAATAATGGAAACTTCATTTCAGTTAATAATAATAACAGAACATTTTATTTTTCCAAATTCAAATTTTACTGTTAGATTAACCATCATTCACCAGTAAACCAAGCTTCATGAATAAACTGCATCAATTAAATGTTCTTCAGGTTTCTGTATTTTTGTCACAAACTTAGTAATCATAGCACTAAACATACTAACTGGCTGACAGTAACAGACAAAATCATCAACAGATTAACTGACAAACTTATTAACTCAATTATTACCAATAGGCTTGTGAACACATTAGCCTAAGGCTCTTTTTATATATGGTTCAGATTGTTCATTAAACTTTAGAGAAAGTCTTAGACATTAAGGCCATGCCCATCATGTTACATTAACCTTCATTGTGGCTAAACAATAATGCAAATTTTAAGAAATGTCTAAATTAATAATATATGTTATAACAATATGCTATAGTTGAACTATCAATTTAAAAGGCATTGTGATTCTATATCGTGGAATCTTGTCAGTGGGAGAATTCTTTTAATGTTGAGGGTTGAGAGAATTCATCTATGGGTCCATTCCTGGAGATTCATTAAAGTGATTTCAACAAGAATTTGAGACCCTTGAGCAAATTGACTTAAGTCAGGCAAAGTCTTCTCCAAAGCTTGACCGTTGTCTCACCAACATACTTTGATACTTTGATAGATGATCGCTGCAGATGATGTCAGTGATCAGTGGACTGATGGAAGGTAGCATAATGTTGCTGAAGCTGATTCTGGAAGTTGAAAAGCTTGGTTTTCACTATTTGATCCATTCACTTTGGAAATTATTTCAAACTCTATCTTATATTTATCTAATGGCATCATTCCTTTATATATAGTCTATTAGTTTTTAAAACGAGGTTTTTAAACTGGCCTGCTATACTTCATAACTTGATGAAGTAGTTGTGTAGCTGGAGCACTCCTAGAAGGCCTTGTAGGTACATGAGGCACAGCAGTAGTGGTAACACATCTATACCAGACAGTTTCTAATATTTCATATTTAATTCTTTTAGAGGATGAAATTCTGGAGCAAATACAGAGAGAAGTGTGACTAGTTGATAATTGCATCTACTATTCCATTTTATCTTGGTGTCAATGTTCTTTTGTATGCCAACAAAATTTCTTTCAAAATCTATCTGTAGTTTCATTATGATCATTTTGTATCTTTTTTTTACTGAAGCACTTAAAACATTCAACAGATACTCTTCTCTGAAAAATCTTCTTTAAATTTTCAGTTGGAACTAAAATTTTGATCAATATTTTAAACAAGTTTGTGCATGTTTCTTTCACAAAATGTTCACGAGCTAAATCATAATTACTGAAATGGTTCAGTTTTTGTATATTGTCATTTATCACATTTCATTCAAATATATTATGTTTAACTTTATAAACATGCAGATAATACCATTTTATCCCAGCAACAGAATCAAGAATTGAACAGTACTGATCACCCAGTAATTGAAATGGAAGCAGAAAGTGAGGGTTCTGGAAAAGCTGAACAAGGAACAGAAGAGAATGAAGGTGAGGAGACTACCGATACACCTTCTGGACCCGAGAGTTCGATGTCTCCCACTACACCATCCAGTCATCGAGAAGAGATGGAAGTTGACCTGCCATACAATGCACCATTTGGAAACAAAAATCCATTAAAATGGACGGTAATGATTATCCTAATTAGGAGGTCAACAGCATTTATATAATCCTAGAAGCTGTTGTTTGTTATTGAGAATTTGTTTGTATTTCAAAGATGGTCATCAGTTTAACTATCTCTTGAGAATATATCGAATGAAAAGTCAGATTTTAATTTTCAACATTTGAGGAAACATTAGTTTGCAAATTCAGTTTGAAACTTTCAGTTGAATTTAAACATAAAATTACAATAAAACTGTTTAAATAGAGGTTTAATCTACTTGACCACTCTGTGATGGTTGGCTGATGATAGTTTAATAAGTAATAAGTCACTAACTAGTTTTAATTATTTTGATCAGTAATTACCATTATTGTTTTTTGTTCTTTTCCATCTCTAAATTTCAATTACTGTCTTTAAATAAATTCTGTAAAGGAATTTGTGGTTTCAGGTGTCAGGATTTGAACCTGAATGTTTTTGTTAACAAGGCAGGTGTGCCATCTCTTCATCTAAAGTGAAAGCTCAAACAAGCAGATGGCCCGGCATGGCCAAGCGTGTTAAGGCATGCAACTCGTAATCTGAGGGTCACTGGGTTCGCATTCCGGTAGCGCCAAACATGCTTTCCCTCCCAGCCGTGGGGGCATTATAATGTGACGGTCAATCCCAATATTTGTTGATAAAAGAGTAGCCCAAGAGTTGGCGGTGGGTGGTGATGACTAGCTGCCTTCCCTCTAGTCTTACACTGCTAAATTAGGGATGGCTAGCACAGATAACCCTCGAGTAGCTTTGTGCAAAATTCCAAAACAAACCAAACAAAATCAAACAAGCAGAAAGGACATTTTACTTTTGGAAGTGTTAATTATTGTTTGTCTTGGTCAACAGTAGGATACGTTGAGAAATGTCTTATTGTTGGAATTGTTATTTTTTATCACAGTTTATTAGAAAATGCATTCAAAAGTATCTTATTTTTAACTAGTGTTAATTGTAGTGTTTATATATAAAAATATATTAGTGTAATTGTAAATATTTTCTCTTGATTTAGTATAGAATTTTAATGAGGCCAAAATGTCAAAAACAATAATTAAGTATTAGTAATAAAAGAAACAGTAAAGTTTTTTTTTGTACAGAAAAGTTCAGACGATCCTTTAAACGTCTTAAGGCATTATGGAACTACGTAGTTGAATAAAGTGTTAAGTACAGAACAGTTAGAAACAGGTGTTTGTACTAAGTATTTTAGGATTAAAATGTTAGTTCTTTGAAAGTTAAGCATCAGTTTATGAAGCTTGTAGTTACAGTTTGTTTGTTGTTTTCAATCGTAGGTTCAGGAGGTGTTTGACTTTGTTAATGGACTTCCAGGATGTTCAGACTATGCCGAGGAGTTCCGTTCTCAAGAGATCGATGGTCAGGCTCTGATGTTGTTGAAAGAGGATCATCTCATGTCAGCAATGAGCATGAAACTTGGTCCAGCCTTGAAAATATGTTCTCACATTACCAGCTTAAAAGATGAAAACAACACTTAGTGCTCTGTATTCTTACTGTTTCGTGTTATCCTTAAAATGTGACGGATAACAAGCGTGTTGTTTGCTGGGTTTTCATTTAATTTTGTACATCATTTAGAACGAAGAACTCAAAGTATTTTGTGTGAAATCTCTTTCATACTTATTGTCTCAACTATCTGAAAAAGCAAAGTTGAAGAAAAAAAAATGTGTGTGTGTGTGTATATATATATATATATTTATGTAAGTACTTTGGCTCTGTTGTTATCTTAACCATTCCTCATCTGGCAATTCCAAAATCATCAAGGCATTTTTTTTTAATAACATCTTTCAAAACTACAGGTACATAAGTGGATTCTATCTAAATGCAATTAAATGTTTTCTATGAAATTATTTTGTAATTATTACAAATTACAAAGAGTACAAACTTATAAGACTTGTAAGCAAGTAACAACACAGAACTACCATCAATTTGTGTAAAAAAACAACACAAACTGATATCACTGAGAATGTGACTAATCGTTTGTTACTACTGTTCCTTCGTAAAACGACACTAAAAAGCTTCCGTCTAAGTATAGCTATCACAGAAATGTTAGTGTTAATATTTAATGTGTTGCTGTAAAAATTATGGGCACTAACCATAACTGTGGAATTTTTATTTTAAGTGTAAAAATTTTTATCTGTATACTTTTGTTATTGCATGCTTTACCACTACATCACTGCCAAAATTAGCTGTTTGTATTGTTTCCATGCCCACAGATGATACTCACTTACTGTATCATTTCATTAAGACTTCTTTTTTTTTTTTTTTAATAATATATAAGACATACTTGAATGTTTTAAAAAGAGATTCTCAAGAAACAAAGTTTTTAGTGGCTTTTAAAGTGACCTATATGTGTTTTCACTGTAATGGATTGTTCTGTGGTTACAGTCTCTGAATAAAACATTTTTTACACTCTTTAGGTGTTAAGGCTATTGTCTATTCCTTCACACTGTTTATTAACACAGACTCATTAACAGCCAAATGAGCTTCCAGAATGGTCACATCTTTGTAGAAAAACAAGAGGGTATCTTCAACAGGCACGACATTTGAAATCCCTTTAGGCAGGAATAGAATAACTTAATCTAGGATACTTCCCTCCCCCCCTTCTCATTTTTACTAGCTGTATTTTTGCGTGAGTATACTCGATTTGATTTTATTACTCACCAGGGTCTCCACCTGTCTATCCTCAAATTGAAACTTTTAGTTGGGTTTAGAGTAAATTAATGTATGAGACCTTGGACATAGTTTAACCTTCCAAGTCCAAATTGTAATTAGATCTCATATTGGTCAAGAAGTGACAGTGCTATGAGTTAAAGTTAGTAAATAATCTTACCACTTACTACATGGACAACATAATTTTATTTAAAAATAACTTTGTGATCCACTGTTAAAGGTTACATATAAATATGGTAATCTTATCCATTCCTCATCTTTTCTTTCTTTTTTAGTTGATTAACTTGTAATTTATGGGTGTTAAAAGATGTGAAACATTGTTCTAAATTAGATTTCTTCACTTGTAAAACCTAAAAGTAAGCTCACTGAATATTCAAGTACGTAAAACATGTAGATTAATCTTTAATTTAAAGGTCTTGTGGTTAAGGTGCTTAGCTCGTAAATTGGGGGTCGTGGGTTCAAATCTCCATGACCAAATATACTGAAGGCTTCTAAATATTGGGTTTCAGTATCCGTGGTGTGTAGCTATTTGAGCAACAAATACCAAAACAAACTCGTATTGAAGAATTCAAATATAAAGGTACTGTAATTAAGAAGGATAACTTTGTTTAATTCCGTTATTTCAAGGTCAAGTGGTTTATAGACTTGCATCTGAACTAGATGGTCGTTAGAGAAGAAAGTTACTCATCCAATTATGTTGTAGATATATTTATGTGTTACTTGATAAAAGTCTTGAGCTTAGAACATAAGCACATTCCTTGGGTCATAATAAATATCGACCATTTAAATCACAAGCGGAATACAACACAGATGACCCATTGTATAGTTTTGTGCGTAGTTATAAACAAAACATCCACTTTTAGGTATTTTCATGTTAATGATACAGAATAACTTTTGGTAGTGTATATTGCATCTCTACGACACTTTCAAATTAGTTGTATGTTTGGTTTGTTTTGAATTTCGCGCAAAGCTACTCGAGGGCTATCTGCTCTAGCCGTCCATAATTTAGTAGTGTAAGATCAAAGGGAAGGCAGCTAGTCATTATCACCAACCGCCAACTCTTGAGCTACTCTTTTACCAACGAATAGTGGGATTGACCATAACATTATAACGTCTCACGCCTGAAAGGGCGAGCATGTTTGGTGTGACGGGGATTCGAATCCGCGACCCTCGGATTACGAAACGCACGCCTTAACCCACCTGGCCATGCTGAGGCCCTATGACATTTACACAGCCATGCTTACTTGTAATTTTTAAATGACCTCAATTATAAAAGTTTCAACATAGAGTGTAACCAATAAACCCAACCTAACTTACTAATTTTGTTAAATAGTGAAATACGAAACTAACAAAGAAACTAAATAACATAACAAATAAATAAAGGTGATGAAACTAAAATACATTTTTAAAACATATTACTTATTATATCGGTAAACAAAACTTCGACTTTCATGTTATGAGTTCTTTTAATTCAAAACAAAAAACTATTCACCAAATACTTCGCTTTGACTATTGGCACATTTAAACTGTTTAGGATTACTCAACTCTCATTCATTATTTACTATATTTTTTCTAATGTCTAGTTACATTTATATCCGCATCCTCAATTTTAAATATTTTGAAAATATCTTGATTGTTATATCATCATTACGGTCGCAGTCTCCTTCTGAAAATACAAATTATTAGAGTAAACAGTTTTTCACTCCGTTTTTAATTTCTTTTTCTTCACAAAGTTATTATTTCGATCATTCAGTTCAGGGATAGGTTTGTTTTTAATTTCGCGCAAAGCTACACGAGGGCTATCTTTGTTAGCCGTCCCTGATTTACCAATGTAAGACTAGAGGAAAGGCAACTACACATCGCCACCTCTTGGGCTGCTTTTCTACAAACTAATAGTGGGATTTACCGTAGCATTATAATGTACTCACGATTGAAAGGGCGAGAATGTTTGGCGTTACAGAGATTCGAATCTGCGAACTTTGCAGTTAGTCTACAGACCTACAACGCTAAAATTCGTGCTTCAGTTCCCCGCAGTGGACACAACATATAGCACATTGCGGCTCTGCTTCAAACAGTATATTATTTTCATATTTGTTTTGTTTCCTTTAATTCGTCTGTGGCAAATTACTACATTCATCTTTCTGCACAATAGACCTTCGAATTTCCAACGATAAAATAATGGTGAGTTAGTGTTTATGTTTTCTTGTAACAAAGCCACAGTGTCCACCGAGGAGAATCAAATTCCTAATTTTTGTGTTGTAAATCCTTAGAGTTGTGGCTGTATTAGCGGGGGGGGGAGTGACATTAATTAGATTCAACTTCGAGATTGCCACATTTTTAGGTCGTTTAAAACTTTTTACATTTTGTGCCACAGTACTGAATTTTAGGTTATATGTCATTATATGTATTTAACACACTGTAAACCCATGGGAAATTGAAAATTGGATTTTCTTATTTTAAGTCTGTAAGACTTCCAGTGTCTTAGCGGTATGTCTGTGGATATTACGCAACAAGAAAACGGTTTTCGATACCCGTGGTGGTCAGAGCACAGTTAACCCATTGTGTAGCTTTGTGCTTTACTTCAAGCAAACAAATTTAAGTCTGTAAACTTATCGCTGTCCTAGTCTGTGACCGTGAAGTGTTAAAAATAGCACGATGTTACATTACAAACATATATAGGGCCTGGTGGCTAGGAAGCTTGATTTGTATTATGCGAATTGTGGATTCGAGCCTCGTCACCGAACATATTCGCACTATCAGAACTATTATAACGTGACAGACAATCCAAACAATAACTTTCAGAAAATTAATATATTTCTGAGAGTTTAGGATCAAAATTAATGAAGAATGTATAGCAAAATGTTTACCATACTATACCTGCTATATTCAGTACTGAAGAGGCTTTCGTTAGCACCAGCTCTGATCAGGCTGACTGATAACATTAAAAAGTGTTTACATGTGGTTTATTATCATTCGAATATGTGTGTTTTATATTTATGTTTACTTTTAACTCTTTTCAGTATTTATATTCAATATATTACCTACTAATCCGTCACTGTAATGACAAAAATAAAATATATGATTTTAATATTTATAAAGAATTTTCGCTAAAATTGCGTTCAAAGGTGGCGATATTATCGGCCGGTTGAGGACTGGATGTACCTTGAGTTACAGTTAAAGTGCACTTTAGACATTCTCTTAAGCTATTTTGTATTTACTAATAGTAATATGAATTTAAAGTGTTTGTTATAACTTATATGTAACATAGTTAGCTTTTCAATACACATATATGTTGTTTTTTTTTTTTCAAACAACAATCGTATTAACTTAAGGAATGACTTCTCAAAGTTTTCTCCTGGGTCGATTTGGGTAAGTTACTTAATTAGTTAATTTGTACAATGTGTGTGTTTTCTTACAACAAAGTCACATCGGGCTATATGCTGAGCCCACCGAGGGGAATCGAACTCTCATTTTAGCGTTGTAAATCCGTAGACATATCGCTGTACTAGCGAGGGGCGAAACCTTTACTATATAGTTTTATTTAGACTTATTAACTTTTAAAATTAAAAGTTAAACACTGATGTTAAATTTAAGTTTTAAGTTATTTATTGATAGTTTGCATACTTCTGACTCTGTAACTTGTTAGTTGTATACTTAAGTATAATTTATGATTCCTTTTAATTTGTGTATGTATGTTTTAAATCTCACTACTGTATTACAATAATGCAACAGTAATGTTTCATTACACTACCTTTCAAAGCTAGAATGATTTAGTTTAATAGGTTTTTGTTTCTATGTTCTAGTTTAACATTCATACAAGAAACTGTATTAATTTTTTGTTTTTTTATGTTGCACTTCTATTATAATGCCAAAATGTCATTTACATTTTAAATAATTTGTGTTGAATATTTATTAGAATGCCTTTGATGTTTTATATAAATATAAGAGACACTGAATGTTATTTTTGCACTACTTAGCCTGACAAAGTTTTCTAAATTAACTTTTCCTCAGCTCCCTAGTACTTATTTTATGGTACTAAATATCTTAAAATCATTCATTTGTTGTAATGCTAAATAATAATTTCACAATTTTTTAAGTTTCATTATATTTGCTAGATGTGAAACATGTTGATGTTTGAATGGAATTCAGCATAAAAGGCATAATTGCTCTAAAGGAAAATAACAGTAAATGTAATATTTGGATAAACAAATATTGATGTAGGTTGGAAACTTTGGTGCTAATATAGTGTACAGTCAACACACACACTGCCATCATCATCACTGTTTTAGTGATTTATTAAAACATAATTCCTTGTGAATTTATTTATATCTATCTAGATTTTTCTTCAGAAAATAATAATTTAACAAATTGTGTGTTCCAAAAAGAGTGCTTTAAACTTAGGTTACAATTGCAATAGTTTTGATTCTTGGAACTTCCAATTATAATTGCTCCCAAAATGTTTTGTAATAGTATTTTTGTACTTTATTAGTTTAAAAGTATTTTTTATAATAACTGCCATGAATTACAAATAAATGAAAGTTAAAATTGTTATGATGATAGTATATATGTAGACTACACACTGTAATGTAAATAATTTTGTTGACTGCATCACAACAGTATCACTGAAAATTTTAGTTTTCTGCATATAGCTATCCTGTGACCAATAGGACACGTATGGTGGGTAGGTTCTTAGAAAGATCTTTGTTGTGAAGTTCTGTAGAACTATTGTTAAATAATATATGTATACAAACATTTTACTAATTAAAACTTGGCATTTTGTCAGTTGTTTGTATCCATGAAAACAAATGATTTTTATTGTCTTATTTCTTAGGTGTGATGTGAGATCATTACCAACTTCCAAGTTATATAAAACATTAGATCAGTTCCCCGTAAGGAACTCATGGAAAAGAAAGAGGATGGTGGTGTCAAAAATGTCTTTTCGCTACTACTCAAATTTACAGATTTTCTCGCTTCCAAAAAATCGTCAAAATCTTCTTGCAGCTGAAAAGAGAGATGGGTTCGTCAATCAACAGCAAGTTCGAAACTTTGGACTAGTTGCTAGAGTAATCAGGGGAGCATTGAAAATACGTTATATAATTCTTGGGGGGGCTGTTGGGGGAAGTGTTCAAATGTCTCGTGTAAGTACTTGGTCAGAGTTCAAGTGTTCCAAATCATTACATTGTCAGAAGAGATTGAATTATGTTTGTATAACTTGAGGAATATTTAAGGAATATTAGTTTATTTTTTAACTGTTTTGTTTACCTTATAGGAACTACTTTCCTTACAGATGTTTTAGACAATTTCATTACTGTTACTAGAGTTGATGAATAACAGAAATTAAGTCTGGTGATTGGAGTTCTGAGGCAGGCTTTGAATCTGTACAACTGTGTTTTTCTGTTTTTTCAACTGTATATTTTGTTCAAATTTTAAAGGAAGATCATACTAAGGGAAAAACCTTGTTTATTTGTAATGTCTATGTATGGAATATTCAATTTAATATTTTTATAAGGGTTATAATTAGTCAAATCACACTTCTCATTCGCTTCATAATATAAAATACAAGAATTACCACATTACACATATGAAATATATACTCATAAATATAGGGTGGCCCATAAGTCCCTACCCATCCATATATCTTATATATCCAGTGTATCTGTGTGCTGTTCCTCATTCTTGCTGCATAATATTATGCAATGCTATGTTCTATGAGACATTTCCTCAACAGGGGTTATTGTTCTAAATGCCATTGTAACAGCTGCCTTCAACTCATCATTAGTATTATAATGTTGTTTAGACACAATATATGGATGGGTAGTGACTTACGGGCCACCCTGTACAATTTTAAATTGTTTAACAGAACAGCACAAAGAGCAAAAAAAAGTAAGCAAATATCACATTTTACTTTCACAATGTAGTTCTTGGTGCTATTTCATTAAGCCCCACAGATGTAAAGTTTTTACTATATGAATAAAATGCATGAAATTGTTGTTTTTTTTTGCAATTAATGTGATTGATTAATGTAATTGTTTTAATTAAATTAAGTTTTAGTAAGTTGTGAACATTTTCTATTGGTTTATGGATGTCTGAACCTCAAAGTTGTGTTCATTTATACAGATTTTCAATATGGAAGCTTACAGATCTGAAAGATGGTTTATCAGTAATGAATTATGAGAACAAATTTTAATTTCAAACATGGTAACTCCTACAGATCTTCAAATGTGTATATATATATTTTTTCATATTCTGACTTTTTCTTGTTTAGAAATACGAAGAATGGAAGGAGAATCTGCCTGATTTCAGTTGGGTAAAGGACATGTTACCAGAATCTGAAAAACTTGACCAGTTTCGAGCTAGTCTGATAGACCTGAAGGACAAGGTTACCCTCCCAGAAAAGGGTTGGCTCAAACGAAACCTCTCAGCTGCAGGAGACAGGCTATATTGGCTAGGAGAAAGGCTGGAAGGAGCAACTGATGGCGATAGTACAACAGCAATGGCTGAAGGTAATGGAATTTAATTATATGTTTTTATTATGTATCTGGAAATACTTTGTTTAAATCACATGCAAACAACCAGTGTATTTAATCTTTTGAGGGTCCAACTTGTTATACTTAGTCATCAGTTCTATCAAGCACAAAATACCAGTATCAATGTGAAAATGAACTGAGATTGTGTTTTATAAATTTCAAAGGCTTTTTAAAATTTAAGAAACTTACAACTGTTATTGGCACTAGCTGTAAAAGCAATGGTGTGAAAAATGGTACTTTTATCTTAATATAGGATTTGAAAGCTTTTTTAATGTTTTATTTTTAGAATTAGACTAATACACTAAAGAAGTCAAATAACTCTTAAATTACACTGTTTTTTGTTGTTTTTTTTCAGAATAACAAATATTATGAGAATAGTGTTTTACAATATCTATTCAAGTTTGTCTTCTTCTATGGGAACCTCTTCAGGTTTTCCACCATCTCTTGGTCTTTGGTTTTCCTGCAGTGAATGATCCTGAATATTGTATTAATTCTCTTGCTGAAACTTACTGTAAACAAGTTGTTTTATCTTAAGACTTGATGTCTTGAATGTTTTGAATTATTGCAAAAATCCACCACACTGTTAGAAGTGAGGAATCTCTTTTCTTTATTTTTATTGAATGGATTATGATGAATCACTAAGGTTAGCTTTGTCATGGAAAAGATTTCTATTGTAACTTCATTCTGAAGATGAGAATTTCCAGACCTCTTCAACTGCATGGATTCATCTTGCCAGTTTTTACTAGTTTTATTATACCTGTAGCTGATTGATATTGAGATTTAACATTTCATCTTCATTGCAAGGGATTCCTGAATCCCGGGATTTTCCCTGTTAATCCTCCTTTTCTACACCACATTTGTTCAAGTGCAATTGTTTAAATTGTCATGTGTTTAATTAAACTTCATTTTCACATGTAGCACGTTGAGCTTTGTATACTCTCAACTGCAAATAAAATTTAAGCTAAGCCTATTTATTTGTCCTTGTATATTTTAATGTAGTATTATAATACTGTGGATTTGTAATTAAGAACATAAAATTCTTCCAACTTAGTATAACAGAAATGTCATGAAGGTATTTATGTTTTCTTTTGTTAGGGCAAATATCCATTGTATTATTTCTCGATGAGTTAACAAGTCATGAACCATTGCACTACACTTTTGTGCATGCCAAAATGATTCTTTTGGAAAGACATTATAAAGCTGTTGTGTTCATTAAGGTTTTAATCATAACATGATCATGTGGTCAACAGTTTCTGGGCCAGTTTATTCAACTGTCAAAGATTGACATCAAAATATATTGAAGATATATTTCTGTTTTCAAAAAAATTGGTGATTTCACGATCAGTTCAGTATTTGACCAATGAAACGTTAAGTCAGTCTTTGGATGATATTGTAAACATATCAGATATACACGTATAAGATTAATAACTATTCTATTTTAAGACTGGTTCTAATTAATGAACAATACATTGCACATTTTGTTTTGTATATAAAAAAATTATATTGATGTCAGTAAATTGTTTTGGCAAGAGAAAAGGAAGAAAACAGACTAAAAACTCATTTGGTATTATCAAGTACTACACACAAGCATATTTCAGAGTTTTGGTGCTGTTTTTAATAGATACAATTTTTGCATTCATTTCTCTTCTTATAGAAAACACGTTACAGCATGAGCTATTGAAGTGATATATCATCACTAAACAATCCATTTTTGACAGACGAAAACTGTACCTTGACAATTATGATAGGTCTAAACAACCGAAGTCAAACATGTTAGGCATGAAAGATAATGTGGTTTTTCATTTGTTGGAAAAAGAGAACCTTATGTTTGGAAGTAGAAAATGTTGTTGGGTTTATTTATTAGTTTAATCAGTGTTCAATTTTATGTGCCATGTAACCCACTCCAACCTTTGAACCAGTGGTGTGCACCTGACATATAATTTACTTAAAGGATAGTGGTTTATGTTAATAAAAATGTGAATCAAAAGAACTAATTCAAGGGTTAGCCAAAAGCATGCAAACATTTATTACAAGATAGTGGTATGTGTTGGTTATTCACTGAGATTTCTACAATTTTGAGATGTTGGATTTATTTTATTTTTAATGTTCTTCAAAGGTTCTTTGGTAGCCTGAGAAAAGTCTGTTTATTCCATGTGTTAGGAATCACTGAATTGAAATTTTCTCAAATTGTTTGTAAGAGAATTATATCCTTTTGTTCTTGTATGTTTCTCTCAAATGGTTTATCCAAAGATTGATATGGCATTCCTTGACTTCAGTTTGCTCAATCAAATTATATTGTAGTGAGAAAATTCTTACTTAGCAATTCATGAACATCAACAAATTTCCTCAAAAAAAAACGTTGAAAAAATTTACGCACATACCTAGACCAACAACAAACGAGCAACAATAAATTCCAAGATACAACAAACTACAAAACCTTACACTGCTGCATATATCATATGTTCCTGACATCAGCGAAAAAATAACCAACATGTGGAAAAAAACTTATAACAAAACACAACATTTCAGTAAACACCAAATATATTCAACAACCAGATACAAAACTGAAGTCCATACTATGAAAAAACTACACTGACAAACACAACACCAACATAATTTATAAAATAGAATGCAACAACTGACATGACTTCGATACTGGACAAACAAGCAGAAAAATGGAAACTAGATTCAAAGAACACACACACACATACAAACCATTACACATTTTTGAACACTGCAAATCAAATAAACACAACCATAGAAAACACTTTGATGCTAAGTAGGGAAACAAATGAAAACAAATGTAAAATCAAAGAAGCCCTACTTGTACAGCAACTAAAACCAAAATTAAACTAATGTAAAGGAACACCTTTACACCTGTACTAATTAATAACCTAACATCTAACTACAACGCCCCCATACCCATTTATAATCTCATCCTTAATACATATGTCCATCAACGGTCACTTGCAAATTCTCTATTCTTAACCTGAAGATGACCTAGGAAGGTCAAAATGTTGTTCTCTCCTTATCAATAAAAGTGTCAATACCTATACCAGCTGTTCTGAGATACATTTTTATTTGAAGTTGGTTTCTTGTCATCAATAATTGTAATGTTAATAAAACGTTTTGTGCTACTAGTGATATAACAAATACAAAACAATGGATGTGTTTTTGAGAATAAACTGGTTGTTTTTGAGGTTGGCAAATGCAATCATATTTTTAGTCTAGTGTAATTTTATTTGTCACAGTGGCAAGCTTATTTCATGAATTATCATCAGTTAAGTAAGCAGAGTTATATGTGGCATTACTTTTCTGTTCAAACATTCCTTAATTTAATCAAAATGGTTGACTTGAACATTGTACAATCAAAGTCTAATTGAAGTAGCAGTTGATTATTCAAATTACTGCATATCATCTGTCAGTTGAATGGTTGATCTGTTACATACCCCTGTCAGTTGACTAGTTGACCTGTTTCATACCAACTGTCAGTTGACTAGTAGACCTCTTACATACCAACTGTCAGTTGACTTGTTACATATAATCTGCCAGTTTACCTGCTGAAGATAATCTGTCAGTTGACTAGTTGATCTGTTACATACCAACTGTCAGTTGACTAGTTGATCTGTTACATACTCCTGTCAGTTGACTAGTTGACCTGTTACATACCAACTGTCAGCTTACCTGCTGCAGATCACCTGTCAGTTGACTAGTTGACCTGTTTCATACCAACTGTCAGTTTCTGTTACTGGTGAGTGATGTGTGTTCTTATGTCAGTTTCTGTTACTGGTGAGTGATGTGTGTTCTTATGTCAGTTTCTGTTACTGGTGAGTGATGTGTGTCCTTATGTTAGTTTCTGTTACTGGTGAGTGATATGTATCCTTATGTCAGTTTCTGTTACTGGTGAGTGATATGTATCCTTATGTCAGTTTCTGTTACTGGTGAGTGACGTGTATCGTTATGTCAGTTTCTGTTACTGTTGAGTGACGTGTATCGTTATGTCAGTTTCTGTTACTGTTGAGTGACGTGTATCGTTATGTCAGTTTCTGTTACTGTTGAGTGACGTGTATCGTTATGTCAGTTTCTGTTACTGGAGAGTGACGTGTATCGTTATGTCAGTTTCTGTTACTGTTGAGTGACATGTATCGTTATGTCAGTTTCTGTTACTGTTGAGTGGCGTTACTGGAGAGTGTATCGTTATGTCAGTTTCTGTTACTGTTGAGTGACGTGTATCGTTATGTCAGTTTCTGTTACTGGAGAGTGACGTGTATCGTTATGTCAGTTTCTGTTACTGTTGAGTGACATGTATCGTTATGTCAGTTTCTGTTACTGTTGAGTGACGTGTATCGTTATGTCAGTTTCTGTTACTGGAGAGTGACGTGTATCGTTATGTCAGTTTCTTTTACTGGTGAGTGATGTGTATTGTTATGTCAGTTTCTGTTACTGGTGAGTGATGTGTATCGTTATGTCAGTTTCTGTTACTGTTGAGTGATGTGTATCGTTATGTCAGTTTCTGTTACTGTTGAGTGATGTGTATCGTTATGTCAGTTTCTTTTACTGGTGAGTGATGTGTATTGTTATGTCAGTTTCTGTTACTGGAGAGTGACGTGTATCGTTATGTCAGTTTCTTTTACTGGTGAGTGATTGTGTCATTATGTCAGTTTCTGCCATTTTAAAAAAATTGATTTTTCCTTTGCTACTTGTTTCTGTAGTACTAGTTTTCAGTTTAGGGTTCATCCTGTATGTACATGATAAATCTTTCCCACTTTTAGTTGTTAAACAAAGTCTGCTGTCACTATTGTTCTATTATGTTTTAATGTTAGTCAGATTACCATGTTTAGTTAAACCTGTATGTTTACATGTATGTATTACTTAGAGTGCTGATATTTTCCCACTTTATTTTGTCTGTTTTAATGTTCTCACATTTTATCCTGTTCATTGTTTTAAGAATTGGAATGTATTTTCACCTTTTCTTAAATCCCATGTGTACGTGTTCACGTGTATTCTCTGTTTATAGTAAAGTCATGTTTCTTTCATTTTAAATACTTCAATGAATAAATTAATGTTTTTTAGGTTAATAATATTTTATTAACAAAATCACATATCAATACATTGTACATATTCTTATGATATCAGCTTGTATTATAATGTCTTATTCTTCTTTTTTAAACACACTACATATTTTTAATCATGAATTATGTAATAATTTGTTCACACTCATGTTAAGAAAATGTATACTTTTCCAGATGTTGATTTGTGAATTATCGTACTATATACATTATTCAGTTTTAATTTCTAATTTGAACTTAATTTATGACGTTTTGATTCATTATATTTGTTGTTTTTTTTTAAAAGGGGATATGTCGTTTCTTAACTCCTCCCCATGTTTTTCAAGAAATCTGAAATTAGTTTTTTTTTTCCTTTTGTTTAGGATTGCTCTTATTATCAGGAGGTCTGCCCCTGGGTCCACAAATAGGTACACACATTTCTTGGAACTTTTAGTTGTTACATTTGTGTTAAAATCAGGCTATATTTTATGTAGTCAATTTCTAATAGAATTATTTTTGTACGGTAATGACGTTTATCACATACGTGCCTTTTGTTCTAAAATTTGTTTAACATGTTAGTTAGAATTCTTCTTTGAAAATATTTTTATTAAAATGAAGCTTGTTTTATGCCACGTGTCATTCAGACATTTTTATGTGAGGGACGTATGAAAAACCAGCAGGCTTAATGTAGTGTGTTTACAAATTAGGATAGGTCTCTGAATCATACACAAGGTTTTTTTCAGTTGTAGTTTTGCCACCTCACGATACTGCATTGCACTGTTTAAAAACAAAACTATGTGTATGAATATATAAACACAAGACATCTTTTCAGGTGAACTGATATTTTTATAAGTATCAGATGGGTCAACTTATCAGGATGGTCAAGCAGGAGAACAAAAGAGTGATGTGATTTTAAAAACGCAATTGATTTTTCAAGCTGCATGAGAAGTTATTAGACTGGAAATGTGTAATGTTTAGTGAAATGATCTTCATTGATGACAAAGCAAAAAAAGAGGGGCATACTTTCATAGTTTCTCACACAATGGCCTCTATTGGATCTTTGAATAGTTTGTCAGCTTTCTTTTCGTGAGACAAACATCTTAAGGACTGATTAGGTTGAAACTGAACAGATCTCTGAAAATACCAAGTTCCTGTAATGAAGGAAGCCTCATATCCTTTCTTTGCAATAGTGTCACCAAATGACTTGTCATTGTTTCACAGTATCTATTGGCTATAACATGCAGACATCATCTACTTGGCCAGTATAGGATGTCGCAGTCATTGAACCTTTCTAGAATTATCTGCTAATTCGTTTCACCAGTTCTGCAGGCAGAGTAGCTAATATCTGCTTCCGAGAACAACAAAGACAACTGGAATGAAACAGTTTCAACTGTTTTATGGACCACTTGTTAAAGCAAAACTGCATATAAACAGATTAAACAGAACCTTTAATAAATAAGTTTAAAAAAATGGTGGAAAAATCTGACATGTCTGCATACCTCACCTTGGATATCTGCTGCTTAAGTTTCAGCAGAATTTTCCAACATTTGAAATCTGTGTACATTGCTTCTCTGACGATTAGTGTGGTGATACAGTTTCAACTGAAAGGTACCATGATAAATACAATTCAAAGGAACTAAAACATATCTGCTAATTGGAACAGTAATGGAATGATTATTTCTTGTTCAAGAAATTTAATTAATTAAAAATGTATTTTTGTTTAAAGTTCTTGTTTCATTAGGGTTTGGACTGTCTATCTTCAATATTTTCGATTGTGAAACCTTTGATATTTGTTGACAACTTTTGAAACTCATCGATATTTGTGTGATGACCCTTTTCCACCCATTTGTTAAAGTATTTCAAGATTCAACTTGTAGTCATATTAACTCTCCAACGTACACGTGTGTACAAGGATCCAGAACAGTTTATCAAACTTATCATTGTTTGATGTTTCTCTAGTTTTAAAGAAAATTGTGTTTAATTTTTGTTCATAAAAACTCCTCTTGATTATTTTCATTTATAGTTATGAAAGTATAACCGATGAATCATTCGTGTTGCATCACTAGAGGCTGCAACAGTGGTTCTCTGTTGTTCTCTTCTATTCTTTGTTACATGTACCAACTTTTCTTTTTCAATCTATTTTCTATTGTCATCAAACCAAGTGAGTCTGAAAACTTATTTCTTCTACTTTGTGTCGGATAATTTTGTGTCAGCTTTCTTTCAGATCTATTCATGTGTTCAATGCAGTGCATCCTTCATTTCTTATATGTATCCGGTATCTGTCTTTCTTCCTTTGCACGTTCCATTGTTAGTTTTTTATTTCCATATTTATTTTTCATCATTTGTTCTATAATACCACATTTCAAATGCTACCACACATCATATAATTTCAGCAGACACACTGCATGTCTCATCAATGTACAGTTTAACTAACCTTAAGCAAAAAAATAATTTAATGATTGTTATCTTACATCTGACACCACATAAAACACCTCAAAAACCAATTTAAACTATCTTACATAGCAATGTGCACACAGGTTCAATCCCATCTCAAAGGATTGCTGGTCAGTGGTCATGTCATCTTGTTTGTTGACTTGCACTCAAAATTTTATTGAACCATTATTTTATGAATTTATTTCATTAAGTTTGGTATGAAACTGTAGGTTATAATTCAGATTTTCATATTATACATTATTTAGTTTCTTAATATCAAAGTAAATATTTAAAAAACACCACCACCTAAACATTGATTTTTCTGTGTCATGTGGAATGTTGAATGCAGCTCTGGTTCATATTAGATGTTTGTGATGTCAAAGTACAAAGTGTATTGATCAGTATGAATTAGGAACTCAAACTGTTGATCTTTAAAACCTAGAATATAAATTAAAACTGTCTGTAATATCTATATGCTAAGATGTTGCTAATGTACTGAATCAAACATAATGGCCTTGCTCATCTTTTGTCATCTCCTTTGATGTTTGGAAATAGTCCCTTCTATGCATTTAATTCTGTTTATGACACACAAATGGCTGATGAAAAGCCCAGAATATTGTACAGGTGGTTTTCTCAGCCATTTTTAAATATAACAGCGGCGTCTCTTTCTTTCAAAACAAACCTTTGTTCTGGTAAGTTGAGTCTTTAGGCTGTTTGAAATTTCATATTTTTTTAGACTGAAATATAGCTCAGTCATTAAACTTTTAAAATTATAATGGAATTCTATGGTATTGATATAATAATGTGATTTTTTGGTATTCAAATGCATATATAAAACCTAAAAAGATATTTCATTCTACATTGATCATGTTTAAAATATTTTAAGGTTTAGCAACCTACGACAAACAGTAACCGAGTACAAAAGTTGTAACTAAAAAGAGAATTCTTTCCTCTACTTTTTTATTTACTTTTCTGTGTTTTAAGAAATGTGTAAAGACATATCAATAAATACTGTATTTACATATATCATGTATCATAACTGTAACTGAAATGTGACTGTATTTAACAAAGTACTTGTCTGCTAAAACAGAACCAAGACTGGTCACTTTGTAAAGGTCAGTTTTATATTCTTGGATGCAGTAATGAGTGCATGTGCACCATTTTGTAACTTTTATGAAGTTAGCCAGCAGTGGCTGAACTTGTGCATAAATTATCAAGTCGTAGCATAATTACTCTCATGGATACTGTTTTTGTTATGAGCTGGGTGGATTCCACTCAACCCCATAATGGAGGGGTTAACAAACTGTAAAGCTATGTATCTCATGCTGTGGTGTTAAACCACTCCAAGAGCTGTGTGTTCTGGATAGTCTGAGAATGATTAACGGGTGATTATTCTTGATTGGAACACATATATACCTCAAATCCATAATATTGTGTTTGTTAGAAAGAAAGCTTAGTAACATCTTCATGCAGGTATTGTCATTATCCGTAAACTCATGTTGAATGTAAAATAACAAAGCATGGATGTAGTCATTATCCGTAAACTCATGTTGAATGTAAAATAACAAAGCATGGATGTAGTCATTATCCGTAAACTCATGTTGAATGTAAAATAACAAAACATGGATGTAATCATTATCCGTAAATTCATGTTGAATGTAAAATAACAAAACATAGATGTAATCATTATCTGTAAACTCATGTTGAATGTAAAATAACAAAGCATGGATGTAGTCATTATCCATAAACTCATGTTGAATGTAAAATAACAAAACATGGATGTAGTCATTATCCTTAAACTCGTTGAATGTAAAATAACAAAACATGGATGTAATCATTATCCATAAACTCATGTTGAATGTAAAATAACAAAACATGGATGTAATCATTATCTGTAAACTCATGTTGAATGTAAAATAACAAAGCATGGATGTAATCATTATCTGTAAACTCATGTTGAATGTAAAATAACAAAACATGGATGTAATCATTATCCATAAACTCATGTTGAATGTAAAATAACAAAGCATGGATGTAATCATTATCTGTAAACTCATGTTGAATGTAAAATAACAAAGCATGGATGTAATCATTATCTGTAAACTCATGTTGAATGTAAAATAACAAAGCATGGATGTAATCATTATCTGTAAACTCATGTTGAATGTAAAATAACAAAGCATGGATGTAGTCATTATCCATAAACTCATGTTGAATGTAAAATAACAAAACATGGATGTAGTCATTATCCGTAAACTCGTTGAATGTAAAATAACAAAGCATGGATGTAATCATTATCTGTAAACTCATGTTGAATGTAAAATAACAAAGCATGGATGTAAGCATTATCTGTAAACTCATGTTGAATGTAAAATAACAAAGCATGGATGTAATCATTATCTGTAAACTCATGTTGAATGTAAAATAACAAAGCATGGATGTAGTCATTATCCATAAACTCATGTTGAATGTAAAATAGCAAAGCATGGATGTAGTCATTAGTTGTAAACCCATGTTGAATGTAAAATAAAGCATGGATGTAGTCATTAGCCATAAACTCGTGTTGAAGTAAAATAACAAAGCTGGATGTAGTCATTAGTTGTAAACCCATGTGAATGGGTCATCAATGAATGGGATAAAACCCTAGATATTTTATATGCCACAGAAATATTTTACAAATTGAGTGAAGGACACTTTTCGTATTTTTTTCTAAAAAGATAATAAAGATTCTACTCTAGTGTGGTGTAATGAATAGTTTTTATTTTTTAATTGAAAATTTTAAAAAAGGTTTTTGCAAGATGAAATCTTAAAAAAAACAACTGTAAAGTGTCTTAGGGATGACATTATATCTGTTGGTGAATACTTAGAAACCATATTGTACACAAAAGTGTAGAAAAGTGACCCACTGAATTTAACTACAAGTGATGAACATAATCAGCTGTGGGATAAATTCATCACTTAAGTGTATCTTTGGCTACAGAGGTGTCACTTCTTGTGATAGTGAGTTTCTCAAATAGAAACCCATTTAACTAATGGACAGGAAAGAAAAAAAAACAAAGTGAACTAACTGGTTTTGGGTGAATTCATTTAGAAAAAACATAATTGATGTTATTTTAAACTTTCTTTTATTTATATAACCTTTTTGGGAGGATGGCAATGCAGTTGCCACTTCCTTATAAAAACTTCCACAGTCTGGTGGCAACGATATGGCCAGTATGAAATGGCAAGTTTCGTGTGTATGTGTATTTCTGGTGTTCATTCACTGTTACTCATTTTATTCTGGCCATTCTTTGTGTGTAACATTACAAATGAAAAGCACGTATTGCTACAATATTGTTAATTCAAAGAATGTGGTATATTTCTCATAAAGTTATAAGTAGTACTGCCATTGTGTTACAAAATGTGCGTAAGCATTGTTAACACTTGATAATTTAAATGTTAAATATACCATCTTTTTTTTATAACCATTGATATGTTACTATTTGCTAAAATCTTGTAATTTGATCTCAAGACAGCTTAAGGTAAAATTGTACTTAAATGTCCTATATTTATTGGAAGAAATCATTGTTGCAAAGAGAATTTTGACAAGTTCTTTATGGTTTGTTGCAATGTTTGGTTGTTGGTCGAGAGACGATCTTTAAGCAGTTTTGTCATGTTGAACTAAGATATTTGAGAAGAGAAATTATGGTTTTAGTCACCCACTGCTTGAGCACTGTGAACTTCAGTGCTTTGTCTGACGTGAGAGTGAAAAATGACTTATTTCGAGTGTTCCTTATTTTATTAACAGTGTTCTTGATAAAAGTAATATTGTTCTGATTGTTGAAAGTAGATATAATTTGTACAAGTATTCTTTCATCTGGTTTACTTGTAGAAATTGCTTATGGTCAGGAAATGGATACCAGCATTTTTCAGTTCATGTCAAAAGAAGAAAGTGTTGGCAGTGCTAAATCTAGAGTTGAAACTGAACAAGAAAGATTACAGAAACTTCAAGAAGAGTTAATCGAAGTACAGGTATGTTAGCCTTGATATCTTTAGCCTGTGATAATCGAAGTACAGGTATGTTAGCCTTGATATCTTTAGCCTGTGATAATCGAAGTACAGGTATGTCAGCCTTGATATCTTTAGCCTGTGATAATCGAAGTACAGGTATGTCAGCCTTGATATCTTTAGCCTGTGATAATCACAGTACAGGTATGTCAGCCTTGATATCTTTAGCCTGTGATAATCGAAGTACAGGTATGTTAGCCTTAATATCTTTAGCCTGTGATTTTTGTAATCTGTTCCTTTCAGAATATGTGACGAGAAATCCCTTTCTTAGTATGACCACGTTATTTATGGAGAAAACCTTAAGATTTGGGTGTGTTTTTTGTGCTTTATATTTTATGCAGAAAATAAATGATTGTTTCAACATTTTTGCTCAGTTCTTTAAACTGAGTGTTGTAATAAGGAAATGACATAAAATTGCTGAAGTTTAGTATGTGAACCACACTAGTATTGGTTGATATATAAATAGGTCAGGAATACAAAGAGTTAAATATAACTGTTATGTATTTGCTAAATGGCTAAAATCAAAATTCCATTCAAATGGCTAGAATATGTGTTGTATCAAGTCAGATGAGCTGGCTTGAGAAACAGTTTTGTTTTTCCAGTGCAGGCTATTTATGTATATGAAAACTTTTACATATTTATAAAAGGTTTTATCATTGCATAAAACAATGGTGTAAAAGACTGAAGTTATGGCTACCACTGCTTGTTACTCCTGGTGTCAACTATTTGCACTAGGGTTAATTTTTATTTTCCAACATTAGTCGCTGCTTCTTGGTAGTCTAGAGACTAGCATGCTAGACTGTGAGTCCAAAATGTGCTCAAGTGTGTTTGACACTTTAGGGCTGTGGGTGCATTATAAAGGAGACAGTCATATCTCACTAGTTAATCGTACAAGAGTGTTTTTTTAGTCTGTTGCTTCAAACATTTGGGAAGATTCCTGCAGATAATCATTAGTGAAGCTTTTAATGAAACAAACCATTTTTTTCTTTTCTCCTTGAAGCCCATTCTCCAGTGGCTCAACGGTAAGTCTGAGGTCTTACTGCACTAAAAATTGGGTTTTAAAACCTATGATGTCATTTGTAGCAAGTAAACTGTGTTGTGTGAATCTTATAAATTCTAGTCATTAATAAACACTTGAGTATGATTTTTTTCTATTTCTGATGAACTTAAGATGGTATTTTTCTTGCCTTCATAGGCAGTTAAGATATGTTTCTTCTACCTTGCAGACAGTTAAGGAAATTATTTGATTTTTTTCTACTTTATGAACACTTAAAATACATTTTTTTTCGATTTGTGGACAGATAATATTGATTTTGCTTTTACAGACCAACATGTTTTTCTGATTCATGTATACTTAAGATAACATGTTTTTCAAATTTGTAGACAGTCAAGATAATGTTGTATAATGTTCATTTTTTCTACTTAAGATAACATATATTAAACTTGTAGACAGTTAAAACAGTGATGTTCCGACTTTATACACAGTGAATACATCACATTTCTTTCTTTTTTAGAGACATCTAACAATAATTTCAAATTTGTAGATGGTTAGGACAACATGATGTTTTTTTAGTTAGTTTTTGTCAATTTTTTTTCTTTAAGGTCAAATATCAGAGAGAAATTGAACGGCTTGAAAAGGAAAACAAAGAGTTGAGGAAACAAATTATGTTGAAGGCTGAAAAATCTGCTCCGAGACGAACGATCAAGGTGAAAGGAACCATCTCTCATGAAAGTGATAAGTTACATGCTTGGATATATCCATTTTATGACTTGTAGTAAAATGTTTTCCCATACCTCCAGAAGTGCTTTTAACATTGCGTAAAGTGCACTATGAAGAAAGATTGTGTATATAACAGCTTATTAAACTAACTGATTTTTATAAAACAATATTTTCCATCTAAATACTTTGGAGCTAGTAAGGGCTAAGGTTCTATGCCAGATTGAGATATCTGTTTTATCTGTGTTCTAGTTATTTTTTATATCCTGTAAAATATTTTGAGAGGTTTCAATTTTGTGCAGATTGGATTCAATCTGTAATAAAAGGATCATCGTTATTGCCTCCTAGTGGCAAAACTTTGTCTGTAGACTAACAGTTATAAACCAGGTTTAGGTACCTGTGATGGACAGAGCCAATTGTGTAGCTCTGTGCTTAATTACAAACAAACAAACCATCTTTAATACATCTATTGTGGAAAGGTACAGTCGACAATAGCTGTTGTAGTTGTCTTTTCCATTGCATCATTGTTTTTCATTAGTAACTTGCTAAATAAAAAATAAAACATTGTCATTACAACTTTGTTTTTTTAATTTGTTTATATTTTCAGAAAAATTTAATTGACATGTACTCCGAAGTCCTAGACGAGCTTAGCGACTATGATTCAAGTTACAACACTCAAGATCACTTACCAAGGGTAAGTTGTATATTTTATACACGAGATATGCTATGATATACAGCTGGTCCAAGTTGATAGACCACATACCATGGTAAACACTACATCTAATGAACTATGTGAATGTACATTGGATCTGTTCAATGGATGCATGTTTAATTTATTCATACAAACCATGCAAGAAGCTAAATTTACTCAGAAGATTAGTTTTGCTACTTTGCTTTATTTGTCTTATTTTTCACTTGTCATTAGTGTTTTGGTTAAAATGACCATTGAAGGAAAAAGTGAGATTTTATTACAAATAATTGTAGGTAAAAATCAAGACATAATATACATACAAAATCTATGAAATAAGATTTCTGTGTTTGGTCTTTAAAACAGTTTGTGTTTTATGTCTAAGAATTTCATGTATGGTGTGGTTCTACAGGGTTATTAAACTTATGACTTGGTATTACATGTGTGTTGTGGTTCTTCAGGGTTATAAAAGTTTATGACTTAGTATTACATGTATAGTGCATTCTACGGGGTTATAAAAGTTTGGGACTTAGTATTACATGTGTGGTGTCATTCTACAAGGTTATAAAAGTTTGTGACTTGGTGTTACATGTGTGGTGTCATTCTACAGGGTTATAAATGTTTGTGACTTGGTATTACATGTGTGGTGTCATTCTACAGGGTTATAAAAGTTTGTGACTTGGTGTTACATGTGTGGTGTCATTCTACAAGGTTGTAAAAGTTCATGACTTGGTGTTACATGTGTGGTGTCATTCTACAGGGTTATAAAAGTTTGTGACTTGGTGTTACATGTGTGGTGTCATTCTACAAGGTTGTAAAAGTTCATGACTTGGTGTTACATGTGTGGTGTCATTCTACAGGGTTATAAAAGTTTGTGACTTGGTGTTACATGTGTGGTGTCATTCTACAGGGTTATAAAAGTTTGTGACTTGGTGTTACATGTGTGGTGTCATTCTACAAGGTTGTAAAAGTTCATGACTTGGTGTTACATGTGTGGTGTCATTCTACAGGGTTATAAAAGTTTGTGACTTGGTGTTACATGTGTGGTGTCACTCTACAAGGTTATGAAAGTTTGTGACTTGGTGTTACATGTGTGGTGTCATTCTACAAGGTTGTAAAAGTTCATGACTTGGTGTTACATGTGTGGTGTCATTCTACAGGGTTATAAAAGTTTGTGACTTGGTGTTACATGTGTGGTGTCATTCTACAAGGTTGTAAAGTTCATGACTTGGTGTTACATGTGTGGTGTCATTCTACAGGGTTATAAAAGTTTGTGACTTGGTGTTACATGTGTGGTGTCATTCTACAGGGTTATAAAGTTTGTGACTTGGTGTTACATGTGTGGTGTCATTCTACAAGGTTGTAAAAGTTCATGACTTGGTGTTACATGTGTGGTGTCATTCTACAGGGTTATAAAAGTTTGTGACTTGGTGTTACATGTGTGGTGTCACTCTACAAGGTTATGAAAGTTTGTGACTTGGTGTTACATGTGTGGTGTCATTCTACAGGGTTATAAAAGTTTGTGACTTGGTGTTACATGTGTGGTGTCATTCTACAGGGTTATAAAAGTTTGTGACTTGGTGTTACATGTGTGGTGTCATTCTACAGGGTTATAAAAGTTTGTGACTTGGTGTTACATGTGTGGTGTCATTCTACAAGGTTATAAAAGTTTGTGACTTGGTGTTACATGTGTGGTGTCATTCTACAAGGTTAAAAGTTTCTTTATCATTTTTTCAAGCTAGTTTTTTTCAACCAATTAAACAGTTTGAATAATAACATTATTAATGTTTTTGTTGGGAGGTTTATAGTTTTTATTATCATAATTTTAAAATTTGTAGATAAAATATAGTACAATATATCTATCTTGATGCTTTTTTCTAGGTTGTTGTAGTGAGAGACCAAAGTATCTTAATGTTGTTGTTGTTTTTCTAGGTTGTTGCAGTGAGAGACCAAAGTATCTTAATGTTGTTGTTGTTTTTCTAGGTTGTTGCAGTGGGAGACCAAAGTATCTTAATGTTGTTGTTGTTTTTCTAGGTTGTTGTAGTGGGAGACCAAAGTATCTTAATGTTGTTGTTTTTCGAGGTTGTTGCAGTGGGAGACCAAAGTATCTTAATGTTGTTGTTGTTTTTCTAGGTTGTTGTAGTGGGAGACCAAAGTATCTTAATGTTGTTGTTGTTTTTCTAGGTTGTTGTAGTGGGAGACCAAAGTGCTGGAAAGACAAGTGTGTTAGAAATGGTTGCTCAAGCTAGAATATTCCCACGGTAAGGAAGGATGAGACATAGTCAGAATTTGTTTCTTGTAAAGGCCGTAGAATATTAAAATTATCCATAAACTTTTTAGAAAAGTTACTTTTCTACACATTACAAGATCTTAATCTAAAATTGTAATGAAAATTAAGAAAAGGTAGATTTCTCTTTAGTTTTATAATAGTCAGAGAAAATGAAAAAAGATTTAGAAACTTGAGTAAAAATGTACTGTTTTAATGAACTAATTAGTTCTTAATGTACTGTTTTAATGAACTAATTAGTTCTTAAGGTACTGTTTTAATGAACTAATCAATTCTTAATGTACTGTTTTAATGAACTAATCAATTCTTAATGTAGTACTGTTTTAATGAACTAATCAATTCTTAATGTAGTACTGTTTTAATGAACTAATCAATTCTTAATGTAGTACTGTTTTAATGAACTAATTAATTCTTAATGTAGTACTGTTTTAATGAACTAATTAATTCTTAATGTACTGTTTTAATGAACTAATCAATTCTTAATGTACTGTTTTAATGAACTAATTAATTCGTAATATTTTCCATGTAAACATTTAAATAACGTAGGTTAACTTCTACTTACAATAGAACTGACCTTTCATTTAATTTGTTTTGCAAATCGATGTATATAAGACCTGTTAATACTAGAAATAAATGACCTTACATTCAATTTATTTATATAATTATTCAATTATACACTCGATGTTTTACTTCACAGGAGCATTCACTAAAATACAAACCAAAATCTGGTTTACTGTTCATTATACTGAACCCTAAAATAAAAATCAAACACTTAAATCCAGTCCTTATCATTGAAGTATTTATTACACCTTACAATAAATTAACTGTATTAACCACATCTTTTAAAAGCCAATCACTCTATCAAATCTCTCCTACACTGCCAAAGTCAGTGTTGTTGTCCATTAGTTTTATATTTAATATGATCTTGAGTAATCTTAGGTTAAAATATTTGTCCTGGATTTGTTTTTGAAGCTCATTTGCTTAGATGTAAGAAAATTCTTCTTCAACTAATATCTGTGTAATATTCTTCTTTATTTGATACCAGTCACAACCAAGAGTGACAGATAATAGGTGCTGATGGTTCAGTGATTAACTTAGATATTTGTGTTATTTCTGGTGAACGTTATATTTATGTTTGTAAATAAATCTGCTCATGACTGTTGCTACTTTGTGTATTTTAATTATCTGTATTTGTTCTGAGTGGTACAAGTTTTTTCATAAGCAGTTTTCACTTTGGTAATTTCCTGTGTTTATACTCAGATATACTGATATAAGATAATTAACTGGTAGATGTGTAAACAAAAGCAACTGTTGTTTCTCTAGGGGTGCTGGAGAAATGATGACACGAGCTCCAGTCAAGGTCACTCTCAGTGAAGGCCCCTACCACATAGCCAAATTTAAAGACAGTTCTAGAGAATTCGATCTGACTCGAGAAAGTGAGGTATGAAAATAATGTCTTTGCTTAAACAGATAAAAAAGATGGCTTAGAAAAACATTGTTATTTGTGTGAGGAAAAATATTTCATTAATTTCTTGTTGGAGGCATTTTTGGTCTGTTCTGTTTCCTTGCTTTATTAAGAACTACTTTGCAAATAAATGCCATATTTATGAAAACAAAAAGTAAAGTTTATTATTAAACGATAGAATTTTATTCGAAAACGGAGAGCAACGTTGAAATGTTTAGGCTTTACTTTTGTTTTCCTTGTCTCTAATAAAGCATACTCAAATAATAAATGCTTCTCTTATTAACATTAGCTTCAAAACCTGAATGTGCCTGTTTTACATTTATGTACACTTTTAGTGCAATGATTTAAGACAAACAGTAAATGATAAATAACGTAGTGATAAACATTCCTGATGTCATTATCAGTAACTAGAAATTTCTAAATGTGCAAGTTTCAAATTTTCAACTGTAAATATACAAGTTTTATGTATTCAAACTTACATGTGTTAGTTCCATGTGGTAATCCTTAGTACATCATTGTGGGACAACTTTATGTCTTCAGATTTAGTGCTAAAAGTGAAGGTCTGATTCCCCTTGGTAACACAACAGATAGCCTGTTGTGACTTTGCTATTAGAAAACACACACATCTAGTACATCAGTTTTATGAAGGAACTTTTAAATATATCAGTTATAGATAAAAGGTTCCAAGTATGCTAGCTCCAGCCATGTAATAAGTTCATTAGCTCTAGTTGAAAATTACATCATTTATATTAGTTCTATATAAGCCTAACTCAGACTGAATTTTGCCAGTGTAGAAACATTTTTTGATGTGTAGTGTTCAGAGTTTTAGTACTTGTTTGTTGTTTTCATGTTTAGCTTGCAGACCTGAGGAGAGAGGTAGAAATACGAATGAAAAATAGCGTAGTCAGTGGAAAAACTGTCAGTTCTGATGTAAGTGAGATGGATAATTTATAATTTTGTAAGAATGAGTGAAAAAACATTCATTGTTGAAAAATAATATTTTGGTTGTTCATTATGGAGATATGTTTGGAAGAGATGAAAAGGTAATCCATAGTTAGACTGATACATTTTCAAAATTAAAGAATTGACCAGTTAAAAAAAAAAAAAAAAGGTAAACAGAGAGCTATCTCTGTTCTTACCACATTTTTACAAACATAAAGTTTTAGAGATATACACTCTCTTAGAAATTTTAAAGTTTTATGATTGCAGAATAGGAGAATTCCATCAGAAAGTCCTCTAACTTTCTATAGGAGAAGAGTCAGTTTATAGTAATCTGCATTTGTAGATTCTTACATTTTAATTACACTGGAATAAGAAATTTGGGGCTTTAACCTGTGTAGTAAAAGCCACAGCCAAAGGGAGGTTAAAGTTTAGAATATGTAAATGGTTATTATAAACCATGAACCCATAGTTTTACATTACAAAAACCCATAGTGTTACATTACAAGATTTCAAGCTTATCTGGAGTAATATTCTCTCTTTTTGTGATTTTCTTTTAACAATAGGAATCTAATTACAAAACATAAACATGTTCAAGCAAAATATTCTGCTACTTTTTCAAGTGTATTAGAAGTACTGTTCTCTATGTAAATGTGATTTAAAAATCTAAGTATGAGACAAGAGACGTACTTAGGAGAAAATAAATTAACTTGTGTTCATCAACAAGTTTCTGATTGGACAAATCAACAGTGAGTGAAGAGATTAAACTATTCATTTTTGTATCTTTAACTTTTGCTGCTTGTGGAGAATGCTTCTGATTGAGTGTAACATTTTTGGATTAGGCAACAATTTCCTTTCTTTTCTGTGGTTGTAAATAACAACTCTGTAAAAATTAAACCAAGAAGTCCTGAGGTCCTAAATATACTACCATAGTGTTTGATTGGTGTGATGTGATTACCTATTTACTTATCTTGTGAATAACCTTTGTAACATATTGACCATTTCACTGATGAAGTCTTGAGGCATATTGTATAACTTTGTACTTTTCGACAAAATTGTAAGAGAAGGAATTATGAATTGTGAGAAATAGTTTGGTAGCTTAATTTTTTGTAATATTTTGCCTTAAGAAAAACAAATATTTATCAAACAATATCTGGTATGAATTGTGAAACATGCAAAGCATTAAGTTCAGGACTAATCCAGTGTGGCTTCCAGAGAAAGAAGAGAACATGGGGGTATTTCAGCTGCACTTGGTTTTTCAAAAGCTACTATCATTGAGACATTTTTTTGCTGAAAGTTGTGTCTGTTTCTGAAAAGCTTTTCTAAATTCAAAATTGTTGTGTTGATTGTGTTTTTGATGATTAAAAACTTAGTTATAGCAATTAAATTATTCTCTCAAAGACTCAAATTCCATTAAATTTATATAACAATCACTAAGAAAGGTTGAGCAAAGAGAAACTTAACAGAAATATCTATTGAGTAAGACTTCTAGTTTTGAGTGTGATAATGTCAAACCCATCATTGACTCAAGTGAAACTTCAATCTTTAAATTTTTACCATGCTGTCTATGGAAAATTGGAAAGTTTTAATAAACCATGAAAAAAATGTTGAGTGAACTGAAAACTTTGGTATGAAGGAAAACATGATGGATTGATATTTAAGTCTTTAGGAACAACTTTAGTTAAATGTTTATAATAAGAAAGAGAAGAAATGAACTTGTGTGTATCTTTAAAAGTAAACATACTTGTATACTGATTATATTAGGAGGAGTTATATCAGTCTAATGTGTTTTGTAGGTGATAGCCATGACTGTAAAAGGACCAGGAATTCAAAGAATGGTGCTTGTTGACCTTCCAGGGGTCATTAGTGTGAGTATTTAACCTTTAAATGAACATAAAACCTGCATAGTCCTGTCATAATTTGTGGTAAAAACACTTTTTTACATTTGCTCAAAGAGGGAGATTTGATGTACAGATGGTTTTTAATATTTCATTTTAAATCAATTAGAGAAGTTAATAAACAGATCTTTAGTTTTAAAAGATCACAAAAATCATGTTGTCTACAATCCTCAAGATTAGGATGTGTGAAGTCAAGCTTGACCACTTTTAAAATAAGCATGAGAAATGCTTTTAAGGTTTTTGTCAGTGAATAAAGATGACTTATAAATTCCAGTTTTTATTACTAGAGAATCTCTTGTACATTATTTCAATTCTGAGCATTAAGCTGCTCAATTTTGGCTTTTTAGATTCACATTAAGTGAAAGCTGTATTACAGAGTTGTCAGTTAGCTTTAATAAGGTAAAAAAGATTAGAATCAGGCTGTTACAGGTAAAATGATATTTTGAGTCCAATCAGTAATATTAGTTTTAAAATAAAGAATAACTTATATTCATCGATGATTGAGGTGGAAGATTTGTGTGTTTAAAATTAATAAGTGTGCATATTTTCTTTCTCAGACCGTCACGACTGAAATGTCAGATGATACAAGAGATGCCATTAAAGAGATCACTCAGAACTACATGAGTAACCCTAATGCCATTATTTTGTGTATTCAAGGTAGGGTTATCGTTTTTACACTAAAGATCTAGAGATTATAGTATAAAAAAATAAATATTAGTTGTTCAAGTTAAATAATGTAATTTTAATAACTTGACATTATTAATTCTGAATTATTGAGGTTTGATAAGCTCGGAAACTGTCTCTTTTTTATTTCTTTGTGAAATTGAAATCAAGTAAGTTGCCAAGTAATGCCAAATTGAAGTGCAGAACATGTTTTAAGTTATTAATCGGACAGCTCATTGTGCGCACTCCCGTTTACTGTTTTCTGTTCTAATTATTTAGTGCTATAGGAAGACACTTGATAACTGACTGATATGTTTTCTGACTCCTTAGAGGGTATTGTTTGGTTGTTCTCTGCTACAGTCGTATATAAAATTCTTTTAGCAGGCTAGATGCACAGTGGTAGTGCAGCAGACGTGAAATTGAGATGCGTATTTTATAAGGAGAGTATAACAATAGAATAGTATACTGAGAAAATATCACATTGACTAGTTTTTTTAGTGGTTATCTTTGACACTTAAAAGCTGACATGGTCACCCTTTATGTGCTTATTAAGCAAATTGGGCTTTTTGAAGCTCCTGTGTACTCACTCTGTCGTTTTTGACTAATCTCTACTTAATTGTCTGTCTTGGCTTTTGTTTCCAGCATTCAACTTTGAGTTCACTTTCATTGAACTATAACTCTTCAACTACAGGCAGCTGACCTGATCGTAGTGACCTGAGAAATGTTCTATCAATTCCCCAGATAAGAAACCTTTAAAGGTTAACCACATGTGAATTAGATTACTAAATTCAATTCATTGTAGTGGGACTTAACAACAAACCCTAGTTTACTGTCTTAGTTTTTGACCATGTTTTTTTGTTGTTGTTTTTTTTTTTTCAGATGGTTCAGTTGATGCTGAGAGGAGTATTGTGACAGACTTAGTCAGCCAGATGGATCCACAGGGAAAGAGAACAATATTTGTTTTAACCAAAGTAGACCTAGCAGAGCTAAATATGACCAACCCTAACAGGGTTTGTTTTGTTATATTTTGTATAAAATTTATTACTTTCTTCTAAAATCCTAGTCACAAATGATTGTATTGTAAACTAAGTTTTAGAAAAATATTTTCATGTAATTCAACTCTGTTTTCCTTCTGTCAAAAGCTGTTTAAAATATGAAGAGACAGATTTTCTTTCTGTTTCTCTAATTCTTCAACCTGTTTCTTTATGAAGCTTAACCTTTTAAGAAAACTTTTTAAATTCTTCACAGATCAAGAAAATACTAGATGGAAAGTTGTTTCCCATGAAGGCTTTGGGATATTTTGCAGTTGTGACAGGCAGAGGTGAATCTTTTAAAATTTTGTTCTAAGTGTGATCAGTAATTAATTTTTAAATAAAAATAATAATTAATTTGCCTTTAAAAATAAGTTTCACATTATGTGCAATGTACAATGTCTAGTCCTCTTCAACTTTAAGGCAACTGTTATTTCTCAGGTAATGAAATCCCCATGTGGTTTTCGTGGCTCTGGATAAAAGAAATTAAAACCTTTTTCCTGGGCCAGGGAATTTTTTTAAATTGGTTAAGTTTGATAATTTGTGAAGTGTTTAAAAATGTTTTAATAGTTAATATGACATAAGGAAACAGTTCAATTAAAAAGTATACTTTTGTTTTGTAATATATAATATCAAACACAATGTTGAATATATACAAATCATGGAAAAAGATGGTTTGAGCTTGCTGTGAGGAGAGGTTTATGAAAGTCAACTTACCTTTTTATTCCATGTCATTAGAACATGTGCTTAAGTGTTACTGTTGACATTTATTGAGCTTAAACTGTGTTTTACTATCAAATATTCTGTTTTTCTGTCATATTAATTTGAATGTATTGGTTAGGTAAAAGCTGGGCAGTTTATCATCATGTCTGTGGGTATCACGTTTATTATCCTCTGACATTTCTGTCTACTTTCACAGTTCATCCACGTTTATATTTGAAGGAAACCTTTTTTTTGCTTCATATTTTACATGTAGTGACAAATTATTCAAGTGTTTTTGTCTTTTTAAAGGAAACAAAGAAGACAGCATCCAAACAATTAAAAATTACGAAGAGCAGTTTTTCCGAAACTCTAGACTTTGCAAGTACGTATGTATGAATGTTAGTAAAGTTAACCAAAACTTAGGAAAAAAGAAAGTTAATACAGTTTTATGAAATTGGAAAAGTAAGATAAAAAAACCTTTTATTTATTTTTAGTATCATTGGTGTTTAGTTGTTAGGGAAAAGAAACTTTCCCCAGCTGGGGTATTTGGATACACAAGTATCCCCAATTTGCCCCACTTGTGTTTTGTTCAGCTGGAGAGAATTTTATGTTTGAGAATTATTCTGAAAGAAGTTTCTGATTGGGAGTACATTGATTTTGAGCTAAAAAAAAGTGTTGGAAGAAGGGAAAAATGGTAAAGGAAGGGTTTATTTGTTTTGGTGAAGGCAATGGTCTATGGACAGGATCACAGTTTGGCAGGGATCTATAAATCTTATATCATGGATGTGACCTTGAATCAAAATCAAATGCCAAAAAATTAATATGGAGTGAAATGGAAGTATCTCAAGAAAACCCATTTTCACAGGATATGGTGGGTGGTGATGACTAGTTGCTTTCCCTTTAGTCTTACACTGCTAAATTAGGGATGGCTAGCACAGATAACCCTTACGTAGCTTTGCCTGAAGTTCAAAACAAACAAGTAAACGAAGTTTGACAGAAATGAAGAATTCTGTTGGATGTTCTTCTTTCGACTAGCTTACCTAATCAGTTGAGTATGCTAGTTGGTTGGTAGATGTTTGGATTAGAGCTTTTATTTGAGTTTTTAGGATTACAGTGGTAGTTGCTTTTTTTTTTTCAGGAGTCTGGTAAACAGCTGATTAATAATGATAATTTTTTATAAAGCAAATCATTTGGAGTATTTTCAAGGATAATGTTTTTAATCTTGTCATGTTAGGATCTTAAGAGATTTGATGTTTATTTTTTTAATTTGCCTACAGTGTATTTTCTATTTAGGATGTTATGGTCTGATAATGTGTTAGTGGTTGTATTGATAGCTGGGAAGCAAGGAGTGTATAGATCTGGGTTTGAGTCTATACAGTTTGTTTTGTTGAATGTGGTGGCATTTAAGTTTTTAAAGGCTGATTTATAATAGTGTGCAGGAAGGTTGATCTCGCAGTGATGTATTTAATGTGGTGACATTTTGTGATGCTATTTTTATTCAAAGTTAAATTAATTCTAATGTTTTGTTTTGTTCATTTATGGATTCATCAATACTTTTTTACTAAAGTTCAGTTAGGGATTCATCAACACTTTTTTACTAAAGTTCAGTTAGGGATTCATCAATACTTTTTCACTAAAGTTCAGTTAGGGATTCATCAACACTTTTTTACTAAAGTTCAGTTAGGGATTCATCAACACTTTTTTACTAAAGTTCAGTTAGGGATTCATCAATACTTTTTTACTAAAGTTCAGGCCAGTCAGTGCCCTTTAACATTTCAATGTTTTGTTAGCTTTTATGTTGTTCATCTGTGGCTTAAGTGTTTAGTTCCATGTGGCAACGAATTGTCTTCATGGGTATCTTCATTTGAAAGATGGTTTATCAAATTTTGGTGTAAGTGTCCAGTGATTGTTTCCAGGGTCCATCCAGGTGGAAGAAGTAAACATTTCTGAGGCTTTACTGATTGCTTATATTATTTGTTCTGCTTGGTCATCTTGTTGTGACTTACTCTTATTGCAGTGAACTACTGGTTTTAGTTGTACCTGTTGTTTTTTTCAGAAGCTGTCCTTTAGGTGGGGAATGTACAAGAATTCAATTGTTTAATTTTTATTTTATGACACTTTAAATTTCAAACTCCTTTTATTTAATGTTTGTTTTACTGCCAGTTTCTCTATGATGATTTTAAATCCATGGTCTTCAGCTGTGGTCCACTTATCTCAAGAGTCTGTATGAGCAAAGATACAGTTATCTCATTAAGTTTTCATTGAACAAAATTTGTTTTTTGATAAAGTAAAAATAAAATTCAGTTACTTAAATTATGGTTAAAATTTCAATAGTTTATTTAATCTTGGATTTGTGTCGAGGGTAAGAAACATATCTTCACCCATACCACAGTCTCGTTTTTGGCTTTGCTAACTTACTTTGAATATCTTGGGAATTGGGAACACATCACATTGACTGAACACTTGTTGCATTGTTTGGTGTTTCATGTCTAAACATAATAGTTGTTTTTTACGTAACAGTGCAGTGCTATTTTTCTGATGGGTTTTGTAGAATATAATGCAAGAATATGCTAAACTTGGTTGTCAATTTTTCACATATTACCTATGATAAAGTATCTTTTTGACAGCCTAACTTGGTTTCCTTTTTCAGGATGTATTTCTTTGCAAACTGATAGATGATTGACACTCAACTTACAGTTTGCATGTCCTATGTTCAAATCCTATTAAGGAAAATGTTTGCCTTTCATGCCATAATAGAGTTATATTATGATGGTAAATTCCACTTCTTGTTTAAAAGAGTAGCCCAAGATTTGGTTGTGGGTGGTGTTGACTAGCTATTTTCCCTCTAGTGCATCATAAATAAATTAGTGATATCCATGGCAGATAGCCCTGGAGTAGATTTACATGAAATTCATCAAATGAAAGTTTATTACAGATTGGTCTTATGTTTTCACTTTTTTGTCATAAAGAATTGTAAAATATATATGGTAACTGAAAGCTGACATATTTTATCATGACTGCTTTGTTTAAAAAGTGACTATTTCAGATAGGCAGAAAGAATAATATCTTAGTAAAGTCTATACTGTGCTTGGTATTGGCTCTATAAATCTCTGGAAGCATACTTTTCACAATTAACTTTATCACTTCTTACAGAGAGGGTGTATTAAACATGTCTCAGTGTACAACTCAGAGTCTCAGCTTGGCAGTGTCTGAGTGTTTTTGGAAGATGGTGAAAGAGTCGGTTGAACAGCAGGCTGATGCTTTTAAAGGTAAAGTCATCCCTGGAGACAAAAGGATGATAAATTGGAAGCCCTATGGTATTTAGATGATTTGTACAAACATGGTACTTGGATAACAAAGATATTTAAATCAAAAGAAATGTGCATTGAGTCAAGCTAACTTAACCTTTATTAGTTCCAAACTTAAGGTTAATATCGAGTTTATTTCTCAGAGGTTGTTTTAAGCGTAAATGTGATGTCTCAGAAGCTGTTTAAAGTAACAGAAGTATATGGTTTTTCAATAACCCTTCCAACTAACTATTGTAATGTTGAATCAGAGTTTGCAAATGAACACAAAAGAAAGGTTTATAATTAATAAGAACTTTTTCATATATAAACTTTTAAAGTGATCACTTCAGTGTTTAACCAATTGATCAATCTATGATACTTTTATGGAAAGAAAACTGCTTATTTTGAATTTGTGGTTCATCAGAGAAAATGCTGTTTTCAACATATTGCATAGTTTATTGCAACAGAGAAAACCTAAACAATACATAGTTTAGACATTACCTTATTTCTTTTAGTGGTTTTAGAATAACCCAGAAGGTATTGATGAAGTTCATTCTGTGTTTCAGCCACTCTTGTTTAACTTGTTCAGTGTTTTAATTTCTTGTTTATCACTATATTTGTAATGTCTTCCTTCCTCTTAAAAACTGTTTGAAAACTTAACACTGCATTTGTTTAAAATCTTACTCCAAATACAAAGTTTCTGAATATTTAATAAATATTTTTATTTGTTCTTACCTCATTAAATCCATCTTAAACATACAGAGTGAATAATATTAAACTGTGTGTGTATGTGTGTGGGCTCATAATGGCCCAGCAGTGTGTGGCTTTACAGTGCTAGAAATTGAGTTTCAATACCTTTGTGGGCAGAGCACAGATGGCCCTTTATGTAGCTTTGTTCTAACTTCAAACATACAAAGAAATATTTTTGTGTAGGAACACACACACATATACATGTACAATCAAAGTCTTCCATTGTAGGCACCAGGAAGGATCTCGTATATTGTTTCTCACTCTTACATAAAGTAAGCATTCGGCTCGTAAAACGTGTTAGTTTCTTTAGAGCACACATTCTGAAAACATCTAGTTCTTGGGGGTTGTTTCTTCCAAACATTTTGAGATACAGTAGTCTATGTGTTGACAAATAATTTTTTATTTTTTTTTACCTGGAATGAGAGAGTTATTTTTATCTACTGTTTGATGGCTCTGTTTTTAAAATTATATGAAGGATATTTTCATATGGAGTAAAAATTTGGTTTAATATCATGCAGCACAAAATTAAAAAGAAGTATAGAAGTAGTGTATGTATGTCATTAATGACACTGAAATGTCTTTAACAACAAATACTCATTTCATCTCTGTTCACAGAATTGTTGAAATGTCTTTAACAACAAATACTCATTTCATCTCTGTTCACAGAATTGTTGAAATGTCTTTAACAACAAATACTCATTTCATCTCTGTTCACAGAATTGTTGAAATGTCTTTAACAACAAATACTCATTTCATCTCTGTTCACAGAATTGTTGCTCTTAACCAAATCTGACTTGTCTCTAACTTATGTTCGGAGTTTTCATGCAAGTTCACACTTAGGGTTTCTGATAGAAACACGACTCTTCAAACAATTTTTACTCATAGTTTCTGTTAATCCTAAAAGAGTGTATTCATTCCTTTTTGTTACTTTCACTGTAAAACTAATACAGTTACGTGTTTTAGAATCCACATTAGGTAAATAATGTATTTGGTTCTTGAAGTCACTAGACATGAAACTTTCTGTTCAGTTTTCCTCATTTTACTTCATCTTCCAGCTACTCGATTTAATCTTGAAGTCGAATGGAAGAACAATTTCCCAAGACTCAGGGAACTTGACAGAGTGAGTTTTTCTTTTTTCAATTTCAAAATACAAAAATGAAAGATATTTTTCAATTAATATTTCAACATTTTCTCAATTTTTAAAATACAGCTGTATCAGTTTCATTCCTTGTCTTGAAGAATATTAAGCTATATGTATAAGTTAATCAAAGTCATCCTTCTATGTCACTAGTGGTTTGAGTTTCATATATACTGCCAGAATAAGTGTTTATATTTTATTTTGTTACATGTATTAATGTTCAGGATGATAAAACCTAAGGAACCTGTGCAAGGCTAATGATCATTTTCCATTGTATTCTAATCATGTGAAAATGTCTCTGTGCTATATGTATATAATTTGTTGTACATATATTATTTAATTACATGAAAGCTGTTAGATTTTAATATATCTTTATTCACTCAAAAAAACAGATGTGATACTGTAGTGTTTCACTCTGTTTCAGATTTTGAGTAGACTCAAGTTTGATATTGATGAAGTGTGAAACTACAAGGTTCATACCTTATATATCCCATGATTCCACAGTGTTTGTCTGTAACAGTTAGCTCCCTCTTCTGAAGAACATTTATTTAATAAACTGTTGTCTCTGAGATTCTATTTTTACTTCTGGTTTTCAGATTAATTGTGTTATTTTTCAATGAGATCTCGTGAGGAAGGTAATTAATGTAATTTTGTTAGTGTAAGTAATCTAACTCTGTTAGTATAATTAGCGTAATTTTATTACTAAATTTTAAAACTCTTCAGGATGAACTATTTGAAAAAGCTAGAGGAGAAATCCTGGATGAAATTGTGAACCTCAGCCAGCTGAGCCCTAAACATTGGTGAGTTCTGTTCTATAAAATAGGATGAGTCTACTCTGTACTATATTGTTTTATCATGTAGAACACTAGTTCTGTTCTGTAAAATAGGATGAGTCTACTCTGTACTATATTGTTTTATCATGTAGAACACTAGTTCTGTTGTGTAAAATAGGATGAGTCTACTCTGTACTATATTGTTTTATCATGTAGAACACTAGTTCTGTTGTGTAAAATAGGATGAGTCTACTCTGTACTATATTGTGTTATCATGTAGAACACTAGTTCTGTTGTGTAAAATAGGATGAGTCTACTCTGTACTATATTGTTTTATCATGTAGAACACTAGTTCTGTTGTGTAAAATAGGATGAGTCTACTCTGCACTATATTGTTTTATCATGTAGAACACTAGTTCTGTTGTGTAAAATAGGATGAGTCTACTCTGCACTATATTGTTTTATCATGTAGAACACTAGTTCTGTTCTGTAAAATAGGATGAGTCTACTCTGCACTATATTGTTTTATCATGTAGAACACTAGTTCTGTTCTGTAAAATAGGATGAGTCTACTCTGCACTATATTGTTTTATCATGTAGAACACTAGTTCTGTTCTGTAAAATAGGATGAGTCTTCTCTGCACTATATTGTTTTATCATGTAGAACACTAGTTCTGTTCTGTAAAATAGGATGAGTGTACTCTGCACTATATTGTTTTATCATGTAGAACACTAGTTCTGTTCTGTAAAATAGGATTTGTCTACACTGTACTATATTGTTTTATCATGTAGAACACTAGTTCTGTTCTGTAAAATAGGATGAGTCTACACTGTACTATATTGTTTTATCATGTAGAACACTAGTTCTGTTGTGTAAAATAGGATGAGTCTACACTGTACTATATTGTTTTATTATGTAGAACACTAGTTCTGTTCTGTAAAATAGGATTTGTCTACACTGTACTATATTGTTTTATCATGTAGAACACTAGTTCTGTTATGTAAAATAGGATGAGTCTACACTGTACTATATTGTTTTATCATGTAGAACACTAGTTCTGTTGTGTAAAATAGGATGAGTCTACACTGTACTATATTGTTTTATTATGTAGAACACTAGTTCTGTTCTGTAAAATAGGATTTGTCTACACTGTACTATATTGTTTTATCATGTAGAACACTAGTTCTGTTATGTAAAATAGGATGAGTCTACACTGTACTATATTGTTTTATCATATAGAACACTAGTTCTGTTCTGTAAAATAGGATGAGTCTACACTGTACTATATTGTTTTATCATGTAGAACACTAGTTCTGTTCTGTAAAATAGGATGAGTCTACTCTGCACTATTGTTTTATCATGTAGAACACTAGTTCTGTTCTTTAAAATAGGATGAGTCTACTCTGTACTATATTGTTTTATCATGTAGAACACTAGTTCTGTTCTGTAAAATAGGATGAGTCTACTCTGTACTATATTGTTTTATCATGTAGAACACTAGTTCTGTTCTGTAAAATAGGATGAGTCTACTCTGTACTATATTGTTTTATCATGTAGAACACTAGTTCTGTTGTGTAAAATAGGATGAGTGTACTCTGTACTATATTGTTTTATCATGTAGAACACTAGTTCTGTTCTGTAAAATAGGATTTGTCTACACTGTACTATATTGTTTTATCATGTAGAACACTAGTTCTGTTATGTAAAATAGGATGCGTCTACACTGTACTATATTGTTTTATCATGTAGAACACTAGTTCTGTTGTGTAAAATAGGATGAGTCTACACTGTACTATATTGTTTTATTATGTAGAACACTAGTTCTGTTCTGTAAAATAGGATTTGTCTACACTGTACTATATTGTTTTATCATGTAGAACACTAGTTCTGTTATGTAAAATAGGATGAGTCTACACTGTACTATATTGTTTTATCATGTAGAACACTAGTTCTGTTCTGTAAAATAGGATGAGTCTACACTGTACTATATTGTTTTATCATGTAGAACACTAGTTCTGTTCTGTAAAATAGGATGAGTCTACTCTGCACTATTGTTTTATCATGTAGAACACTAGTTCTGTTCTTTAAAATAGGATGAGTCTACACTGTACTATATTGTTTTATCATGTAGAACACTAGTTCTGTTGTGTAAAATAGGATGAGTCTACTCTGCACTATATTGTTTTATCATGTAGAACACTAGTTCTGTTCTGTAAAATAGGATGAGTCTACACTGTACTATATTGTTTTATCATGTAGAACACTAGTTCTGTTGTGTAATATAGGATGAGTCTACTCTGCACTATATTGTTTTATCATGTAGAACACTAGTTCTGTTGTGTAAAATAGGATGAGTCTACTCTGTACTATATTGTTTTATCATGTAGAACACTAGTTCTGTTGTGTAAAATAGGATGAGTCTACTCTGTACTATATTGTTTTATCATGTAGAACACTAGTTCTGTTCTGTAAAATAGGATGAGTCTACTCTGTATTATAATGTTTTATCATGTAGAACACTAGTTCTGTTGTGTAAAATAGGATGAGTCTACTCTGTACTATATTGTTTTATCATGTAGAACACTAGTTCTGTTCTGTAAAATAGGATGAGTCTACTCTGTATTATAATGTTTTATCATGTAGAACACTAGTATGTTGTGTAAAATAGGATGAGTCTACTCTGTACTATATTGTTTTATCATGTAGAACACTAGTTCTGTTGTGTAAAATAGGATGAGTCTATTCTGCACTATATTGTTTTATCATTTAGAACACTAGTTCTGTTGTGTAAAATAGGATGAGTCTACTCTGTACTATATTGTTTTATCATGTAGAACACTAGTTCTGTTGTGTAAAATAGGATGAGTCTACTCTGTACTATATTGTTTTATCATGTTGAACACTAGTTCTGTTGTGTAAAATAGGATGAGTCTACTCTGTATTATATTGTTTTATCATGTTGAACACTAGTTCTGTTGTGTAAAATAGGATGAGTCTACTCTGTAATATATTGTTTTATCATGTAGAACACTAGTTCTGTTGTGTAAAATAGGATGAGTCTACTCTGTATTATATTGTTTTATCATGTAGAACACTAGTTCTGTTCTGTAAAATAGGATGAGTCTACTCTGTACTATATTGTTTTATCATGTTGAACACTAGTTCTGTTGTGTAAAATAGGATGAGTCTACTCTGTATTATATTGTTTTATCATGTTGAACACTAGTTCTGTTGTGTAAAATAGGATGAGTCTACTCTGTAATATATTGTTTTATCATGTAGAACACTAGTTCTGTTGTGTAAAATAGGATGAGTCTACTCTGTATTATATTGTTTTATCATGTAGAACACTAGTTCTGTTCTATAAAATAGGATGAGTCTACTCTGTACTAAATTGTTTTATCATGTAGAACACTAGTTCTGTTGTGTAATATAGGATGAGTCTACTCTGCACTATATTGTTTTATCATGTAGAACACTAGTTCTGTTGTGTAAAATAGGATGAGTCTACTCTGTACTATATTGTTTTATCATGTAGAACACTAGTGCTGTTGTGTAAAATAGGATGAGTCTACTCTGTACTATATTGTTTTATCATGTAGAACACTAGTTCTGTTGTGTAAAATAGGATGAGTCTACTCTGTACTATATTGTTTTATCATGTAGAACACTAGTTCTGTTCTGTAAAATAGGATGAGTCTACTCTGTATTATATTGTTTTATCATGTTGAACACTAGTTCTGTTGTGTAAAATAGGATGAGTCTACTCTGTACTATATTGTTTTATCATGTAGAACACTAGTTCTGTTGTGTAAAATAGGATGAGTCTACTCTGCACTATATTGTTTTATCATGTAGAACACTAGTTCTGTTCTGTAAAATAGGATGAGTCTACTCTGTACTATATTGTTTTATCATGTAGAACACTAGTTCTGTTCTGTAAAATAGGATGAGTCTACTCTGTATTATATTGTTTTATCATGTAGAACACTAGTTCTGTTGTGTAAAATAGGATGAGTCTACTCTGTACTATATTGTTTTATCATGTAGAACACTAGTTCTGTTGTGTAAAATAGGATGAGTCTACTCTGTACTATATTGTTTTATCATGTAGAACACTAGTTCTGTTGTGTAAAATAGGATGAGTCTGCTCTGCACTATATTGTTTTATCATGTAGAACACTAGTTCTGTTCTGTAAAATAGGATGAGTCTACTCTGTACTATATTGTTTTATCATGTAGAACACTAGTTCTGTTCTGTAAAATAGGATGAGTCTACTCTGTACTATATTGTTTTATCATGTAGAACACTAGTTCTGTTCTGTAAAATAGGATGAGTCTACTCTGTACTATATTGTTTTATCATGTAGAACACTAGTTCTGTTCTGTAAAATAGGATGAGTCTACTCTGTACTATATTGTTTTATCATGTAGAACACTAGTTCTGTTGTGTAAAATAGGATGAGTCTACTCTGTATTATAATGTTTTATCATGTAGAACACTAGTTCTGTTGTGTAAAATAGGATGAGTCTACTCTGTACTATATTGTTTTATCATGTAGAACACTAGTCTGTTGTGTAAAATAGGATTAGTCTACTCTGCACTATATTGTTTTATTATGTAGAACACTAGTTCTGTTCTGTAAAATAGGATGAGTCTACTCTGTATTATAATGTTTTATCATGTAGAACACTAGTTCTGTTGTGTAAAATAGGATGAGTCTACTCTGTACTATATTGTTTTATCATGTAGAACACTAGTCTGTTGTGTAAAATAGGATTAGTCTACTCTGCACTATATTGTTTTATCATGTAGAACACTAGTTCTGTTATGTAAAATAGGATGAGTCTACTCTGCACTATATTGTTTTATCATGTAGAACACTAGTTCTGTTGTGTAAAATAGGATGAGTCTACTCTGTACTATATTGTTTTATCATGTAGAACACTAGTTCTGTTGTGTAAAATAGGATGAGTCTACTCTGCACTATATTGTTTTATCATGTAGAACACTAGTTCTGTTCTGTAAAATAGGATGAGTCTACTCTGTACTATATTGTTTTATCATGTTGAACACTAGTTCTGTTGTGTAAAATAGGATGAGTCTACTCTGTATTATATTGTTTTATCATGTTGAACACTAGTTCTGTTGTGTAAAATAGGATGAGTCTACTCTGTAATATATTGTTTTATCATGTAGAACACTAGTTCTGTTGTGTAAAATAGGATGAGTCTACTCTGTATTATATTGTTTTATCATGTAGAACACTAGTTCTGTTCTATAAAATAGGATGAGTCTACTCTGTACTAAATTGTTTTATCATGTAGAACACTAGTTCTGTTGTGTAATATAGGATGAGTCTACTCTGCACTATATTGTTTTATCATGTAGAACACTAGTTCTGTTGTGTAAAATAGGATGAGTCTACTCTGTACTATATTGTTTTATCATGTAGAACACTAGTGCTGTTGTGTAAAATAGGATGAGTCTACTCTGTACTATATTGTTTTATCATGTAGAACACTAGTTCTGTTGTGTAAAATAGGATGAGTCTACTCTGTACTATATTGTTTTATCATGTAGAACACTAGTTCTGTTCTGTAAAATAGGATGAGTCTACTCTGTATTATATTGTTTTATCATGTTGAACACTAGTTCTGTTGTGTAAAATAGGATGAGTCTACTCTGTACTATATTGTTTTATCATGTAGAACACTAGTTCTGTTGTGTAAAATAGGATGAGTCTACTCTGCACTATATTGTTTTATCATGTAGAACACTAGTTCTGTTCTGTAAAATAGGATGAGTCTACTCTGTACTATATTGTTTTATCATGTAGAACACTAGTTCTGTTCTGTAAAATAGGATGAGTCTACTCTGTATTATATTGTTTTATCATGTAGAACACTAGTTCTGTTGTGTAAAATAGGATGAGTCTACTCTGTACTATATTGTTTTATCATGTAGAACACTAGTTCTGTTGTGTAAAATAGGATGAGTCTACTCTGTACTATATTGTTTTATCATGTAGAACACTAGTTCTGTTGTGTAAAATAGGATGAGTCTGCTCTGCACTATATTGTTTTATCATGTAGAACACTAGTTCTGTTCTGTAAAATAGGATGAGTCTACTCTGTACTATATTGTTTTATCATGTAGAACACTAGTTCTGTTCTGTAAAATAGGATGAGTCTACTCTGTACTATATTGTTTTATCATGTAGAACACTAGTTCTGTTCTGTAAAATAGGATGAGTCTACTCTGTACTATATTGTTTTATCATGTAGAACACTAGTTCTGTTCTGTAAAATAGGATGAGTCTACTCTGTACTATATTGTTTTATCATGTAGAACACTAGTTCTGTTGTGTAAAATAGGATGAGTCTACTCTGTATTATAATGTTTTATCATGTAGAACACTAGTTCTGTTGTGTAAAATAGGATGAGTCTACTCTGTACTATATTGTTTTATCATGTAGAACACTAGTCTGTTGTGTAAAATAGGATGAGTCTACTCTGCACTATATTGTTTTATCATGTAGAACACTAGTTCTGTTGTGTAAAATAGGATGAGTCTACTCTGTACTATATTGTTTTATCATGTAGAACACTAGTTCTGTTGTGTAAAATAGGATGAGTCTACTCTGTACTATATTGTTTTATCATGTAGAACACTAGTTCTGTTCTGTAAAATAGGATGAGTCTACTCTGTATTATAATGTTTTATCATGTAGAACACTAGTTCTGTTGTGTAAAATAGGATGAGTCTACTCTGTACTATATTGTTTTATCATGTAGAACACTAGTTCTGTTCTGTAAAATAGGATGAGTCTACTCTGTATTATAATGTTTTATCATGTAGAACACTAGTATGTTGTGTAAAATAGGATGAGTCTACTCTGTACTATATTGTTTTATCATGTAGAACACTAGTTCTGTTGTGTAAAATAGGATGAGTCTATTCTGCACTATATTGTTTTATCATTTAGAACACTAGTTCTGTTGTGTAAAATAGGATGAGTCTACTCTGTACTATATTGTTTTATCATGTAGAACACTAGTTCTGTTGTGTAAAATAGGATGAGTCTACTCTGTACTATATTGTTTTATCATGTTGAACACTAGTTCTGTTGTGTAAAATAGGATGAGTCTACTCTGTATTATATTGTTTTATCATGTTGAACACTAGTTCTGTTGTGTAAAATAGGATGAGTCTACTCTGTAATATATTGTTTTATCATGTAGAACACTAGTTCTGTTGTGTAAAATAGGATGAGTCTACTCTGTATTATATTGTTTTATCATGTAGAACACTAGTTCTGTTCTGTAAAATAGGATGAGTCTACTCTGTACTATATTGTTTTATCATGTTGAACACTAGTTCTGTTGTGTAAAATAGGATGAGTCTACTCTGTATTATATTGTTTTATCATGTTGAACACTAGTTCTGTTGTGTAAAATAGGATGAGTCTACTCTGTAATATATTGTTTTATCATGTAGAACACTAGTTCTGTTGTGTAAAATAGGATGAGTCTACTCTGTATTATATTGTTTTATCATGTAGAACACTAGTTCTGTTCTATAAAATAGGATGAGTCTACTCTGTACTAAATTGTTTTATCATGTAGAACACTAGTTCTGTTGTGTAATATAGGATGAGTCTACTCTGCACTATATTGTTTTATCATGTAGAACACTAGTTCTGTTGTGTAAAATAGGATGAGTCTACTCTGTACTATATTGTTTTATCATGTAGAACACTAGTGCTGTTGTGTAAAAATAGGATGAGTCTACTCTGTACTATATTGTTTTATCATGTAGAACACTAGTTCTGTTGTGTAAAATAGGATGAGTCTACTCTGTACTATATTGTTTTATCATGTAGAACACTAGTTCTGTTCTGTAAAATAGGATGAGTCTACTCTGTATTATATTGTTTTATCATGTTGAACACTAGTTCTGTTGTGTAAAATAGGATGAGTCTACTCTGTACTATATTGTTTTATCATGTAGAACACTAGTTCTGTTGTGTAAAATAGGATGAGTCTACTCTGCACTATATTGTTTTATCATGTAGAACACTAGTTCTGTTCTGTAAAATAGGATGAGTCTACTCTGTACTATATTGTTTTATCATGTAGAACACTAGTTCTGTTCTGTAAAATAGGATGAGTCTACTCTGTATTATATTGTTTTATCATGTAGAACACTAGTTCTGTTGTGTAAAATAGGATGAGTCTACTCTGTACTATATTGTTTTATCATGTAGAACACTAGTTCTGTTGTGTAAAATAGGATGAGTCTACTCTGTACTATATTGTTTTATCATGTAGAACACTAGTTCTGTTGTGTAAAATAGGATGAGTCTGCTCTGCACTATATTGTTTTATCATGTAGAACACTAGTTCTGTTCTGTAAAATAGGATGAGTCTACTCTGTACTATATTGTTTTATCATGTAGAACACTAGTTCTGTTCTGTAAAATAGGATGAGTCTACTCTGTACTATATTGTTTTATCATGTAGAACACTAGTTCTGTTCTGTAAAATAGGATGAGTCTACTCTGTACTATATTGTTTTATCATGTAGAACACTAGTTCTGTTCTGTAAAATAGGATGAGTCTACTCTGTACTATATTGTTTTATCATGTAGAACACTAGTTCTGTTGTGTAAAATAGGATGAGTCTACTCTGTATTATAATGTTTTATCATGTAGAACACTAGTTCTGTTGTGTAAAATAGGATGAGTCTACTCTGTACTATATTGTTTTATCATGTAGAACACTAGTCTGTTGTGTAAAATAGGATTAGTCTACTCTGCACTATATTGTTTTATTATGTAGAACACTAGTTCTGTTCTGTAAAATAGGATGAGTCTACTCTGTATTATAATGTTTTATCATGTAGAACACTAGTTCTGTTGTGTAAAATAGGATGAGTCTACTCTGTACTATATTGTTTTATCATGTAGAACACTAGTCTGTTGTGTAAAATAGGATTAGTCTACTCTGCACTATATTGTTTTATCATGTAGAACACTAGTTCTGTTATGTAAAATAGGATGAGTCTACTCTGCACTATATTGTTTTATCATGTAGAACACTAGTTCTGTTGTGTAAAATAGGATGAGTCTACTCTGTACTATATTGTTTTATCATGTAGAACACTAGTTCTGTTGTGTAAAATAGGATGAGTCTACTCTGCACTATATTGTTTTATCATGTAGAACACTAGTTCTGTTGTGTAAAATAGGATGAGTCTACTCTGTACTATATTGTTTTATCATGTTGAACACTAGTTCTGTTGTGTAAAATAGGATGAGTCTACTCTGTATTATATTGTTTTATCATGTTGAACACTAGTTCTGTTGTGTAAAATAGGATGAGTCTACTCTGTAATATATTGTTTTATCATGTAGAACACTAGTTCTGTTGTGTAAAATAGGATGAGTCTACTCTGTATTATATTGTTTTATCATGTAGAACACTAGTTCTGTTCTATAAAATAGGATGAGTCTACTCTGTACTAAATTGTTTTATCATGTAGAACACTAGTTCTGTTGTGTAATATAGGATGAGTCTACTCTGCACTATATTGTTTTATCATGTAGAACACTAGTTCTGTTGTGTAAAATAGGATGAGTCTACTCTGTACTATATTGTTTTATCATGTAGAACACTAGTGCTGTTGTGTAAAATAGGATGAGTCTACTCTGTACTATATTGTTTTATCATGTAGAACACTAGTTCTGTTGTGTAAAATAGGATGAGTCTACTCTGTACTATATTGTTTTATCATGTAGAACACTAGTTCTGTTCTGTAAAATAGGATGAGTCTACTCTGTATTATATTGTTTTATCATGTTGAACACTAGTTCTGTTGTGTAAAATAGGATGAGTCTACTCTGTACTATATTGTTTTATCATGTAGAACACTAGTTCTGTTGTGTAAAATAGGATGAGTCTACTCTGCACTATATTGTTTTATCATGTAGAACACTAGTTCTGTTCTGTAAAATAGGATGAGTCTACTCTGTACTATATTGTTTTATCATGTAGAACACTAGTTCTGTTCTGTAAAATAGGATGAGTCTACTCTGTATTATATTGTTTTATCATGTAGAACACTAGTTCTGTTGTGTAAAATAGGATGAGTCTACTCTGTACTATATTGTTTTATCATGTAGAACACTAGTTCTGTTGTGTAAAATAGGATGAGTCTACTCTGTACTATATTGTTTTATCATGTAGAACACTAGTTCTGTTGTGTAAAATAGGATGAGTCTGCTCTGCACTATATTGTTTTATCATGTAGAACACTAGTTCTGTTCTGTAAAATAGGATGAGTCTACTCTGTACTATATTGTTTTATCATGTAGAACACTAGTTCTGTTCTGTAAAATAGGATGAGTCTACTCTGTACTATATTGTTTTATCATGTAGAACACTAGTTCTGTTCTGTAAAATAGGATGAGTCTACTCTGTACTATATTGTTTTATCATGTAGAACACTAGTTCTGTTCTGTAAAATAGGATGAGTCTACTCTGTACTATATTGTTTTATCATGTAGAACACTAGTTCTGTTGTGTAAAATAGGATGAGTCTACTCTGTATTATAATGTTTTATCATGTAGAACACTAGTTCTGTTGTGTAAAATAGGATGAGTCTACTCTGTACTATATTGTTTTATCATGTAGAACACTAGTCTGTTGTGTAAAATAGGATTAGTCTACTCTGCACTATATTGTTTTATTATGTAGAACACTAGTTCTGTTCTGTAAAATAGGATGAGTCTACTCTGTATTATAATGTTTTATCATGTAGAACACTAGTTCTGTTGTGTAAAATAGGATGAGTCTACTCTGTACTATATTGTTTTATCATGTAGAACACTAGTCTGTTGTGTAAAATAGGATTAGTCTACTCTGCACTATATTGTTTTATCATGTAGAACACTAGTTCTGTTATGTAAAATAGGATGAGTCTACTCTGCACTATATTGTTTTATCATGTAGAACACTAGTTCTGTTGTGTAAAATAGGATGAGTCTACTCTGTACTATATTGTTTTATCATGTAGAACACTAGTTCTGTTGTGTAAAATAGGATGAGTCTACTCTGCACTATATTGTTTTATCATGTAGAACACTAGTTATGTTGTGTAAAATAGGATGAGTCTACTCTGCACTATATTGTTTTATCATGTAGAACACTAGTTCTGTCATGTTAAATAGGATTAATTTATACAGGGTGTTTAAAAATAAATATATCAAAAATAAAGTTGAATAATTTTAGTGTTATTTGAAATAACAAACATTTGATGTAATTACAGTTAGTAGGTTTGTGAGTTTTGTTGTATTAAGTTTTTCTTGTTTTTCTGATGACTGAACTGTTACTGGAGCATTCTATTTACAAATGCTCCCAGAGTTTTTTATTTCATGACTTCGAAAAACTCCTGACTTCTTATAAAGAGCTATCTCCCAAAAGAATAGAGTACCACCCCACTTTGCTCAAATTGTTAAACCATAGTTGTCTGAAGTATTGGATTGGTAGAGGAAGACCTGCTCGTTTGGCCAATTTAACTTTTTTAGATTTTAATCTTTGGGAATTTTCTGAAAACAAAAGTCTAAGACCTTAGAGAACTGAAACATGATTTATTAATCTACCTTATCTTGAACATTTGATTGGTTTATCTACCTTATCTTAAACAACTGATTGGTTTATCTACCTTATCTTAAACATCTGATTGGTTAATCTACCTTATCCATATGTACTGGTGTGTTGGAAGATGTTTTATCACAAGTTGAACACAGAATTATATTAATTATAGTTAATGATGAAAGATATGTAGAAGTCAATTAATTATCAAAACTTTAATTATTAGCCTACTTATCTTTATATTGAGTTTTTATTGTTATCTCAAATAACATCAAAGCTGTTCAACTTTATTCTTGGTACATTTATTTTTAAACACCCTGTATATAAATATTTGCCATCAGGTTAATCATGGCATTCTTGTGATTAGTATAATAAAATGTGTCTTAGAATGGCTGGTATGGATATTAACACTATTATTGATAAGCAAAGAACAACGTTTTGACCCTCCTAGGTCATCTTCAGGTTAAGAAGTGACTGATGTGTGTAACTGAAAGTCTTTTTAAACCTCTTTGTAGATTAATTAGAAAGCTGCTTAGATAACCATTTTCAGACATTCTATTTCAGTGAGTTACATATTAATTATGTTGTAAAATGCATATTTAAAAGATACAAAAATTTTTTGTAAAGAACTTAGAGTAAAAAAAACAAACAAATTAGGTCTCTTTAGTGATGCCATTTGAGTACACAAATTGTTAACCTTTGTTAACCTGAAGATGACTTAGGAAGGTTGAAATGTTGTTCTCTGCTTATTTATAAGTGTTAATACCCATACCAGCCGTTCTGAGAAACATTTTTATTTCAACTGGGTTTTTCATCATCACGAAGTAAAAGGAAACATCACATCTACATGTATGAATGATTTGAAGTAATTAAACAAATACCTGACAAACTCTCAAAATATTTGCTCTGTTTCAGAGCAAACTTTCTAGTTTTAATTAATCTAGTCTGATTCAGGAATCAGAATTTTTGCATTTATACAGAAGAGAGATTTATTTAGACATTAAACAGCCAGTGAATATTTTGTATTATTGGCTTAGGGAAGAAGCATTATCAAAGAAGATCTGGGATAAAATGTCTGTTCATGTGTTTGAGAACATCTATATTCCGGCTGCTCAGACTGAGAATTCAGGGTAGGTGGTCATCAAAATATTGTTTAATCTAACACTGATGTTGTAATAAAACTGGCAGAGTGTCAAATATTGAATATAAACAGTTAGTGGTTGTGTAACAAAACTGGCAGAGTGCCAAATATTGAACAGAAACAATTAGTGGTTGTGAAACAAAACTGGCAGAGTGCCAAATATTGAATAGAAACAGTTAGTGGCTGTGAAACAAAACTGGCAGGGTGCCAAATATTGAATAGAAACAGTTAGTGGCTGTGAAACAAAACTGGCAGAGTGCCAAATATTGAATAGAAACAGTTAGTGGCTGTGAAACAAAACTGGCAGAGTGCCAAATATTGAATAGAAACAGTTAGTGGCTGTGAAACAAAACTGGCAGAGTGCCAAATATTGAATAGAAACAGTTAGTGGTTATGTAACAAAACTGCCAGAGTGCTAAATATTGAATAGAAACAGTTAGTGGTTGTGTAACAAAACTGGCAGAGTGCTAGATATTGAATAGAAACAGTTAGTGGTTGTGTAATAAAACTTGCAGTGACTGATTTTAAATAGTAATAATGACTAGTTGTGTAATAGAACTGAGAGTGCTAAGTATTTAATAACTCTTATGTAACATGCTTGTAGAGGGCACCAGCTATTGAGTAGTAGCCACATACAAACATACAGTTGAAGTATGATACAAAAACCTAGAAGTTTTTATTTTTTTAATCAGGATATTATATTATTTTGCATCTATGTTTCTCTTAACGTTAATTTTGTGGTTTTACTATAATTAAATTTTTCACTTGTTATTGAGGGAACAGAACAAAACACATTCAGTTCTGATCCTTGACTGTAGCTGTTATTTGTAAGTTAAAATATTAACAGTTGAAACCTGTATAATGATTTCCATTAACCTTAGTACCATGTCTGGTTTTTATCAGACACTTTTGTAAAAATGTAACACTTCTAGTATTGCTTTTAAACTTCAAACAAAACTTTGTTTTATAAAACTTTAATAACTGTTTTAAATGTGTGTGTGATAGTTTCAGATGTACTGAGCAAAAATAAAAACAAAGTATGTTATTATATTTAATTCACATAAAGTTTTAGGAACAGTGGACCTCAAATTTGTCTTTTGATACAAGGTTCTTATTGATTTTTTTTAATCAAAGTTTCTCTTATTGGATAAGAATTATTTACGTATTGTAGTTTATTCTTATCGTAACGTTAACCGATGACAAACTGCTCTCGTAAAGTAAAGTCAAGTGTTGTTATCTAATGTCTTGAATAATGTTCTACATTCTAGTACATTTAATACAACTGTCGACATCAAGCTACAGCAGTGGGCAGACAAAGCATTGCCAAAAAATGTGTAGAGGTAAGTCACTGGTGACTATTGTGCGAAGTTTAAAACAGCAAACAGTAAAGTGAGAAAGATATATAACATTTTGATACGTGCATGTGACAGGTAAGATATTCACACTGTAGAGCTATCCCGATATTTCTACCTATTTCAGTTTGTAATACTCATTTCAACATTCACTGGCCTGGCATGGCCAGGTTGTTAGAGTGCTTGACTCACAATCTGAGGGCTGCAGGTTCAATCCCCGCCCTACCAAACATGCTTGCCCTTTCAGCCATGGGCAGGGCTGAACTACTTATTAGACACAATATGCACAGTGCCTATGAAAATTTGAGGGCCTACACAAACTGCGGGTTCGTGAAAATTTTCCTTAAAAGTTAATCTTAGAGAATCAAAAATAATAAGTGTAAAAACATGAAATACACATTTTACTGTAAAACTTTATTACATCTTTAAGTTATACGATATATTTCTGTAAATATGCATTAGTTTGCGTACTCACGCTCACGGCTGATATTTAACTACAGTGTATTAACACAAATCTATAATTTATCTAACTTTGGTTTAACTCGTATGGCTGGCAGGGCCTACAAACAGAAGGTGCCTAGGCCTTATGATCGTCTTGATCTGGCACTGGCCATGGGGATGCTATGATGTGACAGTCAATCCCACTAACTGTTGGTAAAAGACTAGCCCAATATTTGGCAGTGAATGGTGTTGACTAACTGTCTTTCCTCTAGTCTTTCATTGCTAAAACGGAGGGCTCTCACATAAGTTTGCACGAAATTAAAAAAAAACAAAAAAACAGTATTCACATGCTATTACTACTTGTGTCATATGGTACAATGATCTAAACATCGATCTAAGTTGTAATACAAGAGATTCAAAAATCTATTTGGAATGAAGTAGTGTAACATTAATTGTTAGTGATATACATCATTTTACCTTGGCTGGTTTTACTTGTAATATTTCTATCAACGTATGCAACTTGACTGAATTATTAACAATTTTGTATGAACTTGTATAGGTTGGTTGGGAAACTCTTAAGAATGAATTTAATAACATAATGGAGAAAAGAAAATTGTCCAAAGATCATGATTCCATATTTGATACCTTGACTAAAGCAGTAGTTCACGAAGCAATGAAAAGTCATCTTTGGGAAGATAAGGCTGCTGAAGTTCTGGTATGTTTGTTGAGACACTATTGTTCTTATTTTAACAGACAATCTTCCACTGTTAGAAGATCACTTATCTTCTTTAGCAATTTAATAATAGTAACAACCAACATTTTCTTTTGTTATGTCCCTAACATTTTTCTTTAACAATCAACATTTTCTATTGTTAGGTGTCTAATATTCTTGTATAACAACCAACAATTTCTATTGTTAGGTATCTAATATTCTTGTATAACACCCAACACTTTCTATTGTTTGGTCTCTAATATTCTTGTATAACAACCAACACTTTCTATGTTTGGTCTCTAATATTCTTGTATAACAACCAACACTTTCTATGTTTGGTCTCTAATATTCTTGTATAACAACCAACACTTTCTATTGTTTGGTCTCTAATATTCTTGTATAACAACCAACACTTTCTATTGTTTGGTCTCTAATATTCTTGTATAACAACCAACACTTTCTATTGTTTGGTCTCTAATATTCTTGTATAACAACCAACACTTTCTATTGTTTGGTCTCTAATATTCTTGTATAACAACCAACACTTTCTATTGTTTGGTCACTAATATTCTTGTATAACAACCAACACTTTCTATGTTTGGTCTCTAATATTCTTGTATAACAACCAACACTTTCTATGTTTGGTCTCTAATATTCTTGTATAACAACCAACACTTTCTATTGTTTGGTCTCTAATATTCTTGTATAACAACCAACACTTTCTATTGTTTGGTCTCTAATATTCTTGTATAACAACCAACACTTTCTATTGTTTGGTCTCTAATATTCTTGTATAACAACCAACACTTTCTATTGTTTGGTCTCTAATATTCTTGTATAACAACCAACACTTTCTATTGTTTGGTCTCTAATATTCTTGTATAACAACCAACACTTTCTATTGTTTGGTCTCTAATATTCTTGTATAACAACCAACACTTTCTATTGTTAGGTGTCTAATATTCTTGTATAACAACCAACACTTTCTATTGTTTGGTCTCTAATATTCTTGTATAACAACCAACACTTTCTATTGTTAGGTGTCTGATATTCTTGTATAACAACCAACACTTTCTATTGTTTGGTCTCTAATATTCTTGTATAACAACCAACACTTTCTATTGTTTGGTCTCTAATATTCTTGTATAACAACCAACACTTTCTATTGTTTGGTCTCTAATATTCTTGTATAACAACCAACACTTTCTATTGTTTGGTCTCTAATATTCTTGTATAACAACCAACACTTTCTATTGTTAGGTGTCTAATATTCTTGTATAACAACCAACACTTTCTATTGTTTGGTCTCTAATATTCTTGTATAACAACCAACACTTTCTATTGTTAGGTGTCTGATATTCTTGTATAACAACCAACACTCTCTATTGTTTGGTCTCTAATATTCTTGTATAACAACCAACACTTTCTATTGTTTGGTCTCTAATATTCTTGTATAACAACCAACACTTTCTATTGTTAGGTGTCTAATATTCTTGTATGACAACCAACACTTTCTATTGTTAGGTGTCTAATATTCTTTTATAACAACCAACACTTTCTATTGTTAGGTGTCTAATATTCTTTTATAACAACCAACACTTTTTATTGTTAGGTACCTTTTTGGTGGTGTTAAAACATGATTATAAATAATCATACTTGTCATAATGCATTAGTATATTAACTCTTTGGTTGATGTACCTTGTAGTGAATGATACAGTCAGGCTGTGATTATTTTACAGTGATTTCCATATAAACACCCAATATGTTTGTTTCTTCCATCTGGTCAGTAATAACAAGGTACAAATAAACAGTTGCATACTGTTTATTAACAGTTAATAATCTTACTAAAGTAGGACTCACTGTCTCTTTTTTACAGTCAGCTGTGTCCAACTAAATGCCCTCTAATTGTTTTTCTGAAGCTAGTAACACAACTAATTATGCCACAGTTGTCTCTTTTTACAGTCAGCTGTCCAACTAAATGCCCTCTAATTGTTTTTCTGAAGCTAGTAACACAACTAATTATGCCACAGTTGTCTCTTTTTACAGTCAGCTGTCGAACTAAATGCCCTCTAATTGTTTTTCTGAAGCTAGTAACACAACTAATTATGCCACAGTTGTCTCTTTTTACAGTCAGCTGTCGAACTAAATGCTCTCTAATTGTTTTTCTGCAGCTAGAAATACAACTTATTATGCCTCAGTTGTCTCTTTTTACAGTCAGCTGTCCAACTAAATGCCCTGTAATTGTTTTTCTGCAGCTAGAAATACAGCTTATTATGCCTCAGTTGTCTCTTTTTACAGTCAGCTGTCCAACTAAATGCCCTGTAATTGTTTTTCTGCAGCTAGAAATACAGCTTATTATGCCTCAGTTGTCTCTTTTTACAGTCAGCTGTCCAACTAAATGCCCTGTAATTGTTTTTCTGAAGCTAGTAACACAACTAATTATGCCACAGTTGTCTCTTTTTACAGTCAGCTGTCCAACTAAATGCCCTCTAATTGTTTTCCTGCAGCTAGAAATACAGCTTATTATGCCTCAGTTGTCTCTTTTCAGAGAGTGATCCAACTAAATGCCCTTCAAGACAGGTCCGTGCACGATAAGCAGCAGTGGGACTCGGCTGTAAAGTTTTTGGAAACAAGTCTGAAGGAAAGATTGCAAACAAGTTAGTTTGTTGGTTCACATTTTTTCTTTGCATGCTAGTATCTGAAAGTTGTGTGTAACATCTCAAGTTCATTCAAATTAAGCAGATATATATCATGAATATAAAAACCCAAGTAGAGTTTTTATGAAATGTGTACAGTAATTTGGGTGAAGCTGTACATTAAAAATGTATAATATTAATTCGTTTTTAACACACCATGTTATCACTCATATAGAGGACTAAAATAATCTAAATGTATAAATTTGTATAAATAACCTCATTTTAAGGACTGTAACTTATATATTATTTATGTGTCAGGCATTGATGTTAACCTACCAACTGGCAGCAAACATTAAAAAATGTATTTTGGTACCTCTCCTAATTTTCATGTTAAAATGTACTTGGTTTAAAAATGAGAAACCCACTGTTTAGACAAGAAACAGTAAACAGGGTTATTGTATTCTTTGATAGGTTGTTTAGCTCATTGTAGCTTGAAAGTGAAGACATCATAAGTGAAGCATTGTTTTATATTTTGAGTTATTAGATAATTTTATTTGTTAGCCAGGGAATGAAATAATGTCATTGTAAGCTGGTAAAAGTTTGGAATGACAAGTGTGGTCACAGACAAACTTTCAATGACTACAAAAACATTTACCATTTTGTTGTTGTTAAATAAACTGTGTTTTGTTTTTTGTTCCAGCTGAGAAACAACTAAAAGAGTTGGAAGGACCAGGGTTGAAGGAGCAGTGGTTGTACTGGAAGTATCTCACGCCAGAACAAAAAACAAGAAGGGCTGTTAAGACTGAGCTAGAAAAATTACTTAATACTGACTTTTTGGGGGTAAACTACAAATATTATTTATTAACAGTTACTTTATGGGGGTAAACTACAGATATTATTTATTAACAGTTATTTTATGGGGTAAACTACAGATATTATTTATTAACAGTTATTTTATGGGGTAAACTACAGATATTATTTATTAACAGTTACTTAATGGGGGTAAACTACAGATATTATTTATTAACAGTTATTTTATGGGGTAAACTACAGATATTATTTATTAACAGTTATTTTATGGGGTAAACTACAGATATTATTTATTAACAGTTATTTTATGGGGTAAACTACAGATATTATTTATTAACAGTTACTTAATGGGGGTAAACTACAGATATTATTTATTAACAGTTATTTTATGGGGTAAACTACAGATATTATTTATTAACAGTTACTTTATGGGAGTAAACTACAGATATTATTTATTAACAGTTACTTAATGGAGGTAAACTACAGATATTATTTATTAACAGTTACTTTATGGGAGTAAACTACAGATATTATTTATTAACAGTTACTTTATGGGAGTAAACTACAGATATTATTTATTAACAGTTACTTAATGGAGGTAAAGTACAGATATTATTTATTAACAGTTACTTTATGGGGGTAAACTACAGATATTATTTATTAACAGTTACTTTTTGGGAGTAAACTACAGATATTATTTATTAACAGTTACTTAATGGAGGTAAACTACAGATATTATTTATTAACAGTTACTTTATGGGAGTAAACTACAGATATTATTTATTAACAGTTATTTTATGGGAGTAAACTACAGATATTATTTATTAACAGTTACTTTATGGGAGTAAACTACAGATATTATTTATTAACAGTTACTTAATGGAGGTAAACTACAGATATTATTTATTAACAGTTACTTTATGGGGGTAAACTACAGATATTATTTATTAACAGTTACTTTATGGGGGTAAACTACAGATATTATTTATTAACAGTTACTTTTTGGGAGTAAACTACAGATATTATTTATTAACAGCTACTTTATGGGGGTAAACTACAGATATTATTTATTAACAATTACTTTTTGGGAGTAAACTACAGATATTATTTATTAACAGTTACTTTATGGGGGTAAACTACAGATATTATTTATTAACAGTTACTTTATGGGGGTAAACTACAGATATTATTTATTAACAGTTACTTTATGGGAGTAAACTACAGATATTATTTATTAACAGTTACTTTATGGGAGTAAACTACAGATATTATTTATTAACAGTTACTTTATGGGGGTAAACTACAGATATTATTTATTAACAGTTATTTTATGGGGTAAACTACAGATATTATTTATTAACAGTTATTTTATGGGGTAAACTACAGATATTATTTATTAACAGTTATTTTATGGGGTAAACTACAGATATTATTTATTAACAGTTATTTTATGGGGTAAACTACAGATATTATTTATTAACAGTTACTTTATGGGGGTAAACTACAGATATTATTTATTAACAGTTACTTTATGGGGGTAAACTACAGATATTATTTATTAACAGTTATTTTATGGGGTAAACTACAGATATTATTTATTAACAGTTATTTTATGGGGTAAACTACAGATATTATTTATTAACAGTTATTTTATGGGGTAAACTACAGATATTATTTATTAACAGTTATTTTATGGGGTAAACTACAGATATTATTTATTAACAGTTACTTAATGGGGGTAAACTACAGATATTATTTATTAACAGTTATTTTATGGGGTAAACTACAGATATTATTTATTAACAGTTACTTTATGGGAGTAAACTACAGATATTATTTATTAACAGTTACTTAATGGAGGTAAACTACAGATATTATTTATTAACAGTTACTTTATGGGAGTAAACTACAGATATTATTTATTAACAGTTACTTTATGGGAGTAAACTACAGATATTATTTATTAACAGTTACTTAATGGAGGTAAAGTACAGATATTATTTATTAACAGTTACTTTATGGGGTAAACTACAGATATTATTTATTAACAGTTATTTTATGGGAGTAAACTACAGATATTATTTATTAACAGTTACTTTATGGGAGTAAACTACAGATATTATTTATTAACAGTTACTTAATGGAGGTAAACTACAGATATTATTTATTAACAGTTACTTTATGGGGGTAAACTACAGATATTATTTATTAACAGTTACTTTATGGGGGTAAACTACAGATATTATTTATTAACAGTTACTTTTTGGGAGTAAACTACAGATATTATTTATTAACAGCTACTTTATGGGGGTAAACTACAGATATTATTTATTAACAATTACTTTTTGGGAGTAAACTACAGATATTATTTATTAACAGTTACTTTATGGGGGTAAACTACAGATATTATTTATTAACAGTTACTTTATGGGAGTAAACTACAGGTATTATTTATTAACAGTTACTTTATGGGGGTAAACTACAGATATTATTTATTAACAGTTATTTTATGGGGTAAACTACAGATATTATTTATTAACAGTTACTTAATGGAGGTAAACTACAGATATTATTTATTAACAGTTACTTTATGGGGGTAAACTACAGATATTATTTATTAACAGTTACTTTATGGGGGTAAACTACAGATATTATTTATTAACAGTTACTTTATGGGGGTAAACTACAGATATTATTTATTAACAGTTATTTTATGGGGTAAACTACAGATATTATTTATTAACAGTTATTTTATGGGGTAAACTACAGATATTATTTATTAACAGTTATTTTATGGGGTAAACTACAGATATTATTTATTAACAGTTATTTTATGGGGTAAACTACAGATATTATTTATTAACAGTTATTTTATGGGGTAAACTACAGATATTATTTATTAACAGTTACTTAATGGGGGTAAACTACAGATATTATTTATTAACAGTTATTTTATGGGGTAAACTACAGATATTATTTATTAACAGTTACTTTATGGGAGTAAACTACAGATATTATTTATTAACAGTTACTTAATGGAGGTAAACTACAGATATTATTTATTAACAGTTACTTTATGGGAGTAAACTACAGATATTATTTATTAACAGTTACTTTATGGGAGTAAACTACAGATATTATTTATTAACAGTTACTTAATGGAGGTAAAGTACAGATATTATTTATTAACAGTTACTTTATGGGGGTAAACTACAGATATTATTTATTAACAGTTATTTTATGGGAGTAAACTACAGATATTATTTATTAACAGTTACTTTATGGGAGTAAACTACAGATATTATTTATTAACAGTTACTTAATGGAGGTAAACTACAGATATTATTTATTAACAGTTACTTTATGGGGTAAACTACAGATATTATTTATTAACAGTTACTTTATGGGGGTAAACTACAGATATTATTTATTAACAATTACTTTTTGGGAGTAAACTACAGATATTATTTATTAACAGTTACTTTATGGGGGTAAACTACAGATATTATTTATTAACAGTTACTTTATGGGAGTAAACTACAGATATTATTTATTAACAGTTACTTAATGGAGGTAAACTACAGATATTATTTATTAACAGTTACTTTATGGGGGTAAGCTACAAATATTATTTATTAACAGTTACTTAATGGAGGTAAACTACAGATATTATTTATTAACAGTTACTTTATGGGGGTAAACTACAGATATTATTTATTAACAGTTACTTTTTGGGAGTAAACTACAGATATTATTTATTAACAGTTACTTAATGGAGGTAAACTACAGATATTATTTATTAACAGTTACTTAATGGAGGTAAACTACAGATATTATTTATTAACAGTTACTTTATGGGAGTAAACTACAGATATTATTTATTAACAGTTACTTAATGGAGGTAAAGTACAGATATTATTTATTAACAGTTACTTTATGGGGTAAACTACAGATATTATTTATTAACAGTTACTTTTGGGAGTAAACTACAGATATTATTTATTAACAGTTACTTAATGGAGGTAAACTACAGATATTATTTATTAACAGTTACTTTATGGGAGTAAACTACAGGTATTATTTATTAACAGTTACTTTATGGGGGTAAACTACAGATATTATTTATTAACAGTTATTTTATGGGGTAAACTACAGATATTATTTATTAACAGTTATTTTATGGGGTAAACTACAGATATTATTTATTAACAGTTACTTTATGGGGGTAAACTACAGATATTATTTATTAACAGTTACTTTATGGGGGTAAACTACAGATATTATTTATTAACAGTTACTTTTTGGGAGTAAACTACAGATATTATTTATTAACAGTTACTTTTTGGGAGTAAACTACAGATATTATTTATTAACAGTTACTTTATGGGAGTAAACTACAGATATTATTTATTAACAGTTACTTAATGGAGGTAAACTACAGATATTATTTATTAACAGTTACTTTATGGGGGTAAACTACAAATATTATTTATTAACAGTTACTTAATGGAGGTAAACTACAGATATTATTTATTAACAGTTACTTTATGGGGGTAAACTACAGATATTATTTATTAACAGTTACTTTTTGGGAGTAAACTACAGATATTATTTATTAACAGTTACTTAATGGAGGTAAACTACAGATATTATTTATTAACAGTTACTTAATGGAGGTAAACTACAGATATTATTTATTAACAGCTACTTTTTGGGGGTAAACTACAAATATTATTTATTAACAGTTACTTTATGGGAGTAAACTACAAATATTATTTACTAACAGTTTTTGCACAGAAGAAAGAAAGTTTATTAAGTTTCATTAAAATATGAACCAATGTTTAGTTATACTGAAGAATTATTTTAAAACAAGCATTACTTCATTTCCTGTCCAGTGCTACAAGCATAGTAGTAAGTGCTAATCACTGTATACTGCATTGTATCTTTTTGTCCTGTCTATGAAGTTCTGTTATAAATTATTGTTTATTTATATATTATAGCTTTGTTTCTGATTAATCAAAGTATACTTTGATGAATTCCAGGCAGTGTTTCTGTAAATAACATGAAGTTCTGTGATAAACTAGTAAATAAGTTGTTACTAGACTCTTCTGTTTAGTACCATCTAACTTGTAACAGTACACCATGTTTAGTATCATCTGACTTGTAACACTACACCATGTTTAGTACCATCTGACTTTTAACAGTACACCATGTTTAACCCATCTAACTTGTAACAGTACACCATGTTTAGTATCATCTGACTTGTAACAGTACACCATGTTTATAACCATCTGACTTGTAATAATGCACAGTGTTAGTACCATTTGATTTGTCAAAATACACTATGTTTAGTACCATTTGATTTATCAAAATACACCATGTTTAGCACCATCTGACTTGTAACAGTACACTGTGTTTAGTACCATCTGACTTGTAATAATGCACAGTGTCAGTACCATTTGATTTGTCAATGTACACTATGTTTAGCACCATTTGATTTATCAAAATACACCATGTTTAGCACCATCTGACTTGTAACAGTACACCATGTTTTTAACCATCTGACTTGTAACACTATGCCATGATTAGTACCATCTGACTTGTAACACTACACCGTGTTTAGTACCATCTGACTTCTAACACTACACCGTGTTTAGTACCATCTGACTTCTAATAATGCACAGTGTTAGTACCATTTGATTTGTCAAAATACACTATGTTTGGCACCATTTGATTTATCAAAATGCACCATGTTTAGTACCATCTGACTTATAATAATGCACAGTGTTAGTACCATTTGATTTGTCAAAATACACTATGTTTGGCACCATTTGATTTATCAAAATACACCATGTTTTTTTACCATCTGACTTGTAACAATACACCATGTTTTTTTACCATCTGACTTGTAACACTATGACATGTTGAGTATCATCTGACTTGTAACACTACACCATGTTTTGTACCATCTGACTTGTAATAATGCACAGTGTTAGAACCATTTGATTTGTCAAAATATACTGTTTAGTACCATCTGACTTGTAACAGTACACCATGTTTAGCACCATTTGACTTGTAACACTATGCCATGTTTAATACCAACTACACCACGTTTAGTACCATCTGATTTTTAATAGTACGTAATATTTTGTACCATTTAACTTTTTATAATACATACATAATAGTAGTATTCGAATTGATGTGTAACAATGTGAAATAATACATCATGTTTAGTACCATCTGACTTGTAAGAGTACACTATGTTTAGTATCACTTGACTTGTAATAATGCACAGTGTTAGTACCATTTGATTTGCCAAAGTACACCATGTTTAGTACCATCTGACTTGTAATGGTACACAATGTTAGTAGCATTTGATTTATTAAAATATACCATGTTTAGTACCATTGGTTTTATGATGTTACATTTAATCAAAGTCAATACCATATACTTCTGGATGTACAAATGTAGTTCAATATTAGATGTTTAATTTTTAATTCTTTGTCAGAATATACATGGTGAGGGTTTGATTAGTGTAGATTTATACTGACCACAAGTAGGATGTTGTTTGTTAATTTAGACAGTGATGTCACATTCCACAAAATCATCTAGTGTCACAGGTAGGCTTAGTTCAAGAATCATAACTCATTAAGTGGTAGTTGTCCCATGATGGGTCAGTGATATGTTTATGGACTTACAACAATAAAATCCTGAGTTCAAGTCCATGTGGTGGACAGAGCATAGATAGCCCATTCTGTAGCTTTATGCTAAAAATAAAACAACATGAACTACCACTGTTGAACTATTGATAAATGTAATTCATTTTTCAGAATCTCATTTTTTGACAGTAGAAATATTTAGTTTGGTAAATATGATCATATTACCAACTAACTGGAAAGATTAGTCTTAGCCGTACCTTCCCTGGTATTGAAATCTAGATTGGTGTCAATTTTGGTTATTTAGCATTTCCCTTTTCATGGAAGAATTGCACTTTTGGACATAATGAAACATTTAAACCATGGTTTACTATGATACAGATCTTGCATCACATAGTAATGTCTATTTTTGACATCTCTGTGTCTCAAATGAGAATAAACCATGAATGCTTCATTTCAGAATCACAGTCTATCATTGTCCACGGACGAACTAACAACCATCAGGCAAAACCTGCAGACAGAAGGAGTGGAAGTGGACCAAGAATTTGTGAGTTTTGGTTCATTAAAGTTTGTGTTGGAAGTTTCAGACTGTAATGTTTATTTAATTACTCTTGTTGACACTAGGGTAATAATCAGCTGTTCTTTAAAGTAACCCCTCAGTGGTTCGGCTGTAAGTTTGAGTATTTCTAACACTGAAGAATGGCTCTCAATGTCTACGGTGGGCACAGTACAGATAGCCCAACGTACAGCACTCTGCTTAATAACAAACAAACAAACAAACTAGCTAAAGCAGTGCCCTCTAGGGACCTGGCAGTAAACTTGAGTACTTATAACACTAAAATTTGTAGCTTTATAGTGAATACCTCACAGTTAGCTCATTTTACACCTTACTGCTTATCAACAAACAAACTTAGTGAAGAGAGCCAGGCAAAGATGAATTAATAGATTTTTTCCTTTAATCATGTATTTTATTGGGTGTACATGGGATACTGAAACATGATTTACTGCTGTTTAGAAATTAAACTACATTTCACAAAAGGCATTAATACGATTTTTTATAATTTAAGTGAGTGACTCATAAAACAGTAAATTCAAAGTCAGTTATTAACATGTTGAATGTGGTCGTATGTTTCACGTATGCTACACCGTGGTAATGATAAACTATTTATTGTGTTTTCTCTCTGAAATACATATTAAATTTGTATATTGGGTTAAGCATAAGATGATAAATGAGATAAAATAATCGGTTTTTCTCACTTCAATAACAGAAATTGTTGGGTTGTTTGTAGCTACAAAAGAATGCTGTGATTTTGATGTGTAAAATTCTGTGTGCTCATTTATTTCCAAAGATCAAAGAGATGTGGTACCCAGTGTATAGGCTTCACTTTCTGAGAAAGGCTCATAATAAAGTTCAAGAATGTAGAAAAGGATTTTATCTTTATCACCAAGGACTTGAATCAGAGGTAAGTGATGAAATTATATGTTTCATGCTACCTGATATTAGCAGGTGAAAGTCAATCAGATTTACCTGAAGATGTCTAGTATAACCAATAGTGTTTTAAAAATTTCAAAAAATTTTAGTGTGTATGAAACAGGTTGAAGTGTGTTCTCTTTGCTTCCTCCAATGGCACAGCAGTACGTTTACAGACTTATACTGCTATAAACGGGGTTTCGATACCCGTGGTGGGCAGCACACAGATAACCCATTGTGCTTAATACAAACATTCTCTATTTCAAACATTACCTAATGTTTTGGGACAACTTGGGACCTATTGGTTTATCTTGGCTGTTCCATCCCTTGAAATGAACTACTAACAAATAAACTTAAAAAAAAAACACAAATCCTAAATCTAACCCTTAACATTGACATAATTATCAAACTTTCTGCTAAACTCATTTTTACATCTTCAGCCAACATTTTCTCATACATCCTTTTTGATGTCCTAATTTATTGTTTCATCAACTTTCTTATTTTTTTATAACATTCTGAGGCTTCCATTGCACTAGTAGATTTAATAATTTTAAATTTATGATGTTTTTCTTTAATTTTATCTCTTAAACTCTGTGTGAGCCTACAATTTGTACTACAAGTTATTCTTCCTTCTCTGAAGGTTTTTTACCTTATATATTTAAAATTTATTTAAATACATTTTCCACATCTGCCCAGTTCACTACAGGTAATTCGTGTCACATCCTCCACATCTGCCCAGTTTACTACAGGTAATTCTTGTCACATCCTCCACATCTGCCCTGTTCACTACAGGTAATTCTTGTCACATCCTCCACATCTGCCCAGTTCACTACAGGTAATTCTTGTTACATCCTCCACATCTGCCCAGTTCACTACAGGTAATTCTTGTCACATCCTCCACATCTGCCCAGTTCACTACAGGTAATTCTCGTCACATCCTCCACATCTGCCCAGTTCACTACAGGTAATTCTTGTCACATCCTCCACATCTGCCCAGTTCACTACAGGTAATTCTTGTCACATCCTCCACATCTGCCCAGTTCACTGCAGGTAATTCTTGTCACATCCTCCACATCTGCCCTGTTCACTACAGGTAATTCTTGTCACATCCTCCACATCTGCCCAGTTCACTACAGATGATTCTTGTCACATCCTTCACATTTGCCCAGTTAAGTTAACTATAAATTTAAAGTAGTAGGTTCCTTGGTTAACTGATGAAGAAATACATCTTGAACAGCTTCCAGAAACCTTTCTACCTCATGGTTTGACTCTAGTATATTCCAATCTACATGTCTGAAATTAAAATCACCCATAACTATCACTTGATTAACAGCTGGAAATCTTAACAGATGAAGAATAGTTTTATGTTGAGAGAATTGAGCAGGTTAATTCTATCTTCTGTTATGATTTAGGTTTAATATTTCTGTGTATTTACAGTTGGACTGCAATGATGTGGTGCTGTTTTGGAGAATTCAAAGAATGATTCATACAACATCCAATGCGTTGAGACAACAGGTGATGAACAGAGAAGGTAAGAATACCCTGTAAGACAAAAGTAAAACAAGAAACATAAGTACTAATAATTAATGTCATAGAGTTTATGTGCAAGTTTATTAAACATCTGTTGCCTTGTGACAAGGGCTCGGCACAGCCGAGTGGTTAGGGTGCTCAACCTGCTGGCTGCTGGGCTCAGATTCAAGTTCTTGTCCCATCAAAAATGCTCACCCTCTCAGTCGTTGGGGTGTTATATTGTGATGGTCAATCTCGCTATTCATTGGTAAAAGAGTAGCCCAAGAATTGGCAGTGGGTGGTGATGACTTCCCTTTAGTCTTGCACTGCTAAATTAGGGATGGCTAGTTCAGATACCTTCGTACAGCTTTGTGTGAAATTTGAAACAAACCAAGCCTTGCGTAAAGTAATAGAAAGTCTGTACTTAGTGAACCTAGAGCATGAACCAAATGCTTCAGTATATAAAAAACAAGTCACAGTGAACCAGATAAATCATTTTAACCAGATGTAGTCAACATAAATAAGTAATGGTCAGTTACTAGAAACTTGGGTATGAAGTAGGCAGTAAACCACTGTATTTGTTACATGATTGTAAAACCTGAGGGTCATTATATAAACAAAACTATTTTATAGATAGCTCGTGTTTCTGGTTTTATTGTTAGTGTTGCTTTTTATTAATATATTTTAGACAGTTTTATAACTCGTTGTAATGGCGAATGTGGATACAAAATTACAATTGGACACTATGGTAGAACCAGTTCATCTGGTTTTTTTCTGCAGCTCGTCGGCTGGAGAAAGAAATCAAGGAAGTTCTAGAGGACTACGGTCAAGACCGAGAGAAGAAGGTCCATCTTTTAAGAGGAAGAAGGGTGGAGCTAGCAGAAGAATTGAGTATGCCGATACACTCTGTAACGTTAAGGTTTCTTTGACTTGTTTAGAGCTAGCAGAAGAATTGAGTATGCCGATACACTCTCTAACGTTAAGGTTTCTTTGACTTGTTTAGAGCTAGCAGAAGAATTGAGTATGCCGATACACTCTGTAACGTTAAGGTTTCTTTGACTTGTTTAATTTAGGAAAACTTCTCGAGCTGTTGAAAAACGAGAATGATTAGAATGTGAACATTTTCTATGATAGAGGAATTGACCTTTGAAGTCCAAAGATAAAGAGCTGCTACACCTGTTATTTTTTTAAATTATGTAAAAATCATTATTTCTTTTTTTAAAATAAACAAAAAACCATTTTAAAGGGACCTAGAAATTTGAAGTTGAACCTTTTTTTTTAACCCAGAACTTTCGGTATTGTATTCATGTAAGTAAAATCTCCACTTAATATTTGAAGTTCTATAAAAACCTTTATTTTTGTTTAAAAACAGACCAAAAAATATTAAAAAAATAAAAATTTGAAGGTGAACCTTAATTTTAACACACAATTTTGAATACTGTATTAATGCATTATCATAAGATAATTTTACTTTCTTCGTATTATCAAAATATAATTGTATGTTTCTAATATTATCACAGTGAGGATGGAGCCACCTGTCGGTAACACTAGAGATTTATCGTGTTTTTTAGTATACTTTTCCTTTCTTTTTTTTTTATTCTGTGTATTTTGTTTTCTCAAAAATGTGTAAAATACTAGTGTGCCATAGAATGCATACAGCGCATGCGTCATTTTAGTTTCTAATAAGCATAAGGTAAAAAATTCTACTTTCGTGTTGTGTATATGTATGTTATAAGCTATTCATTATGTGAGGTGTTTGTGTTACGTTTGCAGCTAGTAGTTAATCCATGTGTAGGTCTATTAATAAACGTTTATCCACCTCTAATGTTGTTGTAATGGTTTCAGGGCGGTCACGAAAGAGACGGTGTGACAAACTGTTTCTAGTCGTATTCGTTTGTTGTTTTTTTCGGGTTTTTTTAAGCTGCTGATAACTCCCCTTTTGGATTAAATTTGGTTGCAAAAAAAAATTGTACTTAAAATATACGAAATGCCATTTTTTGTGGGGGGGTGGGTGGGGAAGATTCGGAGGTCACAGGTTATCTTTTCACTCCCGTCTGTGTTCCTTTGTTCGTCAGCAAGGCTTCTCGAAAACGGCTAAATGGGTTTTGACGAAAGTTCGTATATATTTGAACTATGACCCAACTTAAAAGCGATTAACTTTTGGATGGTTAAGGTCACGAAAATATAAAAAAAGGAAAAAATCCCTGTCTTTTAACATGGAGACCGATTTTCCACACTGTTTTTGGTTTATAAATCAGTCAAAAACAATTGAATTTTTATGAAATTTGGTGGACATATGAAGAATGTTGTACAACATTGTTCTTCCAAAAATGGCCCGTTGGTGACGACGGACGGACACGTTTTTGTGTTTTTGAGAGTCGAGTATGATCATCGCTACGTGGCCAGAAGTATGCCCTCTACTGAATGCCCTTGTAGTTTATTTATATGTTTAATTTAAAGTAAAAATTAGAAACATTAGCTAACTTTTCAGTTTGAGAGATCTGCCGTAAGGTGACACTTTTTAGCATTTGATATTTCGAGACTTAGTACCACAGATTTTATCTCCTCCACAATCTGGTGAAGAGCGCAGATGGTAAACCCATCACGTTATCTTTTCTTGCGGACGGCTTCTTTTGATGTTCTTTCGGGCCGGTCACACCATAGAACACACGAGTGTTTCAGTCCTTGTTATAAACTGAAGACCAGTACAATGTGATGAACCGTGTAATTCACCTGGCTGTACAAAGAGGATTTACGTAGGAGGAACAAACATCTCGTGAGTCTTGTATCCAGGATTATCCCTTCCTTCACGTAAACGTGTGTGTGTGTTGCGCGTATCAAAACGTAAACACTTATTTCTGGAACGTTAAAAAGTGTTTCAAACTCTTTCAATTCATTTAAATACCTGAAACAACTAGTGAACGTATGTATTAATTATTTGGGATCTATTTGTCAGAGTGCTTTCGAAGAAGACTCGTCCCGTTTTGTTCCATTGTTTTCGAATACTGAAGGAAACGTCCCGGCGTCCTCCTTTGTTTTCCTCTGAGACACGAGGGATCTTCCCATGAAAAGAGCCGATAGGGGAAGTCGCCGAGAAGAATTCTCGTCGCTTCTGATCGCGAGAGGTTTCGCACTAAACTTGTGAAACGTCACCTGACTGACCTCTACGGTGGATTACACCAGATTTGTCAGGGATGAGCCGTGATGTTTGAATGGAACCCATTAAGTGTGGTTTATAGACGTACCATATGTTGGGTTTCACCTGATTTGATCTGGTGTGGTCACCGTAAACAGATTGACAAGATGATTGGTATAGGTGGCGCTAGTCATAGTTGTAGCAACGTTGTTAACAGGTGGTGGGAAAGGACGGGTCGTAGGCGATTCTTAAAGACGAAGGCCCTTGGTATGTGGCTATCTATGCACAATTATCCTCCACATGCTATTTATATACTAGTGATTTGCAAAAACCCAGTCTTTATTATTTTTTTTTAATGTTTATACTGACAACTTGTTTTTAACTGAACGAAGTTTCGGCCCATCTGTATTTACCCTAATCAAGTGAGTTCAACCGAATTTTCTTCCCTGCCTACCGGAATATCCATTTCAATAATATGAGGCCTTTAGTTCCTTTTTATTAGTTGTATTTTTGTTCAGCAGTCATACCAAGCGTGAAGCGCGTGTATACCCGATTCGATTTTATTACTCATCAGGATATCTGCCAGCCTACCCTCAAATTGTAATTCTTTTAGGCAGGATTAGAATAATTAATTTATGAGACTTCGGGTATGGTGTAATACATCGATAGAAAGGGTTTAACCTCCCGAGTCGAGAACTGTAACTATATTTTCAACCAGTCAAGAGATGACAGAAAAACATAGAAAAAACTCACAACTGTTCTGTGATCCTCTTTGATCTGTTCAGATGCAGCTAAAACAAAATGATAAAAAAAACTATACAGAAATCATCCGATACTGTTTAGAGTCATGTTAATATTTTCATTAGGTATTAAGCAAGAAGATGGCCCACTCCCCATTGGTACGAGTAAGTCCGAAAACCGGGCTTAGATACCTGTGATGGGGCGATAGCCCATAGTGTAACTTTGTGTCCAGTCACAAACTAATAAAACAGATTGCGATGGAACTTAGTCTGTGGACTATGAGTTCAAAACGTTTTATTTATAGATGACGTCTGTTTACATACTAGATTTGTTTATATCAAGTCTGTTTACATACTAGATTTGTTTATATCAAGTCTGTTTACATACTAGATTTGTTTATATCAAGCCTGTTTACATCCTAGATTTGTTTATATCAAGCCTGTTTACATCCTAGATTTGTTTATATCAAGCCTGTTCACATTCTAAATTTGTTTATATCAAGCCTGTTTACAACCTAGATTTGTTTATATCAAGCCTGTTTACAACCTAGATTTGTTTATATCAAGCCTGTTTACAACCTAGATTTGTTTATATCAAGCCTGTTTACAACCTAGATTTGTTTATATCAAGCCTGTTTACATCCTAGATTTGTTTATATCAAGCCTGTTTACATCCTAGATTTGTTTATATCAAGCCTGTTCACATCCTAAATTTGTTTATATCAAGCCTGTTTACATCCTAGATTTGTTTATATCAAGCCTGTTCACATCCTAGATTTGTTTATATCAAGCCTGTTTACATCCTAGATTTGTTTATATCAAGCCTGTTCACATCCTAGATTTGTTTATATCAAGCCTGTTCACATCCTAAATTTGTTTATATCAAGCCTGTTTACATCCTAAATTTGTTTATATCAAGCCTGTTTACATCCTAAATTTGTTTATATCAAGCCTGTTTACATCCTAAATTTGTTTATATCAAGCCTGTTTACATCCTAAATTTGTTTATATCAAGCCTGTTTACATCCTAAATTTGTTTATATCAAGCCTGTTTACATCCTAGATTTGTTTATATCAAGCCTGTTTACATCCTAGATTTGTTTATATCAAGCCTGTTCACATCCTAAATTTGTTTATATCAAGCCTGTTTACATCCTAAATTTGTTTATATCAAGCCTGTTTACATCCTAGATTTGTTTATATCAAGCCTGTTTACATCCTAGATTTGTTTATATCAAGCCTGTTTACATCCTAGATTTGTTTATATCAAGCCTGTTTACATCCTAAATTTGTTTATATCAAGCCTGTTTACATCCTAGATTTGTTTATATCAAGCCTGTTTACATCCTAGATTTGTTTATATCAAGCCTGTTTACATCCTAGATTTGTTTATATCAAGCCTGTTTACATCCTAAATTTGTTTATATCAAGCCTGTTTACATCCTAGATTTGTTTATATCAAGCCTGTTTACATCCTAGATTTGTTTATATCAAGCCTGTTTACATCCTAAATTTGTTTGTATCAATTCAGTTTGTGGCAGATTTGTCACAGTGAAATATACAGATAAAATCGTAAAAGTGGCTTCAGCTACTATCTGTTTCACCTGTGTTCTTAACGTTGCTACTGTCCGTCACAACTGTGTTCTTATCGTTGCTACTGTCCGTCACAACTGTGTTCTTATCGTTGCTACTGTCCGTCACAACTGTGTTCTTATCGTTGCTACTGTCCGTCACAACTGTGTTCTTATCGTTGCTACTGTCCATCACAACTGTGTTCCTTACGTTTCAACTGTGTTCTTTACGTTGCTACTGTCCATCACAACTGTGTTCTTATCGTTGCTACTGTCCATCACAACTGTGTTCTTATCGTTGCTACTGTCCATCACAACTGTGTTCCTTACGTTGCAACTGTGTTCTTTACGTTGCTACTGTCTGTCACAACTGTGTTCTTTACGTTGCTACTGTCCGTCACAACTGTGTTCTTTACGTTGCTACTGTCCATCACAACTGTGTTCTTTACGTTGCTACTGTCCATCACAACTGTGTTCTTATCGTTGCTACTGTCCATCACAACTGTGTTCCTTACGTTGCAACTGTGTTCTTTACGTTGCTACTGTCTGTCACAACTGTGTTCTTTACGTTGCTACTGTCCATCACAACTGTGTTCTTATCGTTGCTACTGTCCATCACAACTGTGTTCTTTACGTTGCTACTGTCCATCACAACTGTGTTCTTTACGTTGCTACTGTCCATCACAACTGTGTTCTTTACGTTGCTACTGTCCATCACAACTGTGTTCTTATCGTTGCTACTGTCCATCACAACTGTGTTCCTTACGTTGCAACTGTGTTCTTTACGTTGCTACTGTCTGTCACAACTGTGTTCTTTACGTTGCTACTGTCCATCACAACTGTGTTCTTATCGTTGCTACTGTCCATCACAACTGTGTTCTTATCGTTGCTACTGTCCATCACAACTGTGTTCTTTACGTTGCTACTGTCCATCACAACTGTGTTCTTATCGTTGCTACTGTCCGTCACAACTGTGTTCTTATCGTTGCTACTGTCCGTCACAACTGTGTTCTTATCGTTGCTACTGTCCGTCACAACTGTGTTCTTTACGTTCCTACTGACCGTCACAGCTGTATTCTTTACGTTGCTACTGACCATCACAGCTGTGTTCTTATCGTTGCTACTGTCCATCACAACTGTGTTCTTATCGTTGCTACTGTCCATCACAACTGTGTTCTTATCGTTGCTACTGTCCATCACAACTGTGTTCTTATCGTTGCTACTGTCCGTCACAACTGTGTTCTTTACGTTCCTACTGACCGTCACAGCTGTATTCTTTACGTTCCTACTGACCGTCACAGCTGTATTCTTTACGTTGCTACTGACCATCACAGCTGTGTTCTTATCGTTGCTACTGTCCATCACAACTGTGTTCTTATCGTTGCTACTGTCCATCACAACTGTGTTCTTATCGTTGCTACTGTCCATCACAACTGTGTTCTTATCGTTGCTACTGTCCGTCACAACTGTGTTCTTTACGTTCCTACTGACCGTCACAGCTGTATTCTTTACGTTGCTACTGTCCATCACAGCTGTGTTCTTATCGTTGCTACTGTCCATCACAACTGTGTTCTTATCGTTGCTACTGTCCGTCACAACTGTGTTCTTTACGTTCCTACTGACCGTCACAGCTGTATTCTTTACGTTGCTACTGACCATCACAGCTGTGTTCTTATCGTTGCTACTGACCATCACAGCTGTGTTCTTATCGTTGCTACTGTCCATCACAACTGTGTTCTTATCGTTGCTACTGTCCATCACAACTGTGTTCCTTACGTTGCTACTGTCTGTCACAACTGTGTTCTTTACGTTGCTACTGTCCATCACAACTGTGTTCTTATCGTTGCTACTGTCCATCACAACTGTGTTCTTATCGTTGCTACTGTCCATCACAACTGTGTTCTTATCGTTGCTACTGTCCGTCACAACTGTATTTTTTGCGTTGCTACTGACCGTCACAGCTGTATTTTTTACGTTGCTACTGACCATCACAGCTGTATTTTTTACGTTGCTACTGACCATCACAGCTGTGTTCTTATCGTTGCTACTGTCCATCACAACTGTGTTCTTATCGTTGCTACTGTCCATCACAACTGTGTTCTTATCGTTGCTACTGTCCATCACAACTGTGTTCTTATCGTTGCTACTGTCCATCACAACTGTGTTCTTATCGTTGCTACTGTCCGTCACAACTGTATTTTTTACGTTGCTACTGACCGTCACAGCTGTATTTTTTACGTTGCTACTGACCATCACAGCTGTATTTTTTACGTTGCTACTGACCATCACAGCTGTGTTCTTATCGTTGCTACTGTCCATCACAACTGTGTTCTTTACGTTGCTGCTGACCATTTCAGTCATTTCTTTCATCTTACAAAAAGCCATTCGTTACTTGTGCATGCAGCTTGTAACCTGTGGTAAATGATGTGTTAATACTTTGTGTATGTAACTAAAGTAGAACTAATGATAGGTCGTGAGTTTCAGTTACGTAACTAGATCGTAGAACACGTAGTGTGATGGTTATCAGTTACGTATCTAGACCACGGAACACGTATTGTGGTGGTTATCAGTTACGTAACTAGATCGTAGAACACGTAGTGTGGTGGTTATCAGTTACGTATCTAGACCTCGGAACACGTAGTGTGGTGGTTATCAGTTACGTATCTAGACCACGGAACACGTATTGTGGTGGTTATCAGTTACGTATCTAGACCACGGAACACGTATTGTGGTGGTTATCAGTTACGTATCTGACCACGGAACACGTATTGTGGTGGTTATCAGTTACGTATCTAGACCACGGAACACGTATTGTGGTGGTTATCAGTTACGTATCTAGACCACGGAACACGTATTGTGGTGGTTATCAGTTACGTATCTAGACCACGGAACACGTATTGTGGTGGTTATCAGTTACGCATCTAGACCACGGAAACACGTATTGTGGTGGTTATCAGTTACGCATCTAGACCACGGAAACACGTATTGTGGTGGTTATCAGTTACGCATCTAGACCACATAACACGTATTGTGGTGGTTATCAGTTACACATCTAGACCACATAACACGTATTGTGGTGGTTGTCAGTTACGTAACTAAACCACATAACACGTATTGTGGTGGTTGTCAGTTACGTATCTAGACCACGGAAACACGTATTGTGGTGGTTGTCAGTTACGTATCTAGACCACGGAACACGTATTGTGGTGGTTATCAGTTACGTAACTAGATCGTAGAACACGTAGTGTGGTGGTTATCAGTTACGTATCTAGACCACGCAACACGTATTGTGGTGGTTATCAGTTACGCATCTAGACCACAGAAACACGTATTGTGGTGGTTATCAGTTACGCATCTAGACCACGGAAACACGTATTGTGGTGGTTATCAGTTACGCATCTAGACCACATAACACGTATTGTGGTGGTTATCAGTTACGCATCTAGACCTCGGAACACGTAGTGTGGTGGTTATCAGTTACGTATCTAGACCACGGAACACGTATTGTGGTGGTTATCAGTTACGTATCTAGACCACGGAACACGTATTGTGGTGGTTATCAGTTACGTATCTAGACCACGGAACACGTATTGTGGTGGTTATCAGTTACGCATCTAGACCACGGAACACGTATTGTGGTGGTTATCAGTTACGTATCTAGACCACGGAACACGTATTGTGGTGGTTATCAGTTACGTATCTAGACCACGGAACACGTATTGTGGTGGTTATCAGTTACGCATCTAGACCACGGAACACGTATTGTGGTGGTTATCAGTTACGCATCTAGACCACGGAACACGTATTGTGGTGGTTATCAGTTACGCATCTAGACCACGGAAACACGTATTGTGGTGGTTATCAGTTACGCATCTAGACCACGGAAACACGTATTGTGGTGGTTATCAGTTACGCATCTAGACCACATAACACGTATTGTGGTGGTTGTCAGTTACGTATCTAGACCACGGAAACACGTATTGTGGTGGTTGTCAGTTACGTATCTAGACCACGGAAACACGTATTGTGGTGGTTGTCAGTTACGTATCTAGACCACGGAAACACGTAGTGTGGTGGTTATCAGTTATGTTTTCATGCCATAGAACAATCAGCCTGGTAGACTTGCCCACTTTAAAACATTAGTGTAAAAAGACTTAATTTCTACTTTTGATTAAATTCGAGAAATCCCAGTGACAAGTTCTTGGGAGTCCGGAGGTATTATGGTACAAGAAGGATCATTTTGAACGTCGGGTTATAAAAAGTGGATTTTTTAAAACACACTTCACACTCTGACGAGGACCAGTTGATTACATCCCAGCTCACGCTTCATCGGTACAAGCCTAAATCCTTAACCCTAAAATGTCTCTGATGTTTCTAAAGTTAAAATGCTGTAATATTAGGCCTAGTTTTTTATTTTACTGTACTTTACAACACAAAACTGGTACTTTTATTGTCAGTCTCCTAAACTTCTCTGAAGGGGAGGGGGGCTCAATTATCTTTCTTGGTTTACAAATTGTATAATTTCAAAACTACACCCGTGTAACCTTTTTTTTTTTTTTTTCCTTGCCTTTCAGAACGTGTTCGTCAGATTCAAGAAAAACTAGAAGAATTCGTTTCGGCTCTGAACGCAGAGAAGTGACAACTCTATTAATGAAAATGATTTCACTGTACAGTATTCATCTGTAGTTGAAGATAAGACCTTCCTAGGCAGTAGTAGACCTTGAATTTAGAATAGAAAATACGTGGAAACGACATACGTGCTGTTCAAACATCGCATCTCGTTTCCTTAAATAACATCGGCTGGAAATTTGAGCTGTTGTGTAAAGAAATATACACGAAGATACATTTTTCTCCACAAATGTGTATGTGTGTATGATTTCGACATGATTATATGAAATGTTTTTAAAACAAGCATAGTTCGTAAATAGCCGTATTTCCCCGTTCCTCACCAGATTGGTATCTAATAAACATGTGAATATCCGTTTTCCGCAAGGTTGGTATCTTAATATACATGCTCTGATAGCCTTTTGTTCTAAATAGGGAGGAAAATATCCGGATAAACCAGACAAAACGTTTCGTGTATATATATTATTATTATTTTAATGTTTATCGTTTTTTAGGGTTCCACAAACATACAGAGTTAGGGAAACGAAAGAAATTGGTAATTGATTACAGAAAGTCTGTAAAATAAACTTTTCTGTGTTACGGAACATGAAATGTTGAATAACAATGTAGAAGTCAAATGCGGAGATTAAAAAGAAAGATATTTTAAAAATACGTAAAGGACGAAGCGTAAAAAAATATGGGCCTTTTAGTGGAGTTGTTAGTTAGGTTTATCCATAAAAAAATCCCAGTATTTTTTAACTTGGACTAAGGCAGTATATAATGCTGCTGCACAGGGATTGGTCAGTGTATAATGCTGCTGCACAGGGATTGGTCAGTGTATAATGCTGCTGCACAGGGATTGGTCAGTGTATAATGCTGCACAGGGACTGGCCATTATGTAATCATGCTGGACACAAATTTACACGAACCATGTAACTCAAAAAACAAACAAACAAACAACAAAGCGCTCTTGTAAAGTTTGATAAGTAGAAATTTGTGACCTGTTCTGAGAAACGAATAGAAAATTTTGTGGGAACCCTGCATGCCTTAAAGTTTGATTTTGAAACTGCTATGTACGCTTAATAAATAAATAAAGTTTCGTGTAGTGTGTAGATCCTGACATGAATAGAAAAACACGACGTTTCTGTGAAAGAACACGTACCACAAAATCAAGCCATGACCTGTTTTCAGCGAGAAATGTGGACAATGAAAAGTGTACTTCACACTTATTGCTATAAAAATGAAAATGTTTATGAGTATGCTGGTAAAATTCAGAAGTAAAAATATTTTGAGCGACTTGTTGAGTTGACACCAGCGTTGAAATGTTTCTTACCTCTTATTTTTAAAATTTCTATTATATTAATTGATTAAAAGACGAAGACATCTTCGAAATGTGATCAGTTTGCAAAACAAAAATTAAAAGGATAATAATAAGAGTTGCGAAACGGCAACAAGTTTTATGTGTCAGCAAAAAAAAAACAACGCAGTTTTTCCTGTTTGTTAGTTTAAAATAAACACCGGGTTTTATCTGCCATTTTGTGCGTGTTTCTGTTGGTGTGTTCGTGATATTGTTACACCTTTCACCTCTGGAAGTCTGTTGTGTTAGGTCAACGTACACTTACTGTATGACCACTACAAGTTCTATAAATCCAACGCCCTTATATTTTCACGAGTTTTTGTTAGAATATTAAAATCAAACGTATCGTACGTAGCATAGGCGAACCGTCAGAGTCACGCGAACGGTGATGTAACATGTCTGGAACAAGTCTACACATGTCTTTCTAGAAGCTGGATCTTTCTAAAACGTTATAAAATAGTGTTATATCTTGAATAATATTGTCTCCCTCTAGTGTAGGTAATAAGAATTCATGATAATAGATTTGTCACGTTTGCTACTTGCGTCCTCCGAAGTTTGTTTGAATATCAAATGTTTTTTTTTTCTTTGCGGTTATAACACATTGTCCCATTGGCCAGAATGCAACAGCTGTAATCAGAGACGTTATAGGTTAAAATGTGTTCTATAACCTACATTGTTATGAACGTATTGGAATAATGAAACAAAGGTCCTTCAGTTGAGGGATAAAACTGTTCGAATTTTATTGGGAGGAATTAGTATTTGGCGTCAGTATAAATCTTAATGAAGTCAAAACTGTTTCTTGCATGATGTGATATAATGTAGGATTAATAATAATAAAAAGTCTATGCTGAAAATTATTCGATATAAAATGTTTTGTCGTTACTACTACGTTTGTTGGGTGGCCCGGCATGTCCAGGTGGTTTAGGGCGCTCGACTCGTAATCTGAGGGTCGAGGGTTCGAATCCTCGTTGCACCAAACATGCTCGCCCTTTCAGTCGTGAGGACGTTATAATGTGACGGTCAATCACATTATTCGTTGGTAAAAGAGTAGCCCAAGAGTTAACGGTGGGTGGTGATGATGACTAGCTGCCTTCCTTCTAGTCTTACGCAGCTAAATTAGGGACGGCTAGCGCAGATAGCCCTTGTGTAGCTTTGCGTGAAATTCAAAAACAAACAAATGTTTGTTGGGGAAGAGTGGATGGTACCTGAATATTTCGATGGAATTAATCTGAAGTATAAAAACATGACACGGTTTTTAAAACTGGAAAAAAATATAATTTTTATGTAGACGACATAAAAATTACAGTTTTCACTGCTGCAAAGCCCCCACCCCAACTTAGTTCTAGCGAACTTACAACGCTAGAAATCGGGTTTCGATAGACGTGATGGGCAGAACACAGACAGCTCATCTTTGTGCTTAATTTCAAACAAACTGATGCAATATATATCATATTATCAGTGTTGTTACTACTATATCATTATTATGACCACACGTGCCAAATGTACCAGTCATTATTGGTTGGATGTTTGCCGGATACTATTCTGAGGGATGGTAAAAAATATTTTCAAAACTGAAAACTGTAAAATTATGAAAATATTAACCGACGTTTCTCGATATACATGGTACAAATTTACATTCACTAAGAATATTTTATAAACTTATTAACTTGAAACAAAAAACGTGGTTTATTTTTGTTTGTTTTTTAAATTTCGCGCAAAGCTACTATCTGCGCTAGCCGTCCCGAATTTAGTAGTGTAAGACTAGAAGGAAGGCAGCTAGTCAGCACCACCCACAGCCAACTCTTGGGCTACTCTTTTACCAACGAATAGTGGGATTGACCGTCACATCATAACGCCCGCACGGCTGAAAGGGCTAGCATGTTGGATGCGACCGGGATTCGAACTCGCGACCCTCGAATTACGAGTCGAACGCCTTAATCCACCTGGCCATAAAAAACAAACCTGGAGAGACAGAAAAATTAATGGTTACAGCCCAGTATTCCGGAAATTGAACATGTGGGCCAGTGTTCAGTCTGGTTGTTATATTACATAAACATACATATATACTCTTCAAAAAGAGAAACACAAAAGGCAAAATATGAGACACATTGTTAACAAGTTTATTCCAGGTAGTTCTGTATGACATGTGTGAAACTTTGCACATTCACTGCTGAACATCCAAAGTCTGCAAAGGCGAAGTCCACGCTCACTAGGTGAAGTTTAACGTCAATAACGAGTATGCCCCCCCGTGAGCATCAATAACTGCTTGGCATCTCCTGCCCATGGAAGCGATGAGATGACGAATCACATCCTGTGGAATGGCTGTCTACTCAGCCTGCAAAGCTGCTGCAAGCTGAGGTAGAGTCTGCGGTTGAGGTTGTCGCCGTTGCAGACGTCGGTCCAACTCGTCCCAAAGATGTTCGATGGGGTTTAAATCTGGTGATCTGGAGGGCCAGGAAGAACGTTGATGTTGTGGTGTCTCAAGAAGACAGTGGTGAGTCGGGCTGTGTGAGGACGGGCGTTGTCATGTTGAAAAACGTCGTTGACGTTCACCATGATGGGTTGCACATGGGGCATAAGAATCTCGTCGACGGTTGCGTACGGTCTGATCGGAAATCCTACGCAGCCCTGGTATGGCTGAGACAGTAGACGTCGCAGTGGTGGTCCTATCCCGAAGGTGACGTAACCGGATGTTGCGATCTTGTGTGGGCGTGGCTACACGAGGTGTGTCAGATCGTGGACGGTCACGAGTTGATCCATGTTGTTGGTGACGATTCCATAGCATTGTGATGGTGCTTGGGTGGACATTCACAACTCTGGCAACATCTGATCGAGATTCGCCTGCTTCCAAGTGACCAATGGCGTTGTTGCGTTGTGCTTCAGTCAGTCTTGGCGTAATTGTATTGCGTGTCGGTGGTTTAACACTGAGCTATGGAAACCGAGAACCCGCCACATGTTGCACTTGCAGAACATGCAAATCTCTCAAATAACTTTATTGGACACGAATGCGTTTTGGCGAAAAATCCGATGTTTTCCTCCGTTTTCAAAGTGCACAAGTTTTTTTGTTATTTTGGTCTGACAATCAGTGCCTTAACACGTGTAACATCACATACTCTGAGCTTGTAACGTTATTACATATATTTCTCTTTAAAATAACAAATTATATCCCTTTTGCGTTTCTTGTTTTGAAGAGTATATAATATAGTGATGTAAAATGTTATATTAGGAACACAAGCTGGTAAAATTAAAAAGTATATTTATAACAATCTGAGAGACGTGTTATTGTTATCTGTAGTCACAACTTTCTATGGCCAGGTGGTTGGGGCGTTCGACTCGTAATCTAAGGGTCGCAGGTTTGAATCCCCGTCACACCAAACATGCCCTTTCAGCCGTGGTCTGTTATAATGAGACAGTAAGTCACACGATTTATTGGTAAAAGAGTAATCCAATAGTTGGCGGTGGGTGATAATGACTAGCTGCCTTCCCTCTCGCCTTAAACTCTTAAATTAAGGATGATTAGCGGATCTAGCCATCGTGTATTTTTGCGCGAAATTCAAAAACAAACAAACGAATACAACTTCCTAATCTTTATAAAATAAGTCGTGTGTGTGTTTTCTTATAGCAAAGCCACATCGGGATATCTGCTGAGCCCACCGAGGAGAATCGAACCCTTGATTTTAGCGTTGTAAATCCGTAGGCTTACCGCTGTACTAGCGGGGGACGAAATGTGTCGTAATAATAATAATGTTATTGAAACAGGGAGAAAAAAAAACCGAGTAAGAAATGTAAAGCAGACTCCAGTACTAGCGGGTAAATTTTTCAGAATATTGGTCTGTCCGTAACTAAATTAAAGACATCAGTCATATATATGTTACGGAATACGATATGGAAAAGGAAAACCCGTGTACATAATTTAAAATGTTTGTTCTGTTGAATTTTGCTCAGAACTACGGTAGCTTTAGGGATTATAACACCAAATATCAGAGGTCGATTCCTGTGGTGGACCTATCCCAGGTGCGTTGTGCAGCGATGCTTTTAAATAAACAGGGAGTAATAAACATAGTAGTATCCAGTAAGAATTGTGTGTGAAACAACCTAATTTAAAACTTCATCTACGGACGCACTTGGTCCATTTCTGAATAAATTTTTTTATCTACTTGTTAGGTTCCCCGTAAATTTGCAGATTCATAACACTAAAATTCGCGGTTCTATTTCCCACGATAAACATATCGATTTGGTTTGTTTTTAATTTTGCGCAAAGCTACATGAAGGCGATCTGAGCTACCCATTCCTAATTTTGCAGTGTTAAACTAAAGGGAAGGCAGCTAGTCATCACCACCCACCGCCAACTCTTGGACTACTCTTTTACCAACGAATAGTAGGATTGATCGTAACATTATAACGCCCTCCACTGCTGAAAGGGCGAGCATGTTTGGTGCGACGGGGATTTGAATCCACGACCCTCGGATTACGAGTCGAGTGCCTAAAACACCTGGCCAAACATTTTGGACAGCCCAATGTGGTCTTTCTCTTAATTAAACAAAATATAAGTTTATAAGTGCTAATAGGAAAACAAATATTGTTACCAGTATAATAGTCCATTTTTAAATTAAAATAACAGTGTCTGCTGTGTATGATACCAATTGATTGAACCCTTCAGTTTTATGGCGTTGATAATTTATAATCAGTGAATAAAAAGTTGAAATTGGTCTTAAAAACAAACAAAAAAAAACCTTTTAAAAGTTGAAGTTATTATTTGTCACTAAATGGTGAGAACCACCTGGTCAGCGTGACGAACATTAAATATTTATAATGTGTTCCATCTATATCCGAACAAATATTTTTAATTCTATTTGTATACGCCGCATAATAGTAATCTCTGTAAAACACTGCCACGTATTTGAAACGGTAGGTTGTATTCACGAATTAATTAATTATTTATTTCTCGTTAATGTATTTTAGTTAAATTTATGTTTCGTTCAGAACTTCACGGTGTTTGTCGCTGCATGATTTTATTATTAATATTTTATAGAAACTTTGTCAGGAATGCTAAAAAATACATATCTTATGATCATTCCATTTCTTTCATGCTAACGCACCCATTCAACGTACACGTGTAAGATAAAGGGGGTGATATCCGAACGCCAACGCCCTATATCACCACCCTCGAGATGCTAAAGATAGGTGGCAGATTTGGTGACAAGCGGTTCGAGAGTTATTGGTGAACACGTACAGATTTATGTCAAATAATGGTTTAGATGGTGCTTTATTTTAAAATATACATTATCTTCTCTCTTTTATTATTATTCCAGTATATGCAATTATATTAGTAGGACAGAAAAACATACGAAAGTTCGTTTGTAAATTATAATTTTTTATTGTTTCTTAATACACTGTTGATGTTGATTGTTTGTTTAACATTACTGGGTGAATTGGTCTAACGTGTCCATTTCAATGAAAATAAGTTATTATATATATATATATATATATATATTTAGCTGATCAGTGAGGTAGGTGACTGTTTGTCTAAAGGTTTTGAGTCACTATCAATATTCACCTAAAATCAAAATCCTAAATTTCGAATTCGCTCAACTCCATGGCCTCCAAACTTGATCTGACGCTGTGGTGTTGTCTTTAATCAACAGGTGCTGGTGTTCAGCGATAAATCCAACAGATTCTTTGTCTGTGTAGTTACCACACTGTCCATTAGTGTGACGCTGTAACGTAGAGATAATTATATAGGGATTCTCGCAAGATGATTGGGAGAATTTTGTACTGTAATTGATAGATTGATTTCTTATCATCTTACCAACCGACTGGTATGGCATAGGTAAACATGGACTTGAGGTTTGGCCATACTTTGATAAATACCAGATATCTTTTGTTTGGAATGGCTCGAATGAAGAAAGACTAGAGGTTTGGCCATGTTCTGGTAAATATGAGATATTTTTTGTTTCAAATGGTTCTAGTGAAGAAAGACTAGAGGTTTTGTCATGCTCCAGGGAATGTAGGATTCCTTTCGTCTGGAATGGTTCAGGTAAAGACAGACTCGAGGTCTGGCTATGTTCCAAAGAATATGGGATTTTTTTCATCTGGAATGGTTGAAATGAAGAGAGATTTGAGGTTTGACCTTGTTCCAGGGAAAATAAACTTTCTACTTTCTCTCCAGTTGTTGGTAATGACAATTTCATGGTACTAGGTTCGTGAAATCCGTTCCTCTGCTGAGATGTTAAAGGTATCGTAAGATTGTCACAATCTAACGTGTACAGATTGTTAGACGTTTCGTATAATAGTAAATCGAGTTCACGAGAACTTCGCGTAGTATGGGTAGAGTAAGTGTTACTGTCCTGAGATTTTAGATTTGGTGAATGAAGTTTGTCCAATACGTTCCAAACGTCCGACTGAAGTCTGCTGTTGGACTCTTCACAACACTTTTGTCTTTTACTCTGGAGATTTGCTTCTAGTTCCTCAACAATGATCTCGTTGTTACGTAAACGCTGTAAACCAGTAACAACCTGTTCACTGAGATTCTGGACGTATCTATTAAGATGATGAACAAGTCTTTTATATAAGAAATGGCCAGCATTGTTCACACTGGACGAATGCCTTGTTACTTCTCTTATACATTGTTGAAATCCTGCTTGAAAGTTGTTTACTTTAGCATCTACCACTTTTTCTACTGTAAAACAAGATAAAAAAAACCTTCAATAATTTTTTAAATCCAAGTTGTCATGACAAAATTTGTCACAGAGACTAAACTAACAATACATCTCTGAACAAATAAAATTATGAGGCGTACTGTAATATCCTGTTTAGTGCTAGTTCGAGACGTCATCCTCTTTTCAAAGATAAATACATGTAAGTTTGACAACTGTTTAGCTTGTTCTTTTTCATTTTAAATATTCTGTCGACTACGTTCAGTTCCAAATTTTACAAATATGAAAACTGCAGAAATCATTCAATGTAATTTCAAAAGTAACATTGAGATTAAGATATTGATTTCTAAACTATCATAACAAACATGAAAAACGACCAGTTGATCTTTTTTAACTTTCTGTTTTGAATTACTTTTTCCATTGTTTCAGCAGCAAGTTTATGGAGGCATAGAGAGTGTATATGACTCATTGTATAACTTTCTATAAGCCACCCAGTGGCACAGCTGTATGTCTGTGGACTCGCACCACTAGAAATCGGGTTTCGATACCTGTAGTGGGCAGAGCACATATAGTCTATTGAATGGCTTTATGCTAAACAAACAAAAAGCTTTTCATGAAAAAGAAACGAAAACATAGGAAGTATTGTCAGTATTTGGAATTAGAATAGGTAATGTTTTAGTTAATATATCACCCACCAGGTATTTTCGTAAAGTTTTAGTTAATATATCACCCACCAGGTATTTTCGTAAAGCTTTAGTTAATATATCACCCACCAGGTATTTTCGTAAAGTTTTAGTTAATATATCACCCACCAGGTATTTTCGTAAAGCTTTAGTTAATTCTCTCGATAGAGTAAAATCTCTTAACAACAAGACAAAAATCGATTAAGAACTAAGTTATTTGTGATAAGGCTTAGTGGGAATTAGATTCACCTCAGCTAGAGGGAGTTTACTGTTTCGTTTAGAAGAGTATTTAATCCATTATGATGTGTCTCTACCTTTATAAATTAAAAGTGATTAGACCCTAATAACAGTTATTTCGGTGAAAGACAAAAAAAAAAAGGTCTGAATTCATTTTAGTAAACTAATATTTATACCTTAATTACACTAAACATGGAATTTATGCCTGTTACAGGATCCACCAAACACTAATTACCTGAACAAGATAACAATTCTAATTTTCGTAGCTGCTGCACTGTCAATTCCAGTATGTCCGCCTTCTCTAGTTTAGATAAACTATTAATATTCTATAATAAAGAAATAAATTATGGCGTTTCTTCAAACACATCTGTACAATCAAAACTAATAACCCAGTATTACATTTGTCATGTAAGAAATGTTTTAGGAATTTCATAGATAATTAATTATAGCTCACTTTTCAAATAGAAAAATACTTCGTAATTTATTTTCTATTTATTTAGTATTAAATAATTTACCACACTGCATTTCATAAGAAAAGCACTGAATATATGAAAACTAAAATCAGTTTCTACAGTTCTCTTTTCAGTAATGACAGACTTTAATATTAAAAAACAACAACACCGGGTTTAGTTCAATAAATAATATTACCATACATTTTGAAGTCATTAGTCAAATGACTGATATAATGAACCAACAATTAAATAACTTATTGAATATAAGGTAGTAATTTACAAAAACTAACACTTCATTTCGAGATGTCCAAATACATTTTATTAAAAAGTTGTTTAAACCCTGGTGTTAATTTTGTTAATTAGTTTCCGTTTTCTAACTGGTGAACCTGGGCCTAATTTTCGGTTTGTTGCTTAATTTCTAAATAACGTTTTTTATTACTTATTACATTGTTTCTGTTTGTATTTATAAATGCGAAGTCCTGTTACCTCTTTATAATTACACGTTACTTTTTATACCGGTGAAAACTCTAAACAGATTCGTATAGTTAGGATGTACGTGCAGACTAAACTGTTTTTAAACATTTCATTTTCCGCGCCGACGGGAACATTTTTTCATACATCGTCCACGGGTACATCCTTGTCTTTACAAACCTGCTTGAAACATTTAATGAAATAATATTTAATAATAAACATTTAAGTTTTCAATAATTCTTTGGGAATTACTCCATTTAAGTAATTACATAAGTTGTTTTTTATTAGAATTAATTGGTGTTTAACACTAAAACTATGTAAAAATCCTTACTTCAAATTACTTTGACATCTTGGGGAGTGCGGATAGTAAACAAATATTACAAATTAAACAGCGTCACCTATACTTCTGAAATTACTTTGTGTAGCGAAAGCTAATTTGAATGGTAAATATGTCGCGAATACATAAAATATTGATTTTTTTTTAATTTTCCGCAAAGCTACACGAGGGCTATCTTCGCTGAACGAAATAAACAATAAATTATCATAAAATGTAACTACTAAATAAACATTCAGAAAATATTGTGTACAATAAATCTGGTTAACCTAAAAATTAAAAAAAAATTGCATTCATTAAAATTAACATATTAAAATCTTCAAAAAAAAGGTTAATTTCAATAAAACTGAATGGTAAACGAAGAATTCAAGTACAGTAACAAACCTCTTTTTTCATGTTTTCTAGGATTATGGTTTTGAGCTCAGCCAGACTCTTATTGATTCTAACTCTCCGTTTTTTCTCGATCTGTGGCTTATTTGGCTAAACGATAATAATTTTTAAAACATTATTATAAAAAGTATGTGACGTACAAGAATTTACAATGGTGAATATGCAGGCAAAGCAAATCACAAACGCCTAACCATAATAAATTTAGTAATACAATCTCAGATCGTAATAAGCATTTCCAGAACAGAGTGAAGCTATACATAAGAAATCTTTATTAAGGACTGTAAAAATCACTCACGTAAGACCGAAAAAGGTTAATAAGAAACATTAAAAAAGTGGAAGAAAACGAAAGCCTGGCGCTTTCGTCAGATGGACTTGTCACGTGGTTAATGAAATGTTAGATCAACACAACCAAGTGTCCGACTGATTCGTTTTCAGTAATCATTGTGGTTAATCGATTAACTCTTTCTTACATTTTTATGTGACTCGGGGATATCGAAGAAACACCTCTCACATAATTTGTCTGTTAAGAAATACTTTTCACGCCTGTTTAGTGTTGAAAATACATATTCGACATAAGTTGCGTTTTGTTGACCAAAGAAGTACACGAAACACTTTTAAATTATTTCAGAATTACAAATAAAAGAAATTAACTGATTTAGTTCGAATTACTACCACTCATCTGTTTACCGATCAGAATATAAAAGTATCAATGAGAGTTTTTGATTGAAAGTAACAAAAAAAAAGGTACAATAATACGTCAACTTCACTATCTAATGTTACGAGGCCTATGCTCAGTATCAGGACTCTTCACACTGGCTGGAGTACTGCATACATAGTAACGTTTCATAAGTTTTTTGTATTAACGAATTGCTTACCAACAACTGTTATGGAAGTTGGTGGATTGTAATTGTTCGCCTTACAACACAGCAAAATCAGAATAGAGGTTATTTAAAGTTCATGCATGGTTTGATATCTCTTATAGTATTTAAATAAAATGTCGGTGGAGGTTTAAGCTCCACGCAAAGGAAATTATTATGAGTATTTTAATGATTTTTTTTTTATATAATCTAAACAAATTTATTTCTATGTCACAACAAAGATCAGTCAGATCGTCACTAGTGAGGCTTAAGAAGCATATGCTGTATGTTAGTCCCAAACTTCGAAACTCGTTTAAAGCCACTTTGTTCCAAATTATCACGAAATCTCCATTTTGTTTTCATAATAACTTACTTATCATTGTGCCACTTTGAATAATTATCACGTGGGACTCCCAACCTCTTAAATAATCCTTTAAAATAAAAATGATTGTTACAAATTTTGAATTCACGCAACTCGCACATGTAATTTTTAAGAATCATGACTGACTCTTGAGTGCACCCCCAAGAGTCAACAAAATCGACATTGCAATTAGAAGTTCTCCATTTTAAAGAAGCGGGAGGGGTTGTCGAATACAGAGATCGCACAGTTTACAGTTTTGCTCTGGGCCTATAGATTTAATATTTACAGTTTTGCTCTGGGCCTATAGATTTAATATTTACAGTTTTGTCTGGGCCTATAGATTTAACATTTAAAGTTTTGCTCTGGGCCTATAGATTTAATATTTACAGTTTTGCTCTGGGCCTATAGATTTAATATGAGATTAAGGTGTATATGATCGTTAGTAGAATGTTTATAAATTGTTTAGAATTTAGACCCCCCCCACTGTGAAAATTTCACGAAGCGATATCAGTAAAAAATACCGTTTAAAAATCAAGAGATAATACGTTTTCGTAGGTAAAAAAACAGAAAGAAAACAAGAACCAATCATATGGCCTTCGTTTCTTCTTCATATTATCAAGTAATTTGTATTCAGATGTAAAAATGTACATACTTATACATATTTGTATATAAGAATAAACATGTTTTCTTTTGAAGATTGTACATACATTTGCCTAAATCACACCAGGTTAACTTGAATAAACAGGTTTCCTTATAAACGTTGTACATATCACACCAACATAAAGAGTCCTACCCTTCTTCGTACTTGTCCTTGCTTGTTTCTGCTTGACATCTTAACGTATAATGGTTCGAGTCTAGTAGGAGCAACAGTCGCCCGGTGTTGTGACGTTGAAAGCACTTTCCTAACTACTCAAAACTGATACGACAATCTCCTATTAGTTCCTTCCCTGGCCCAACCTATTACCAGAAAGCCGCTGGAGGCGACATAAAGTTTCTCTTGACGGCCATAGCCTGGTTTGTCAGTTAGAGGTCAAACTGTGTTGTTAAGATGCAGAAAGACAGTTTATGGTTTCAAATGACGAGAAGCAAGTTCACTTACCAGTCTGATCGTTTCGGGGGAATACCATGACGTTGGCTCTGATACCTGGATATGGTAAATCCTGTACAACACATGGAATTGATTTCAAATAAGTTATTCAATATCAAACAAAAATGGCAGGGAAGAACAGCGTTTACAGGGTAAATGTTTAGATTATAGTTATTTGTAACTGGAAAAAACAAAGATGAAATTAAAATGTTCGCATGCGCAATCTATTACATAGTTTTGAACATGTCGAGATAAATCATGATAAAACTTATCACTCGTCCACGGTTCAAATTAACAATAAAGAAACAACAACAACAACAAAAACCATTGCACCCATTAAGGTTAACGTGGCTCATTAAGACATTGTTATACTCATTAAGGTTAACGTGGTTCATTAAGACACTTTAAAACTCATTGTGGTTAACGTGGTTCATTAAGACACTGTTATACTCATTAAGGTTAACGTGGCTCATTAAGACATTGTTATACTCATTAAGGTTAACGTGGTTCATTAAGACACTTTAAAACTCATTGTGGTTAACGTGGTTCATTAAGACACTGTTATACTCATTAAGGTTAACGTGGTTCATTAAGACACTGTTATACTAATTAAAGTTAACGTGGTTCATTAAGACACTGTTATACTTATTAAAGTTAACGTGGTTCATTAAGACACTGTTATAGTTATTAAGGTTAACGTGGTTCATTAAGACACTGTTATACTTATTAAAGTTAACGTGGTTCATTAAGACACTGTTATAGTTATTAATATTAACGTGGTTCATTAAGATACTGTTATACTTATTAAAGTTAACGTGGTTCATTAAGACACTGTTATACTAATTAAAGTTAACGTGGTTCATTAAGACACTGTTATAGTTATTAAAGTTAACGTGGTTCATTAAGGCGTTGTTATATCCACGAAAGTCAACGCGGTTCGTTATTTCTTGAACACTGAATCAACCCTCATCAGAAATAATAACGTATATATTTTAGTTAGTTATAACCTAAAAATAAACAGAAACCAAAATAAATGTAAAAAATTATAAAAAAAAATGCTGCACTAATTTAAAATATCCCAGAGTACAAGTGTAATGTGGGACATAAAATGTACCCTGGGTTTTGGAGGTGGCATGAAAGTAGAACCCACATTGCGGTGGGGATACATCGTCTATCAGTCGTCACCTCCATTCTCCAGTCTCACACAAAGAAATGAAATAAAGGAGTAGCGATATAGAAATTAGGAGAGCGAGATGTGGGTGCTCAAACACACAACGCCCAACATCTCTGTCACCCTTCACTGTCTGCGGACAGTTGTAGGAAGGTGACTACTCTACAAAGTAAAGAAGAAAAATAATCGAAAAATGAAAATAAGGATAAGTAATTTTTTCTCTAAAAATGTATATATATTATGTTGTCTAGAAGTCGGAATTCTCATGATGACATTTAGAAGCTGAATATTAAGCAACTTATCGTTGGTTGGTTTAATCCAACGTTTGTCACTTACAAGGTGTCTTAATTGTCTGATGTTTCAACTCTACTCACAGTAAGTTTCGTAACCCCCAAGGCAGCATGGACAGAAACTTTCGTCTGAGTTTCCTGTACGACTTCAAACTTGGACGAAAAGTTACCGGAACTACACCGGCCATGGATCTGTTACTGAGTGTTGGTTTCAAATGTTTCGACATAAAGATGAAAGTCTTGAAGACCACGAAGGTCGTAGAAGGAAGCCATTCTTATATGAACACATATTAAGGGAGACAGTTGAAACAGACCCTCGCACAACAGTACGTGAGCTTGTAGAAAAACTAGGCACAAGCAAATCAAACATTGCCAACCACCTGAGTGCGATTGGAAACACGAAAAAGTTGGATAAGTGGGTTCCGCATGAGCTGACTGAAGATCAACAAAATCGGCGTTATGAGACCTGTCAAGGATGACGCTCCAAAAATTGAACGAATAGGGAATCGAGGTTCTGCCTCATCCACCTTATTCCCCAGACCTTTCTACTACAGATTTTCATTTTGTAAGCACTTTAACAACTTTTTGAGCAATAAACACTTTCAAAACCAGACAGCCGCAGAAGAAGCTTTCAGGGAGTTTATTGACCATAGAAACTTTGATTTCTACAGCAGGTGCATAAACAGCATCGTTACACGTTGGTAAAAGTGTGTTGAAACAAACGATGCTTACTTTGATTAAAGCATGTTTTACAACACTGGTTTATAGTTTTCCAAACTTCGCAGATCAAAAACATTTGACCCGGCATGGCCAGGTGGTTAAGGCACTCGTATCGTAATCCGAGAGTCGCGGGTTGGGTTCCCCGTCACACCAAACATGCTTGCCCTTTCAGCCGTGGGGGCGTTATAATATGACGGTCAATCTCCCTATTCGTTGGTAAAAGAATAGCCCATGAGTTGACGTTTGGTGGTAATGACTAGCTGCCTCCCTTTAGTCTTACACTGCTAAATTAGGGACGGCTAGTGCAGATAGCCCCGAGGTAGCTTTGTGCGAAATTCAAATCAAAAACAACCTAACAGATGCATTTTTTCTCTCCTGTTTTCATTTTCTCTGGCAAATTGCCCTAATGATTAAGTGATAAGTGTGCAAACTTTTACGACGCTAAAGTTCGGGTTTCGATATACTATTTGCTCAGAACACATTGTTTAGATTTGTATTTGATCAATACATACTATCTCTAGTTAAAAATGATGTTATTATTTGTATAACGATACTATTATACTATAAGTAACATCTAATGTATTAGGTTGAGGAATAATTCGTGAGCGTTTTTAAATAATTTCATTCAAGCATTACATGCAAGACTATACAATACTTCAATGCATGAACACATTACACCCAAAACATTTATTATGATACTTTATTTCATGTAATACCTAGGTATATAGTATGCATTGTTTTAAACGAAATTGCAAGAAATTAAATGCGAAAAGCAGATGGTGTCGAAAATGCTCGATTTTGTCCACTTGACATTCCATTTAATGAGCTGAAAATGAAAGCAAAAATTAAAGACATATGAAAATCAAACACACCATCTATTAGAGCAAAAAATTATCTACCAAATGACATGAACTATTTTGTGAAAGCGTTTCATTTATGAATATATTTTTTTAACTTGAAAAAACGCTCACGAATTATTACTCAACCCAATATATAATTAACATTCAGTTACCCTTAAATTACATATTTCTATTGCGTTCACTGTCGGAAAGGTTCAAACAATGCACTGTGCTGACTCATTTTCTGTGTTGAGCATAATAAGAATGTCTAACAGGCATTAATGAGATAAGTTGTCATTCTGAGAGAATTTTTAATCTGCCTTTTCTGACTGGCACAGTATTAGGAACTCTGTAATAAATGAAGTCATTACAACTGTTTTGATTAAAGAATAAGTTTGAAAATATTATGTAAAAGTCCGATGAGGTCACGTGGTAATTCTAGGGTTAAGAAATACACATCCTAGCAATTCTGTGATAAACACGGGGAAGGAAAACAAAGTTCAAAGTTCTCGTTTTGTGGTCGATATGTGTTTTATTGTGAACAACTTTTTCGTATAACATAGCGCATTGATTTCAGGTGAGAGCTCGCGCTCGTGCGTGTGTGACTACATCAGGCGAGTTCCAGTATTGTTACCTCACCAATAGCACGTGCTATACACACTATTCAGTGGTCGTAGCGGTGTAAATTTTCTGCCTTGTCAGGATTTCTACAACGTGCCCTCTCGTGCCCGTCTGGCGAGTAATTTCTCTTAAGGGCAGAGGAGCTTCTTCTGTAGGGTATCCGTCCTCTGCGCTCTGTTGGTCACGTCACTAGGAACAGACTAATAGGAACGTTCAATAGCAAGTTGAAATTGAATACAACAATTCATATAAACTAACAAAGATACGGAACTGCATCTGCTATCGTAACTTTTCAAGATGTCGTTCAAGTACACAAACATCCCATAATAGACACTGCTCACAGGATCTGCCGACAGTCAACCTCTTGTTTCTGATGTCTCAGGAACCGGGGTTTGAGTGAGGAAACTGTTACTTTTGTCGACATGGTTTTTATCTCTACTGACGTAAAACCTTCATCCTTCAGTAGGTGTCGCTACTGAAAAAGTACAAAAGTAAGAGAAAGTTAACTCGGATGATAGGACTAACAAAACGTATTGATGTTTTGAATACTGTATTAAATATACTTGAGTAACGTGATATTTGAAAACTTTGGACCTGCAACAAACACACACACTATAAACTGTACGAGATACTCGGGGCGTATTTGATATTACTTTGAATATTAGTGAAGAAAAAAAAAAGGATGGTTTTTGTTGTGTATTTTGTTTTTTTCAGAATCTTCGCTCGAAGCTAAACAAAGCGCTATCTACATATAGCCACTGCTAACTTCTGAAACTACTGCCTTTAAAGTTCTTCGCACGTTCTTTTGTCCTGCAATCAATGTTCGGGTTCGAGTCCCCGTCACACCAAACATGCTCGCCCTTTCAGCTATGTGGACACTATAATGTAACGATCAATCCCATCATTTGTTGGTAAAGGAGTAGCGGTGGGTGGTGATAACTAGCTTCCTTTCCTCTAGTCTTACACTGTAAAATTAGGGACGGCTAGCGCAGATATCCCTTGTGTAGTTTTGTACAAAATTCAAACCAAACCAGTGCCTAAGGACGTTGGGCCCGGCATGGCCAGATGGTTAAGGCACTCGACTCGTAATCCGAGGGTCACGGGTTCGAATCCCTGTCACACCATACATGCTCACTCTTTCAGCCGTGGGAGCATTATAATGTGAGGTCATTCCCACTATTCGTTGATAAAAGAGTAGTCCAAGAGTTGGCGGTGGGTGGTGATGACAGCTGCCTTCCTTCTAGTTTTACACTGCTAAATTAGGAAAAGCTAGCGCAGATAGCCCTCATATAGTTAAACAAACTAAGGACGTTAACGACTAGGCCATTGCTCAGACCGAAATGGTGGCATCCCTTTTGTAATGTCCGATTTTAGGTTCAGAAAAATAGAAAGGATTTCAAACGTTTTTAATGTTATTTAATCAATAATGTTTGTTCCATTATTATTAATTACTTCCTGCCAACGATTCACAAGCTTTTAAAATTCTTGGGATTTGGAGGAAAAGAATGTATCGTGGGTAGTTTTGACATCTTCATGTGTTACAAGCTCTTTTTCATCAAGATAGTTCTGCAAACTTTATAATAGATGATAATCAGATGAGGCAAGGTCTGGAGAATAAGGAGGATGTGGAAGTTTTTCCCAGTCTAGCTCTTCAATCTTTACAGATGTGATCCTTGCTGTATGGGGCCGTGCATTATCCTGGTGTAACACAACACCTTTATGATTGAACAAAGCAGGACTCTTTTCTTTCAGTGCAACATTCAAACGCTCTAACTGTTGACAATAGAAGTCTGATGTAATTGTTACATTGAGTGGCAGCAACTGTTGATCATACCAACAATATCCCACCAAACATTTAATGAGACTTTTCTAGGGTGGAGGTTCATTTTGGGCTGTGCTTTAGCTAGTTTACCTGGACTGAGACATTGTCTGCAGCGCTCAATATTTTTATAATATATCCATTTTTCATTTCCAGTCACTAACCTGTCCAAAAAACAGTGAGATACGTTTACAAGAATGCAGAGAAGTGCAAATGTCCACTCTTGGCCTAAGGTTGGCTTTAGTCAAATCATGAGGGACCCATTTTCCAAGTTCTGACACCTTTCCAAGCTGTTACAGATGATGGGTTGAATTAGGCTTCTGTGCTAGTTCTTCAACTGTTAAAGCACAATCTTCATCAAGTGCAGCAAGCAGCAAGACATCATTAAACTCAACAGGACGACCTGAATGTGACGCATCACTTAAGCTGTGACAATACCTGATCTGAACTTCTGAAACCATCTTCGACATTTTCTTTCATTGAGAGACTCCGCACCATAAACACCTTGAATGTTTCGTGTAGTTTCTGCTGCACTATTGCCTTTTCTAAACTCATAAAACATTATATGCCTGATGTGCTCCTAAGTCACATCTATCTTCATAAGAGTTTATTTGATTAATGATCTGAATAAGTGGAGTTTAGTTAGTTTCTATTATTTGTCTGAATATTTTTATATACACGTTCTACTACATAGTTTAGTCATTAAAGCCTTTTACAAAGACAGAAATGATGATGCACTTTCTGTATTAAAGTTTCGGACATTACTTATGGATGACCTGATATATATATACATATATATGTATTGTATCATTTGTGGTGGGAGAACAGGATCAAGTGTCGACTTAAATTTCAGAATTGTATGTTTTTAACATTAAATAAATTAAACGTGTTCGACATTTTGTATATCAAAATATTTACGCTTCAATACACAAAAATTCGAAAATATACTCAAATTTATTTTAAAATATTTTCAAAGAATCTTATGATATCTTAAATGCCTAAGGCGACTTTAATGTTGATATAAACATTTATCTGAATAATATAAAATAATATTTAATTAATAAATATATGTTCTGCTTTTTGTGAAGCTTAACAGGTCTTGAACGCAGAATGTTTGAAATGGGAATCTAATCTGTGGCATGAAAAACCAACACATTTGTGCGAAGCGCAAACCATACTAATACTACAGGCTATGGAGGAATGTCCCCTTCCCCCATAATAATTGTAAAAAAAAGAAAGAAAGAAAAAAATGCTATGAAATTAAATATGGAACCAAGCTTGCATGGAACGCAACTTGAACACGTGCGTGGCTGATCACGAACAATCCACAAACATCCGAGTAAACAAATCACTATTCTGTTGTAATACTAAAATCTCCCACTATTCTGTTGTAACAGTGAAATCTCCCGTTTGAAGGAGTGTTAAATTTGACATAAAATGTATTTAAAAGATAGAACAAAATATTTAATAAATATATTACTTTTCGTGCAGTATAACGACCATGATTTGTTTTTTATTTAGTTCGAGTTATACAACTGTAGCTATGTATTGGGAACAAAACGAAACAGAAATACTGTAGTATATATAAGTTGGCAATGAAGACAATATAATAGGATCCTTAAGGGGTGGATTCCAGAGTTTACTCAACATCGTGTACAATGATCGGTTCATGAGATATAACTCTTCACCCGTGAAAAGTCTGAGAGTTGGCCACGTTTCTTAAGAAGTTTTGAGCTTGAGTGGGGTTTTGTTCCTGAGAGGTACGTTTCAAAGCGTGCCAAATTTCTTCAGATAAAAGCAGTGAAAAGACTTTGGAAGTCTGTGACGGATGCCTTACACAAAAATCAGCGCAGGTGCCGGAGCGACATCGTGCGACAGAACCACATAAAACTGACGTCACGAAGATGTCCCGGCGGTTTTTAAAAGCGCAAATATGCCCTTTATGAGACGATATTCAAAAGCACTTATGCGTTTAGTTTATGAATACTCCAATACCGAAAGGTCCTCCAACAATGGTAGCTTACAGCTCCTCACGTTTTCAATGAAGTGTGAAAAGAGTTGAGACTCAATGTGCCATGATCGTTTTGTGACTGCCATGGAGTAGATTGCTTTTAAACGCTTGCCCATTGATAAACTCACATAATGAAAGACGAGAGGAACAGGGTGTACCAATGTCTGGAAGTTCATCACAGTTTCCATTCACGGTCCTTCACAATCGCTTCTCGAGTGTATGAGGAAAGTAACAGCGTGACTTTATGACGTTTAAGTACACGATAGTGTAAGAATTATAGCGTTCACAAAGGGTATAAATGTTTGTGTAAAAACAATTTATAGAATTTTATTATCTATGTTACAACGTACTTTATATTAGCAGTTCGTCCTTAATTAAGTCATGTCCTTGTGTGCGAGAAACCATCAGATTTTGTGAAAACTCTTGTCTCTTATCTAGCTAAGAAAGTACTATGTTAACTAGAAGTACAGTGAAACTTGTGTCTCTTATCTAGATAAGAAAGTACTATGTTAACTAAAAGTACAGTGAAACTTGTGTCTGTTATCTAGATAAGAAAGTACTATGTTAACTAGAAGTACAGTGAAACTTGTGTCTGTTATCTAGATAAGAAAGTACTATGTTAACTAGAAGTACAGTGAAACTTGTGTCTCTTATCTAGATAAGAAAGTACTATGTTAACTAGAAGTACAGTGAAACTTGTGTCTCTTATTTAGATAATAAAGTACAATGTTAACTAGAAGTACAGTGAAACTTGTGTCTCTTATCTAGATAAGAAAGTACTATGTTAACTAGAAGTACAGTGAAACTTGTGTCTCTTATCTAGATAAGAAAGTACTATGTTAACTAGAAGTACAGTGAAACTTGTGTCTGTAATCTAGATAAGAAAGTACTATGTTAACTAGAAGTACAGTGAAACTTGTGTCTCTTATCTAGATAAGAAAGTACAATGTTAACTAAAAGTACAGTGAATTTTGGGTCTGTTATCTAGATAATAAAGTACTATGTTAACTAGAAGTACAGTGAAACTTGTATCTCTTATCTAGATAAGAAAGTACAATGTTAACTAGAAGTACAGTGAAACTTGTGTCTCTTATCTAGATAAGAAAGTACTATGTTAACTAAAAGTACAGTGAAACTTGTGTCTGTTATCTAGATAAGAAAGTACTATGTTAACTAGAAGTACAGTGAAACTTGGGTCTGTTATCTAGCTAAGAAAGTACTATGTTAACTAGAAGTACAGTGAAACTTGTGTCTGTTATCTAGATAAGAAAGTACTATGTTAACTAGAAGTACAGTGAAACTTGTGTCTCTTATCTAGATAAGAAAGTACAATGTTAACTAAAAGTACAGTGAATTTTGGGTCTGTTATCTAGATAATAAAGTACTATGTTAACTAGAAGTACAGTGAAACTTGTGTCTCTTATCTAGATAAGAAAGTACAATGTTAACTAGAAGTACAGTGAAACTTGTGTCTCTTATCTAGATAAGAAAGTACTATGTTAACTAGAAGTACAGTGAAACTTGTGTCTCTTATCTAGATAAGAAAGTACAATGTTAACTAGAAGTACAGTGAAACTTGTGTCTCTTATCTAGATAAGAAAGTACTATGTTAACTAGAAGTACAGTGAAACTTGTGTCTGTAATCTAGATAAGAAAGTACTATGTTAGCTAGAAGTACAGTGAAACTTGGGTCTGTTATCTAGCTAAGAAAGTACTATGTTAACTAGAAGTACAGTGAAACTTGTGTCTGTTATCTAGATAAGAAAGTACTATGTTAACTAGAAGTACAGTGAAACTTGTGTCTGTTATCTAGATAAGAAAGTACTATGTTAACTAGAAGTACAGTGAAACTTGTGTCTCTTATCTAGATAAGAAAGTACTATGTTAACTAGAAGTACAGTGAAACTTGTGTCTCTTATCTAGATAAGAAAGTACTATGTTAACTAGAAGTACAGTGAAACTTGTGTCTCTTATCTAGATAAGAAAGTACTATGTTAACTAGAAGTACAGTGAAACTTGTGTCTGTAATCTAGATAAGAAAGTACTATGTTAACTAGAAGTACAGTGAAACTTGTGTCTCTTATCTAGATAAGAAAGTACAATGTTAACTAAAAGTACAGTGAAACTTGTATCTCTTATCTAGATAAGAAAGTACAATGTTAACTAGAAGTACAGTGAAACTTGTGTCTCTTATCTAGATAAGAAAGTACAATGTTAACTAGAAGTACAGTGAAACTTGTGTCTCTTATCTAGATAAGAAAGTACTATATTAACTAGAAGTACAGTGAAACTTGTGTCTCTTATCTAGATAAGAAAGTACTATGTTAACTAAAAGTACAGTGAAACTTGTGTCTGTTATCTAGATAAGAAAGTACTATGTTAACTAGAAGTACAGTGAAACTTGGGTCTGTTATCTAGCTAAGAAAGTACTATGTTAACTAGAAGTACAGTGAAACTTGTGTCTGTTATCTAGATAAGAAAGTACTATGTTAACTAGAAGTACAGTGAAACTTGTGTCTGTTATCTAGATAAGAAAGTACTATGTTAACTAGAAGTACAGTGAAACTTGTGTCTGTTATCTAGATAAGAAAGTACTATGTTAACTAGAAGTACAGTGAAACTTGTGTCTCTTATCTAGATAAGAAAGTACAATGTTAACTAAAAGTACAGTGAATTTTGGGTCTGTTATCTAGATAATAAAGTACTATGTTAACTAGAAGTACAGTGAAACTTGTGTCTCTTATCTAGATAAGAAAGTACAATGTTAACTAGAAGTACAGTGAAACTTGTGTCTCTTATCTAGATAAGAAAGTACTATGTTAACTAGAAGTACAGTGAAACTTGTGTCTCTTATCTAGATAAGAAAGTACAATGTTAACTAGAAGTACAGTGAAACTCGTGTCTCTTATCTAGATAAGAAAGTACTATGTTAACTAGAAGTACAGTGAAACTTGTGTCTCTTATCTAGATAAGAAAGTACAATGTTAACTAGAAGTACAGTGAAACTTGTGTCTCTTATCTAGATAAGAAAGTACTATGTTAACTAGAAGTACAGTGAAACTTGTGTCTCTTATCTAGATAAGAAAGTACAATGTTAACTAGAAGTACAGTGAAACTTGTGTCTCTTATCTAGATAAGAAAGTACTATGTTAACTAGAAGTACAGTGAAACTTGTGTCTCTTATCTAGATAAGAAAGTACTATGTTAACTAGAAGTACAGTGAAACTTGTGTCTCTTATCTAGATAAGAAAGTACTATGTTAACTAAAAGTACAGGGAAACTTGTGTCTGTTATCTAGATAAGAAAGTACTATGTTAACTAGAAGTACAGTGAAACTTGGGTCTGTTATCTAGCTAAGAAAGTACTATGTTAACTAGAAGTACAGTGAAACTTGTGTCTGTTATCTAGATAAGAAAGTACTATGTTAACTAGAAGTACAGTGAAACTTGTGTCTGTTATCTAGATAAGAAAGTACTATGTTAACTAGAAGTACAGTGAAACTTGTGTCTCTTATCTAGATAAGAAAGTACTATGTTAACTAGAAGTACAGTGAAACTTGTGTCTCTTATCTAGATAAGAAAGTACTATGTTAACTAGAAGTACAGTGAAACTTGTGTCTCTTATCTAGATAATAAAGTACTATGTTAACTAGAAGTACAGTGAAACTTGTGTCTCTTATCTAGATAATAAAGTACTATGTTAACTAGAAGTACAGTGAAACTTGTGTCTCTTATCAAGATAAGAAAGTACAATGTTAACTAGAAGTACAGTGAAACTTGTGTCTCTTATCTAGATAAGAAAGTACAATGTTAACTAGAAGTACAGTGAAACTTGTGTCTCTTATCTAGATAAGAAAGTACAATGTTAACTAGAAGTACAGTGAAACTTGTGTCTCTTATCTAGATAAGAAAGTACAATGTTAACTAGAAGTACAGTGAAACTTGTGTCTGTTATTTAGATAAGAAAGTACTATGTTAACTAGAAGTACAGTGAAACTTGTGTCTGTTATCCAGATAAGAAAGCACTATGTTAACTAGAAGTACAGTGAAACTTGTGTCTGTTATCCAGATAAGAAAGTACTATGTTAACTAGAAGTACAGTGAAACTTGTGTCTGTTATCCAGATAAGAAAGTACTATGTTAACTAGAAGTACAGTGAAACTTGTTTCTGTTATCTAGATAAGAAAGTACTATGTTAACTAGAAGTACAGTGAAACTTGTGTCTGTTATCCAGATAAGAAAGTACTATGTTAACTAGAAGTACAGTGAAACTTGTGTCTCTTATCAAGATAAGAAAGTACAATGTTAACTAGAAGTACAGTGAAACTTGTGTCTCTTATCTAGATAAGAAAGTACAATGTTAACTAGAAGTACAGTGAAACTTGTGTCTGTTATTTAGATAAGAAAGTACTATGTTAACTAGAAGTACAGTGAAACTTGTGTCTGTTATCCAGATAAGAAAGTACTATGTTAACTAGAAGTACAGTGAAACTTGTGTCTGTTATCCAAATAAGAAAGTACTATGTTAACTAGAAGTACAGTGAAACTTGTGTCTGTTATCCAGATAAGAAAGTACTATGTTAACTAGAAGTACAGTGAAACTTGTGTCTGTTATCTAGATAAGAAAGTACTATGTTAACTAGAAGTACAGTGAAACTTGTGTCTGTTATCTAAATAAGAAAGTACTATGTTAACTAGAAGTACAGTGAAACTTGTGTCTCTTATCTAGATAAGAAAGTACTATGTTAACTAGAAGTACAGTGAAACTTGTGTCTCTTATCTAGATAAGAAAGTACTATGTTAACTAGAAGTACAGTGAAACTTGTGTCTGTTATCCAGATAAGAAAGTACTATGTTAACTAGAAGTACAGTGAAACTTGTGTCTCTTATCTAGATAAGAAAGTACAATGTTAACTAGAAGTACAGTGAAACTTGTGTCTCTTATCAAGATAAGAAAGTACTATGTTAACTAGAAGTACAGTGAAACTTGTGTCTCTTATCTAGATAAGAAAGTACTATGTTAACTAAAAGTACAGTGAATTTTGGGTCTGTTATCTAGATAAGAAAGTACAATGTTAACTAGAAGTACAGTGAAACTTGTGTCTGTTATCTAGATAAGAAAGTACTATGTTAACTAGAAGTACAGTGAAACTTGTGTCTCTTATCTAGATAAGAAAGTACTATGTTAACTAGAAGTACAGTGAAACTTGTGTCTGTTATCCAGATAAGAAAGTACTATGTTAACTAGAAGTACAGTGAAACTTGTGTCTGTTATCCAGATAAGAAAGTACTATGTTAACTAGAAGTACAGTGAAACTTGTGTCTGTTATCCAGATAAGAAAGTACTATGTTAACTAGAAGTACAGTGAAACTTATGTCTCTTATCTAGATAAGAAAGTACTATGTTAACTAGAAGTACAGTGAAACTTGTGTCTGTAATCTGGCTAAGAAAGTACTATGTTAACTAGAAGTACAGTGAAACTTGTGTCTGTAATCTGGCTAAGAAAGTACTATGTTAACTAGAAGTACAGTGAAACTTGTGTCTGTTATCAGATAATTTAAACAAATGTGAAAACTAGGAAACAAGCCACAATTTCAACAGAGCCAGTAACCCACGATGTCACTTACCCCATTACACATTATAGTTTTAGTCTGTTGAGAGTATAATAATCACTAATGACATAAAAGTAGAAATGTACTGTTATTAACCACCGTCTATTTTTATCAGAAAGTATATAATTCACCCTCCCCATTTTATAGTTTTAATAGCACACGATATTGTAATTTTAATACTGTAATGATATATTAATGATGTTATGAACCTAGTATTTCAAGCAAACCAAGATTTACTGAGCCAGACATTGTGGCTTGAATTAGGCCTTACGACCCATCTAAATTGTAATTTTGTTCGTTCGTTTATTACCATCGTAGTAATTTTGGTTTAGATTATTTTAAAAATATAACTGTTGTTAGAATTAAAATAAAAAAGCAACAACCCTGAATGCTCACAAAAATTTTCCAACAACCGCTCGATTTTGTATTAAGGTCTTATACACTAGCGCTCTCTAAAATTTAATATTTAAAGTAGAAAAATTTGCATTTAAATTGTTTATAAAAATGTAATGAGTTATAAAATTTATAACAAATGGATTTAAAAACGTCGTTAAATTAAAATTTATTGTAGCCATTAAATAAAAGTTTGTCTTTTAACGGGGTCTACAATAAATGTAAATAAAGTGATTTTATTACATACTGTTAGTTAATTTGTAATTTATGGGACTATTATACTTTCAACAGTACGTGACACCGCACTGTTTATATAAATACCTATAGATATTTATATGCATATATGTAAATTTTAAATAATTACCACCGAGAATACGAAGCACATATAACACACACAAAGAGATAATAGGTGTCGCTTTATTACGTTTGGAATAACTAATGACAGGAGAAAGTTAACAAGACATAAAAAAACAGTTATTTAGACTCGTGAAACCATATACACACACGCGTTTTCTTTCATTATGAACTAATATCATACAAATATCTATAATAATGTTTTATAAATTTCAAACGGAAAAACAACATTTTTTTTAACTATGGTTTAGTGACTTCGAAAATAATTTACAACATATTCTGTTTAGAATGTTAAATTCTAGTTCATCTGCTTTGAAACTTCAAAAAAGTCGATTTCTTTTAATTGTGTAATTTCGTTCATCAGAGGATAAAAAAATTAAGTTAGTTTAAAAATCTACCAAGATAAAAAAGTTTATAAAGAAGTAAAATTCATGTGCTTTTCTTAAAGGAAGAAACTTTATTAATTTGAATTTACAGGTTTTTCTCTCTTTTTCTTCTTATTCCAATAATGTGTCTTCAGATTGGTTAATGACTTCCGTTGTTTCCAGCCGGTAGTTTTAGTTTTTTCAAGATTATTCCAAACACCCTCACCAGATGACGCACCGTTCCTTTTTTGGCTTAACCATATTGTCACCTTCTTTACAGTTGAAAGTTCGAGCAAATTCTTCAAAATTGGACACAGAGCCCCAAACTCTGTCGAAGAGTATTTCCAGTTTATTTATGAAATAGACCGTGGATAAGTATGAATGTCTAGAAAAGTTTTTTAAACAAATTTTAGTAATTCTAACTTTAATATTCGTACAAAGCTACCCGAGGGCTATCTGAGCTAGCCTTCTCTAAATTAGCAGTGATATAATAGAGAAAAGATAATTTGTCCACACCACCCACCGCCAACGTTTAGGCCACTCTTTTACCAACGAGTAGTAGGATTGACCGTCAAATTATAACTTTTCCACGGCTAAATAGGCGAGTATTGTCAGAGACGATAATTTGAACCTGCGACATTCAGATTGCAAGTCGAGCGTCCTGTGACCTCACTATCTAATAACTGCAGTTTTTTAATTATCTTAACTCTTACTTGCTTCGCCTAGAGTCACTGACCAAGGTGTGAATTAGTGAGTAACTATCTCTGTGTTACAACGACGTTCAGTTTTATAACGTGGAAGGTTTGTTTTTATGTTTTGTTTGAGTTTTAATTTTGCGCAAAGCTACACGCGGACCATCTGCGCTAGCCGTCCCTAATTTAGCAGTGTAAGATTAGAATGAAAGCAACTAGTCATCACCACTCACCGCCAACTCTTGAGCTACTCTTTTTACCAACGAATAGTGCGATTGACCATCACATTATAACGCCCCCACGGCTGAAAGGGCGAGCATGTTTGGTGCGACGGACATTCTAACTCGCGACCCTCAGATTACGAATCGAATGCCTTAGCACACCTAGCCATGGAGGGTTAGGCCCACAAAGGAGGGCAAATCACTATAAAGGTATAGGAAGAACGAATAGTTCGTCCATCTCCCCAGTGGCACAACGGTATGTATGGAGACTTATAAAGCTAAAATCGGGGTTCGATACTGTGGTGAACAAAGGACAGATTGTGTGGCTTTAAGCTTAATTCAAAACAACAACTATCTCCCAAATCGAACTCCGGATTTTAGTGTTGCAAGTAGGCAAACTTTCAACTGACCCACGAGGGGAGTACAACAATAAAGTACCATATAGGTGTATAAAGGAAACATAAGAATATTCAACAAAGAGTAACCGACAGAATATTTTGAATCAAATCAGTAAACGTACCTGTACTTAGGCGGACTATGATTGTCATACTGGATCATGCTCTTTATGGCCTGGGGTCGGGCTTTGCTACACCAAACCTGGGTAACAGAACAAACGTATTTTACTCAATACAATCATTCTTGAATTCATAGCTCTTAACTTATAAATAAACTAGATATAAGCTCATTTTTATATACAGAATAGTTTAAGTGAAAACTATTCAATAGGCTTAGCTTAGTGAACACTAAGAAATAAGAATAGCTCATACATAAACTAAAGATAATCTTATTTATATATATAGAATAGTTTGGGTTAAAACTGTTCATTAGGCTTAGCTTAGTGAACCTTAAGAAATAAGAATAACTAAAAACATACTATCTCAAACTGACATTCGTTTTATCATAGAGAACAGAGAACACACGAGTTGTTTCATGTTTGGTGCAAACAAAGCAGACGAATAAAACATAAAAACATAATAATAATAGAATTAAGTAAACTCTAAATATTTGATGAGAAGCAATAGTGTGGAAAATTTTCGAAACAAAAAGAGTTGGAAAAAATTTAATTTATAAACTAAAGCTTAAACAAAACATATTTAAGTCAGTAGTGGATATTGTAGAATGAATATTTGGTCTTAACAGAAACTGTGAATTCAGTCTAAGATAGATGTTTCTCTTTGTAAATACTGTACGTTGTGTCAGGGGAGTTTTTACTCACGGCTTTTATGAATAAAAATTAAAAATATATCTGTTACTGAGCGATATATGGTTATATAATACTGCTAACAAATGGCGCTATTCATATTTCTACCAATTTATTTAAAGTGATTCCCGCAAAACGGTTTATTTAGATTCATTGGTCTAGGGACTTACTTAGGGGTTAAGTTACTCGCAATGAACACAGTACATAGCCTAACGTGGCTTTGCTCTAAAATACCCCAACAAAAAAACTGAGGTCGTAAGATAATATAATTTCTTCCAAATTTATGTGCTACCTTATAATAAAAATTCAAGTTTAAATAACAGCAACAGAATTATTATGAAAGCAAAGAAAGATATGTTAAAATATGTCAACCATATCCAGTGAGGCTCTTCTCGCCCAATACCAGGGCTAATAAGGATGGTTAGGATACGATAGACACATCAGTCATTGGGGCATTATTTATATCATTACTTACATGAGCAACAATGATCATAATGCGAACTATGCTAAGGAAGATAAATGTATACTTCCGCGAACTACGGAACTTTGGATCCACAGTCCGGCACACTAACCACTAGGGGTCACTCACCTCACCTTTTGATCTTTGTAAACATGTTCCCTTACCCCTGTCACCTAACTAAGGAGAAGCATAGAAAAGAAAGTCACTGAACCACTGGCAACTTTCACAATACGATTTAACAACGATTATTTAAGCTGTTTGTGCTACTATTAGCTAAGCATAGCGTTAAAATGTGTTGATTTGTTTGCTCGTAGTTGGACACAAAGCTACAAAATGCTATCTGTACTGTGCCCAGCACGGGTATCGAAAATCAATTTTTAGTGAACAAGCCCACAGTCTTACCGCTGTGTCAATGGGAGGCAAAATGTATTGAAGCCTAACAAATTATATATATATATATATGTGTGTGTGTGTGTGTGTGTGTGTGATTTCGGTTTCTTTACGAAAAAGAAAAAAGCACTTTTTTTTATTAAAGTGTTTCTAAATTACGTAACCGGAAAAGAACAAAATGTCCGAAAAAACAACAAAACAATCGGCAGGAGAGAATTACGATTGTTAGGATCCCAAACTTAAAAATGAAACAACAATAGTTTTATCATCTGTAACGTACAATCAGTACTGGGTGTAGTTAGTTGTTAGATTACGCATTCGCTTTGAAAGAACACGTTTATAAACTGTTAATTAGAGACGTTTTAAACCCCGCTGGTTCTTACGTTAGCAAATGCCAAAAAGAAGAGTTGGTCAGGTGTAATATCTTTAAACTCGTCTCCTGGCAATCTATAATTCCTGGCTTTGTCTCCATACTTGAAAGTATAGGTTTGGTAACCCTAAAATAATCAAAAGAATGACATCAACGGTACAAACTGTACATTGCAACAATAAATATAAAGAAGTTTGTGGGTTACAGAGAGAGAAAGATAGTTCTAATTAATCAATTCTAACTAGTCTAACTCATGTAAAAAATCTACAAAATTAACATTTCTTATTAATACAAATTACAAACTAGATACTAAACTCAACACCAGAGTACCAATAAATGAGTAATATTCAACATGTGCTGAAAACACCTAGGACAAAAAAACTCTTAAAAAACTGAAATAGAAGCCTTTATAACCCGGGTTATAAGGGTTTCTATTTCAATAAACGGGTAAAAGATTTTCTCGAGGAGTAAATATTCCGCCATCTAGCGGCAATCACTAATATTACTTCGAAACACTTTTGTCTCAGTGTTCACTTTTTTCAGGTTTACTTGTCTTTATTTTTTACGACAATTAGATAATACACTGTGCAAAGAGTAAACAGTGATGATTTACATCATTCCACAAAAATTACTTTCTAATAATTATTAAAATTTACATCCCATAATATTTACAAGTTAACTTTAAGAATATTTAAATTATTTGGAAACTAAAGTCCTTTCGGAAACAGTATGGCCCGGCATGGCCAGGTGTGTTAAGGCACTCGACTCGTAATTTGAAAATCGTGGGTTGGAATCCCCGTCACACCAAATATGCTCGCCCTTTCAGCCGTGGGGTCGTTATAATGTTACGATCAATCCCACTGTTCGTTGGTAAAAGAGTAGTCCAAGAGTTGGCGGTAGGTGGTGATGACTAGTTGCCTTCCCTCTAGTCTTACACTGCTAAAATAGGGACTGCTAGCGCAGATAGCCTTCTTATAGATTTACGAGAAATTCAAAAACAAACTTTGTAGTTTGATTTAACAGATTTTAAAATCCGTTTCACTTTTCTAACTCAAAAATATTTTTATTTTTATAGTTTTTAACAGTTTTTAAATTGCACGCCACCTTTCTAAATCAAAAATATGTATTTTTAACAGTTTTTAAATTTAATTTCATGTTTATAAACCTAAAAATATTTCTGCAATTTTTTAACAGTTTTTAAAATTCACTTCACTTTTGTAGAACAAAAAATATTTTTATGTTCAGTTTCCGGCACTACTTTCGACGATGCTCATTATAGAAGAGATATATAGGCCAAAACTACACACGTATATATAAATTCAAAAGGAGTTTCACTGTGTAATGAAACACTTATATAAAGAGCTCATATCGTTTAGTTTTGCCCTGTCCAAACTGGAATATAATTATTTCGATCAGTTAGTAATCAGTTGTACGTAGAAAGAAAGTCATTTCCGGATAGATCCAGCTTTCCTTATAGGAAAGTAAAATGTTTGAAAAATCTTCCCTTCCTTCGAAAAATAAAAGTGAAAAATGTAGAATGAAACATAAGCAGTTTTAAAAGTTTTCTAAACTTCCACTTACTTTGTAAGCTTCTCTCAGTCCTCCATTGTCAGCAATGTTTTCTCCGAGAGTGTTTCTCCCGTTCAGCTGTGCACGTAAGAAGATTATTAAAATCATATTAAACCGGTTTACATAATAAAAAAATGGTATTACTGCGCGACTAAGAAATAGTATCGATGGATTGTTAATTTACGTTGGGCTTCAATATAATTATTTTATACAGCTATGTCTCTTAAAATAACTAATATTTAATCTGTATTTATATCGCAACTGTCACAATTTAACGTTTATACGTCTCAAGATAATCGGTATAATTGCTTTGTTCATATAACAGTTTAGAATGAGTGCTTTTATTTACGAGACTAGAGGGTGTTCCAAAAGTCACTGTGCACTTACATATTTATTAACAGACATGTTTCAATAGAGAATACAGAAGGTAAATATGAATGACAATTATAAACAATGTTGAAAGTGACCCCCGTTGACATCAATACAGGCTTGGATTCTTCTTATTTGCTATCAGTTGGTGGCTTGAAATAGACTGAATAGACATATTATTACAAAACTGTACAGTGACTTTCCGAACACCCTGTATTATGATATGAGAGAAAGAACTAGACATCTTCAAATCAGTACCATACAATATTTATTAGAACATTACAGTTACCATACAATACTTATTAGAGCATTACAGTTATTGTTATTTTCTAAATGAGTCTAGACTGTAATTTATCTCGTTTTGATCTCACGACAGCGAGTTCAATGGTCTATGAAGAGCAAAAAGAAAAAAAACAACAACTTTAGGTTGGGTTGTTTTATATTTCGCGCAAAGCTACACGAGGGCTACCTGCGCTAGTCGTCCGTAATTTTTGCAGTGTAAGACAAGAGGGAAGGCAGCTAGTTATCACCGCTCGCCGCCAACCCTTGGGATACTCTTTTACCAACGAATAGTGGTATTGAACCGTCACATTATAACGACCCCACGGCTGAAAGGGCAAGCATGTTTGGTATGACGGGGATTCGAACCCGCGACCCTCGTATTACGACTCGAGGACCTTAACCACCTGGCCATGCCGGGCTGTGAACAAGTTAAAAATACCAGCACGGCCAGGTGGTTAAGGCGCTCGACTCGTAATCTGAGGGTCGCGGGTTCGAATCCTCGGGACACAAACCATGATCGCACTTTATGACGTTATGATGTGACGGCCAATCCCATTATTCGTTGGTAAAAGAGTAGCCCAAACGTTGGCGGTGGGTGGTGATGACTAACTGCCTTCCCTTTAGTCCTACACTGCTAAATTAGAGACTGCTAGCGGAGATAGCTCTCATGTATCTTTGCGCGAAGTTAAAAACAAACAAACAAATTATTTGCGTATAGCTGAAACATAAAATGTATCGTACTAGGGCCTTATATTGCTCTTTCTTCTTCATTAACAAATTGTAATTTAGAAGTTTGGTTTGGTTAGTACCGAAACAGAAATAAACGTAATTACTTTAAGTTGTGTAGTGTCATCTTTAAAGTTGCTATATTGATCAACAAAACACTGAGCTTTCTTGTCAAACTCTTTCCGGGTTTCCTCGGACCACCACAACTTGACATTTCCTTCCCCATCATAAAGACTACCTAAAAACAATGAAACAATAAAACTGGTTGTAATTCCAACAACGTGTGTAACCAACCGCAAAGTGTTGTAATTTATAACTCTAACAGCAATGATTTTCGAAAAAAATGGGAAAACAGACACTGAAACAATTTAAAGTGTCATCCCAAGATAGATCTGTTTATTTATTGGATATTACACGGACATTAAACGATATCAATCGACTAAAACACCAAGACGAAGATAACAAGACAAACACACTGAGCTACCTTCAACACACGGTTTTGTGGAATTTTCTAGAATATACGGCTCAGACATGAAACTAAATTACGTTCTATGTGACCTACACCCATCATTGAATATAGAAAAGACCATAATATGAATCACAAACATTATCTCAATTAAACCTACACTTCCGACAATACAATGAAGTTGACGTTCTCTCGAATAAACGTAAACCAGTCATGACACTCTATGACGTCCCACTGACAACACTATGTGACGTTGATGTTCAACTAAAATAAACCTATATTAGTGACAACACTATGTGACGTTGATGTTCAACTAAAATAAACCTATATTAGTGACAACACTATGTGACGTTGATGTTCAACTAAAATAAACCTATATTAGTGACTACAGTCTGTGACGTTGATGTTCAACTAAAATAAACCTATATTAGTGACTACACTCTGTGACGTTGATGTTCAACTAAAATAAACCTATATTAGTGACTACAGTCTGTGACGTTGATGTTCAACTAAAATAAACCTATATTAGTGACTACACTCTGTGACGTTGATGTTCAACTAAAATAAACCTATATTAGTGACTACACTCTGTGACGTTGATGTTCAACTAAAATAAACCTATATTAGTGACTACACTCTGTGACGTTGATGTTCAATTAAAATAAACCTATATTAGTGACTACAGTCTGTGACGTTGATGTTCAACTAAAATAAACCTATATTAGTGACTACACTCTGTGACGTTGATGTTCAACTAAAATAAACCTATATTAGTGACTACACTCTGTGACGTTGATGTTCAACTAAAATAAACCTATATTAGTGACTACACTCTGTGACGTTGATGTTCAACTAAAATAAACCTATATTAGTGACTACACTCTGTGACGTTGATGTTCAACTAAAATAAACCTATATTAGTGACTACACTCTGTGACGTTGATGTTCAATTAAAATAAACCTATATTAGTGACTACACTCTGTGACGTTGATGTTCAACTAAAATAAACCTATATTAGTGACTACACTCTGTGACGTTGATGTTCAACTAAAATAAACCTATATTAGTGACTACACTCTGTGACGTTGATGTTCAACTAAAATAAACCTATATTAGTGACTACACTCTGTGATGTTGATGTTCAACTAAAATAAACCTATATTAGTGACTACACTCTGTGACGTTGATGTTCAACTAAAATAAACCTATATTAGTGACTACACTCTGTGACGTTGATGTTCAACTAAAATAAACCTATATTAGTGACTACAGTCTGTGACGTTGATGTTCAACTAAAATAAACCTATATTAGTGACTACACTCTGTGACGTTGATGTTCAACTAAAATAAACCTATATTAGTGACTACACTCTGTGACGTTGATGTTCAACTAAAATAAACCTATATTAGTGACTACACTCTGTGATGTTGATGTTCAACTAAAATAAACCTATATTAGTGACTACACTCTGTGATGTTGATGTTCAACTAAAATAAACCTATATTAGTGACTACAGTCTGTGATGTTGATGTTCAACTAAAATAAACCTATATTAGTGACTACAGTCTGTGATGTTGATGTTCAACTAAAATAAACCTATATTAGTGACTACGCTCTGTGATGTTGATGTTCAACTAAAATAAACCTATATTAGTGACTACACTCTGTGATGTTGATGTTCAACTAAAATAAACCTATATTAGTGACTACACTCTGTGACGTTGATGTTCAACTAAAATAAACCTATATTAGTGACTACACTCTGTGATGTTGATGTTCAACTAAAATAAACCTATATTAGTGACTACACTCTGTGATGTTGATGTTCAACTAAAATAAACCTATATTAGTGACTACAGTCTGTGATGTTGATGTTCAACTAAAATAAACCTATATTAGTGACTACACTCTGTGATGTTGATGTTCAACTAAAATAAACCTATATTAGTGACTACACTCTGTGATGTTGATGTTCAACTAAAATAAACCTATATTAGTGACTACAGTCTGTGATGTTGATGTTCAACTAAAATAAACCTATATTAGTGACTACACTCTGTGATGTTGATGTTCAACTAAAATAAACCTATATTAGTGACTACAGTCTGTGACGTTGATGTTCAACTAAAATAAACCTATATTAGTGACTACACTCTGTGATGTTGATGTTCAACTAAAATAAACCTATATTAGTGACTACAGTCTGTGACGTTGATGTTTAACTAAAATAAACCTATATTAGTGACTACACTCAGTGACGTTGATGTTCAACTAAAATAAACCTATATTAGTGACTACCATCTGTGACGTTGATGTTCAACTAAAAGAAACCTATATCGATTAAGCAACGGAAACCATTTACTTTTGACAAATTAATCATTCCTAATCAATTTTGATTTGTAAACTCAAATTCATCGTTTTGTTTGCTATAATGACACGATGATGTTTACGACAGTAAAAATATGCGACACAGATAGATATACAGTGTTTAACCCTTTAGTTATTAGCCCTATCAACTAACATGGAATTCTGAAGTTAAATAAAGCTATCTTCTAGATTTAAAAATACAAACCTTGGTCGTCAAAACCATGTGTTATTTCATGTCCAATCACCATTCCAATTCCTCCAAAATTCATAGCTCTGAAAGAGGAAAACAAATTCAGTTTTGTTGAACTCAGAGTAATTTTTCTCATCCCTAAACACTTGTCCAATATAATACTGATACAAATAATATAAGTAGAACTATACAGCCTGCAATGTTTAAAGAACAACGACTACATTAATAAAATGTTGTTTTAAACTAAGGACATCCAATGAATGGATTCTGTTGCAACCAATTCATTTTTTTTATTGTAAGTTTTCTGTAACTTTTGTACACGATAGAGCTAACTATAAGTGTACCAAAACGTCTACTAGTGGTATTAAGACAACCGCTCTATTAGAATTCTTATTTTCAAAGACTGATAATAATTATTGAAACTGTGAGAAATTTATAACACACAACATATCACTGAGATAACCATGATGCCACCAGACAACAGTCGACACTGACAAACTGTTGTTTTGTGACACACTTGGTCAAAACGCCGAGTTGTTTCTTAGTATAAATACGAAGTGTTTTAATTTCTTACAGCAACACATTTAATAAACAATACTTCGTTAAACTAAACTTCAGATCATGAATTAGTTACATTAAGTGAATAATGAGATTTTGTGTCTTGTAAGTAAGTTATATCTAACATTTCTTTAATGCTAGTGTTATTAATAGTGTTTGTCAAAGTGTAATATATATATCTTACCATATTTACATTTCATCATACATTTTCTTAGGAAGATTAATTTGTATTTTTGGCCTATCATGTGAATTCAAAAAACATTTAAATCGTCTAAACTATCCAAACCTTGTAATGCATTGTTAGGATTATGACCGAAAATGTCGATAACAACAAGGATAGCAAACTAACAAGTAATCGTCAGAAGTTATAAAAATGTTTAGCTACGAGCTACATTTCTTTGACCAGAAGTTAATAATAAACAGTAGGTGAACCTGGCACTTGTTTATAAACCTATAATAATAACTTGTAAGTGAAACAGTTTTAAAAAAACACAGAGAAATGTCTAAAAATCGTCCTTTTAAATCGATATTTGGAAACATCCATATGGATTCGTTCATCACGTGTTTTGAATATAAGTGAAAAGTTGATGACGATAACTTTAAAAAGGAAAGCGACAGTTGGGAACACGATATGATCAGAACACAACAAGTCACTTACATGGGTCTATCATTGAAGAAGAAAGGGTTTTGAAGAATACCTGCCGGAAAAGCTGAAACAAAAAAGAAGACGTTATAACAAGACTATAGGTAATGATCCACATTATTTACTGATTCAAAAATTCAATGAAAAAAGGCACATTTCGCTTCTCTTCACTCAAATGGAGTAAATACTCTTATAGATAAAATCTTAACTGTAGAGATACTCGAAGAACACTGTTGTTCTAATGTTCATATTAGAGTTAACCTCTAAAACCGTAGAACATTCAGAAAACAGTACTGGAAGCAAAGCTTATGACATTCAACAATGAAACAGTAAAAAAACAGTACTGGAAACACAGCATACGTGATGGAATTATAAAACTTTCTCAAAACAGTACCGGAAAACAGCACATGACATTCGACTATAACAGGTGCAAAACACCACTGGTACAATATCAAACATTCCCACTTCATTCCTGAAAAAAAAGGTCCATCTTTCGAAAGCACTCTAGTTATATATTAGAGTTACCAGTTATATCAATGGTGCACCATATCACATCAAGCAACAACACATCTAAAATATCAATGGTACAATATATGACATCAAGCAACAACACATGTAAAACATCAATGGTACAATATATGACATCAAGCAACAACACATGTAAAACATCAATGGTACATTATAGAACGTCAAACAACAACACGTGTAAAAGATCAATGGTACAACATATTATATGAAATGATAACACATGTAAAATATCAACATTACATTATATGACATCAAACGACAAAACATGTAAAATATCAATGGTAGAACACATGACATCAAACAAAACACATGTAAAATATCAATGGTACAACATGACATTAACCAGTGATGTTAGAGCAAAAACAGGGATGTAGCTCTAGATGAAAGAAAAAAATTCAATATTTTCATAGTATATAATAAACAACGGTTATAACCGCAGTTACAGATATGTGCCTCTTAAAGAGCATGAAAATACACAGAAAGTGCACAGCATACGATACGAAGATACTCGAAACCAAGGAACGAATACAATCTCAACATGTGGGAAGTGGTTAGGCTAGATCCAATTCCAATATAATACATCCTAGATAATGCAATATGGACATCTATATATTTTGTGAACTTACTAATGGAGTTAGCCAGAGGACTGTAAAAAGCATTAACCACAGCAGCTCCGGTTACCCATCTGAAAAAAGGAAAGAAAAAGAGATTCCATGAATATTTTAATTTTGATTGTCCAGAAAGTTCTTCCTGGGAAGAAATGCTTCTCAACTTAATGATATATTGTTCATAAAATCACAGGAGAGATAAAGTCAGGATGATCGTTCTAAAACAAGACCCTACCGAGGGAAGTTGGAACTATAAATAGTGATTATAAGTATAATATAACACTTACTAAGTCCGTTACACTCGTGATGTTAGGAAAAAACACTTAGGTTGAAGAAACCAGTTTAATGCGTGAAAACTACACTACCTTATAATCCGAATATTTACGAAAGGTTGACCTTTCTTTTTTGAGGGGGACAAACTATTCTATACCAATTTCGTTTCGGAAGTACTCGATAATAATTTCGTCTCGGAACCACTCGGTTGAGAGTTCGTATCGGAATTTCTCGACATTATTTCCGTTAAAAAAATCATTATTAGAGTTTGGGTTTTACAGAACAAATAACCCAGAGCTGATATTATTATTATTTAAAGAAATTTTAAAATTTGTGGTAAGTTTCAGTAAATATTAGAATTTAAAATTGTACATAACGTGAAATTTCACCTGAAATATGATCATGGAAGAAACATTTGTTTGTTTGTTTTTGAATTTCACGCACAGCTACACGAGGGCTATCTGTGCTAGCCGTCCCTAATTTAGTAGTGTAAGACTAGAGGGAAGGCAGCTAGTCATCACCACCTACCCCCAACTCTTGGGCTACTCTTTTACCAACGAATAATTGGATCGACCCTAATATTATAACGCCCCCATGGCTGAAAGGGCAAGCATATTTGGTATAACGGGGATTCGAACCTGCGATCCTCAGATTACGAGTTGAGTGCCTTGACCACCTGGCCATGCCAGACCCTGGCTTCTTTATGCATATGTATTTGTCGTGAAATTAGCTCATATTTTTTTCATATTTACTCTTACATAAATACATTTGCCTCGAAAGTTGTTGTTTTGAATTAAACACAAGCATACACAATGGGTTACCTGTGCTATGCTCATCACGGGTATCGAAACCCAGTTTTTAGCGTCGCAAGTCTGCAAACATCCCGCTGAGTCACTGGGGGTGTCTCGAAATTCGCAGCAAGTGGTGCCTACCTAACAAAGCAACATAGCTAACTTTCAGCCCATTTTCAAACCCCTTCCTACACCTAATTGTTGTTTTTAGCTTATGGACTTTTTTTTTTTGTATTGATACTTATTTGAAAACACTTCCAAAAAATATGAAATAATTATATATTTTCTTATTGAAAAAACGTATTCTCTAAAACATTTTACTTGTTTCTTGACCTCGTTCGGGAAATTAGTGTCTAGAGCTTTGTTTGATTAGGGAGCGTAATAAAACTTAAATTAGGCACTACCAGATTTTGTACTAATACTTACTTTTCACGGTGAAATGGTTCATACAACTGCTTGAGACTTTTTTCTGATAGAAATCTTAATATATTGGTGTAAGTACCAAAAAAGTCTTCGGTTGAAATATTCTCTATCTATATAAAACAAATGTACGTCATAGTAGCTAGAACTCAGTGTTATAAAAAATAATTTGATCATTATTTTCATTACAGAAATAAAACGCAACTGTTGGGTGACATTTTGTAACAACTTTGAAAGTAATTTTTGCCAGACCTGTGTTATTTCACTAATTATCTAAACTAAATCTACAGCCAACTGACAAATTTCATTACGTGGAAAGCAATTAATTACTAATGTATATAATATATTGATTTTAATATTTACTTTTAGATGTCCCCTAGGGAGAGTTTTAACAAAACGTACGTCAGTGAATTGAATTTTATGGATGGTATAGAATAATTTGAATAGCACAAAATCACCAGCTAGAATTGGGAAGTAGTAAGTCGTAAGTTACTGACTGACAAATGAATCTGTGTTAATCCAACACCTTAAAGTTTGAGTTTAAGTTTTATTCAAGTACTAAATTATTAGAAACATGAGATAAGTTAACAAATTACCTATTTACTTGTGATATTAGGCCTATCGCTTGGTTAGTGCCAATTTTACGTGAAATATGTAGAACTTTCAGTTGAAGAAACAAGACACTTTTATTTCGTTAAGTGGACTGGAATTTTCATTATTTAAAAAAATAAATAAAAAATTCATCCAAGAATAGAAACCGTTACAATAATATCACCCTTAATTTATTAATCATTAAAACTATTAATAATCATTTTGCTCACTTTGAGACATTTAAAATGCCTTTATATTCAGTAGTTATATGTAATACAAATATTCTAGAATTTGTTTAGCTTCGTAATTTTCATTCTAAGAAATGTAATTCAGTAAATTAGATATAATCATGTTCATTAAAACTAATATTACAACACTTTGTTGTTACATCTAAGTAAAAGCTCCAGTTTATAAATAAGTACTCACCTCCATAAAATAATTATTCAACTCGGTATCATCATTAATCCATTCTGGGTAACCAATATTGTCAATCATCTGGCCTACCTGCAGTTAAAAAAAATGTGTTAGTAGCAACTAAGTGGTTTCTAAGGTATACCGAAACTGTTTAAGGCATTGTATGACGTTGGGAATTTTCGATACAGGTAAACTGCAATGAAAAGCTAAAATATAATATAATGCAGTAGTTACAATAACCTAAGCCTAAGTAGGCTTAGGAAATAAATGTGAAATATTTATTAACTCTTTGAACAAGGGGATTATTCATTTAAAATTTAATTAACCACACTGCTTTAAAGTATAAAATGCTCAGAAAGTATATTGTGTAAATACATGTCATTATTCAAATAAAACTTGCCTCACTATTATGCAATACTTTCGAGTTTAGTACTTACATGTTTTGAATCTATTTATACTAAGTATTCGATAACGTAGTTTCAAGAATCTTTGGAAAGTATGGACATGGTACAGTTTTGGTTTTATTGATCTGTTCGTGTCTGTTTCTAGAGTGGAGAGACGTTTCGCCTTATTATACTGAAGTCTAGCTTAAAGAAGGTATCAGAATAAGAGCCGAAACATAATCATGTTTTATAAACAGACAATAGCAGTTCACTGAAGCTAAATCTTTACTATTTAATAATGTGATTAAATCATTATTTCTGACACATTTTTGTTGCTAATGTTTTCAGTAATTAATGTAGTTGAAAAGATATTCAAAAAGTTCACAAACCTTTTATGTGACTTTTCCAGACACGTTCATTAGCTTAGATTTCAAACTTAATTACATTTTAAATTCAATACGCAAACATATATATTGAGTTAATGGGCCCCTAAAGGTTAAGTAATATGATACTACACTAGCTTCAGTTTCTACAGTCTGAGTAATATTAAAAAGCCTATCATAAAATTTATGTAATTCAAAAACTAATAAAATAAATGATACATTTTGTTGCTGATATTAATTACTACAGTTTTCTACCTTTAGACAGCGTTAAATCAGACGAAGTCAACGTATAAGAGAAAACTTCCGACAGAAGAATCTATTACCACGTGCAGATCAATTATTCGTTCAGATAAAAGAAGTTACAATAAACCTTATGACCGTAAGTCAAATGAAACATAAAAATAGTAACACAGGTGGAGTATCTGATACACCGTGTACCAGGTAAACAGGAACACAGGTGGAGCATCTGATACATTGTGTATCAGGTAAAGAACACAGGTGGAGAATCTGATACACCGTGTATCAGGTAAACAAGAACACAGGTGGAGTATCTGATACACCATGAAGCAGATAAACAGGAACACAGGTGAAGTATCTGATACACCGTGTAGCACGAAAAGAAGAACACAGGTAGAGAATCTGATACACCGTGTAGCAGATAAATAAGACAGGTGGAGTGTCTTATACACTGTGTATGTTGATGCTAACAACAGCATTCATTAAGAAAAAACGAAGAAAGAAACAAATTTGAGAATAATATTTCAGCTCCAAACTAAAGTACGTTTACAACAATCTCAAGGATATATATAATGGGTTCTACGAGTACCAGAAAAGAAGTTATTTGGTTATGACATAAATCTCATGGGTGTCGTCATTGAACTTGAAGGATTCGATAAAAGGAATTGTTTGTTATGACATCAATCCGTGGGTATCGTCATTGAACTTGAGGGGTCCCAGAAAGGGAATTGTTTGTTATGACATCAATCCGTGGGTATCGTCATTGAACTTGAGGGGTCCCAGAAAAGGAATTGTTTGTTATGACATCAATCTGTGGGTATCGTTATTGAACTTGAAGGATTCGAGAAAATGAATTCTTTGGTTATTGCATCAGTCTCATGGGTATCACCACAGAGTTTGTAAACTGTGAATAACTAATCATCATAAAACGGTTTTTAATTTATCAAGAGCGCATAACACATCAACGATAAAAATGAAAAGAAAATTTCAGAACAGAAAGAACATGAAAAAGAGCAACAAACAAACAGCATACACACACAAAACAAAATAAACTGGAGGGAGAGATGGGCTAGAAAGAAGCAGGTGGATTTCTAAGATCCAAGCCAATCACATAACATTACCTTATTATAGAAGGTTTTAGTAACTTCCTTTTCCCCCATTCACTGGTGCTGTCTTATTCATGAAACTAAATATCTAATCTTTCTTATGATAACAGTTAAACCCGGCATGACCAGGTGGTTAAGACACTAGACCCGTAATCGGAGGGTCGCGGGTTTGAATTCCCGTCACACCAAACATGCTCGCCCTTCAGCCATGGGGGCATTATAATGTTATGGCGAATCCCACTAATCTTTGCTAAAGGAGTTGGCGATAGGTGGTGATGACTAGCTGCCTTCCCTCTAGTCTTACACAAATAAATTAGAGATGGCTATCGTAGATAACCCTCTGGGACTTTGTGCGAAATTCCACAGAAAAAAACACAATAAAAAACATAGTTTACATAACCATATAAAATCTTACCTTATTAAGAGCATATTCTTTTGTTTTCTCGTCCATCCATTCATTCAGTCTCACCAATACTTTAAACGCTTCGTGTAGTTCGTCAACCATAAGTTGTGTCTGAAAATTTGGTATACGTTCACACTTGTGAGTGTGGCATTGCTGTTGTATGTTTAATATTTTCATTTCGTTCTATTTTACAAAGCTTTACTTTAACCACTTCAATACTCCAATTTAGAATAACTTTTGTTAAACGTGTTGGTCACCAGATCGAAACTTCACAAGTTTAAGAAGGAGATGTAGGATTTTTTTTTTTTTTTTTCTAAACTACAGCAAATATTTAAAGCATAATTTATAACATTAACGATAAGGACTGAGCTGCTATGTACTAGTTTTAATCGATATACTTTTACAATAAAATTATTGAGGACACATTCATAGGCTGAAAATAAATTACAATAGCAGGAACAATAATAAAGCTTCCACTTTCTTCCGCATGGGTGAAATGAATGGCTAATAACTTACGTAGAATTGTTTTAATCTAAAGATTTAATAATTATTATGCTAACACTTTAATTAATTGTGTATACATGTTCGCATTCATGTACTTGGATGATTATGAGAAGAACCTGGTTAGCGTTTTGGGCTTCGTATCGAAAGGTTCAAGGTTTGATCCTCGACTTGTGAAAGAACATGCTTAACATTTTCAGTTGTTTTGGATTTGTAACTTTGATAGCAAGTTTCATTATTCGGAGAAAATATAATATAAAGAGGCCCATCTGTCGACTGGTTGCCCTCTCTCTGGCCAACAAGTTTCAATTGTGGACGCCTATGCCTCGGGGTTTTTGATCTAACAGCTTAATCCACGTGTTATATGAAGTGTCATGTATTACTGTAGTGTTAAATACTTAGTGCCATCTTAAGCATTAAGATAACTAACTACTTGTTTTTAGTTTTCGTTTATTGACAAATAACTTGTGTTTGTTCGTGTAGCAAAGCCACAAAGGGCTATCTGCTCAGCCCACCGAGGGGAATCGAACCCCTGATTTTAGCGTTGTAAATCCGGAGACATACCGCTGTACTAGCGGGGGACGTGACAAATAACTATTCACAAAATGAGAAGTATATATATATATATCGCATATTGCGTTGTTATAATATCCAGCAAGAATAAGAATTTTAAAAGATTATAGCAGCTGACAAACGTTAAGAACAAAAATTCGTTAGGCTTAAGCCACCTATGGGCTAAATAAAGCAAAATATCACACACCAGTTTGATATTTTTGCCAGTAAACGACCATAACAAATGTTGGAGCGCTAGTACTAACACTATGTAAATATTTAACTTTATTAAATCCGCAAGTAATAAACGACCCGGTATGGTTTAGTACATAGAGCACTCGACTTGCAATCTGCAGGTCAAATCCCATCACATTGTTATAATGTGTCGGGCGTTTCCACTCATTTTTAATAAAGTGGGCGGTGTTGACTAGCTGCCTTCCCTCTATTCCATAGCTAATAAATTAGGGACGGTTAGCACAGGTATGTATCCCTTTAGAAGGTTTTCGCGAAATTCAATAAACAAAATCCTAGTAAATAAACCACACACCACGAACAGTTCATCACTATGTTCTTTACAAAGCTCAAAACATCATACATGACGAACCTTTTAAAACTAAGATTGTGTTCGTTTGTTGGAAAGCACAAAGTTGTAAAATGAACTATTTTTGCTTTAATAACCGCGTTATCGAACCCCGAGTTTTTTTGCCCCTCCCCAGACAAACTAACATACGAGGTGATGAGGGTTTTTTTTTTTCATGCACTACAAACTTAGTGATTTTGTTTAGCCTCCCCCCCATGTAATTCAGCGGTAAGTCAGTGGGCTTATAATGCTAAAAATAGGGTTTCGATATAAACTGTGGCCAGAACACAAATAGCCAGTTTTGTAGCTTTGCGCTTAAGAACAAACAAATAAATAAATTGATTGGTGCACCATCACTGTTCATTACGACAAAGAGAGCCAGTCACTGAAACCTTGCTAAATCCCATTGATTTATAAGAGCGTTTTTCTAGATTAACGCCACCTGGCGGCTCAACAGTAAGTCAATAGGTTTATAACACTAAATAAATGGGGTTTCGATAACGCGGTTAGAAAAGCACAGACAGCCGATTATGTAGCTTTGTGCTTTACAACGGACAAACAAACAAAATTTTAGTTTGAAACACAGAAGGCTATAAAACGAGAAGGAATCTTCAATAGCCGCAGTACTTGAAATTATTTTTAGGCAAAATTAGAATAAACTAATCTATGCGACCTTTCGACTGATGCATTTGACTTTTTGAGTCCAAAACTGTAATCAGATCTCAAATTGGTCTAGAGATAACGGAGCTTTGAACTTCAAATTTGTACTTGAAAAACAACAAAAAAAGAACCGTTTATCAGCCACTATGCCGCGGCTAAAACACATTTCTAAACATTAACACACACCTCTTGTTTTGATTCTGCTTCGAAATGTTTATCGACGTACAGTCGGCCTACAGTTTCAGGCATCAATGAGTTGACAAGGTTGGCACAAACAAGTTCCAGATTCTCGAGTTCCTGCACTCCTTGAGTAATCTTTTTGAATTCAAATTCAATTGTACGAAACTCTTTCGTTGTGAGAGGACCAAGAAGTTGCACTAATCTCCATCCAACGTAGTTTATTATATCGCTAAGAGGATATAAAGGAAATTAATTATTCGTATTTTATTAGCATATTTTGATTAGGTAAGAGTTTTCATCAACGTTCTTAACTTCAACATTAGGATTTATTACTGACCTAAACCTCTTAAGAAGGTCAAATCTCATGACACATTATTAGGATTACAGCCGAAAATGTCGCTAACAGCGATGCCACCCAACTGATGAAACATTATAAGTTTTCATTAAATTGAGCAAATGTGGTTGGACAGATTTATTATTAAATTAACACTGCATCTGTACATCATACTTTCATAAGCCAATAATAATAATCAATGCTATCCACGAGGCATTACCTGATTGATCACTGGCTTCTTAAAACGCGTGATTTAAATTGTGTTGTGACAGAGAGAAGGTAGACGATGTTATAGAATGATTACAAGTATTGACCTGCTGAAGTTTCAAACTAATTTTACAGAAATATTTACATAACTAATAAATGGAAAGAAAAAAAAAAAGAGCTGGAAACTACACGATGTTTGTCTCAATGGTAAACTTGGGGACTTATGACGGGATAGTTATAGGTTCGATACCCGCGGTAGACATAGCGCAGTTAGAGGAATGCGCTATAAACAACAAACAAACCAAGTAACCGTTCGTATTTGTAGAAGACGGAGATCTAACCATGAGAATATAGGTATTTAACTCGTATTTGTAGAAGACGGAGATCTAACCATGAGAATATAGGTATTTAACTCGTATTTGTTGAAAATATGGATTCATTTTCTTCACATATAGGTGAGAATTTTACAGGGAAATCACATATGTGAGTGAATTTCAAAGAAATTCATGGTCACCCGATCGCTTGCTTAAGAGTGTCTGTGTGTTTGCGTATGTTTTCTTATAGCAAAGCCACATCAGGCTATCTGCTGAGCCCACATTTGGGAATCGAACCCCTGATTTTAGTATTGTAAATCCGTAGACTTACCGCTTGCTTTAGAATTTACGGAAAATGTATTGTCATCTGAGCGCCTTTTTATTTTAAGAGATTGGGGGAAAATACAGGTTTGCCTGAAAGCATGTTTAAACGTTTAAGGATATTATATGGTAGCTTTTAACCCTGCTTAAAAATTAGTAGAAATATAGTGTCACCTTAACACCTGCTCAAAATGTAAGGATAATGTAGAGTCGCCTAAAGAAGGTAGGAAAAATACAGCGTTGCCTGAACGCCTGTTTAACGTACGAATATCAATAATGTCACACGTTAACTAGAATCTAATACAAGATGTTGATGTTTTAACACTATTTTCAAAGTGTAATGAAAGAGTTGGTTGTTTCTTTTTATATAAATCTACCTTTAAAAATACACCAATGACAATTAGTTATTCTGCTTTAAAAATGCGTAACAAACATAGAAGTTTACAACGGTTAAAATTATCAAAGTTTACAACAATTAAACTAATGAGTAAAAGAATTATTGACAAAGCACTGATAATAAATTTATATAAACAACTAAGGCCTTAGGATAGTCCGCGGTTCGATTCTTTGCAGAGAACAGATAACTTAGTAAACAGTCTTGGATTTAAAAACAACAACCATTCTTCATGAAAAAGAAATTAAAATTATCGATTACCATATGATTCACGTTTAGTTCACCGATTGCCCGTAAGGAGATGAGAAGTTTTCATGTTATGATAATCTTCGCAATTAATAAATTTTTATTACATTTCGTGGTAGTTGTATCTTTATAGATTATGTTTTCATCATTCTGAATGCAATCATTCTTTTTTAAAATGTTTATCTGACGATCCAGTTTTTCTTTATTTGACAAAAATTGTGTGTGTGTTTTTTTCTTATAGCAAAGCCACATCAGGCTGTCTGCTCAGCCCAAAGAAATATTGTTTCAAATTATTTAGCATTTAAAAAAAAACGTTCGTTCACCATATTATTCTACTATATTAAGAATCTTTGTTTGTTTGTTTCGCGTGAAACTACACGAGGACTATCTGCGCTAGCCATTCCTAATTTAACAGTGTAAGACTAGAGGGAAGGCAGCTAGTCTTCACCACCCACTGCCGATTCTTGGGCTACTCTTTTACCAACGAATAGTGGAATTGACTGTCACATTATAACGCCCTCACTGCTGAAAGAGCGAGCATGATGGTGCGAAGAGGATTCAAACCAGCGATCCTCAGATTACAAGTCGAACGCCTTAACCCATCTGGCCATGCTGGACCAAGAATCTTTGTTTAATTAATACTGTCAACAGCGTGGTTCATTTTATGTTATTAATTTATATTAAAATGTGTTGAATGTTATAATGTAATTTTATAACATTTATGTGAAACTAATGTGCTTAACTGTTCCATTGGATTGTGTTCATTAAATTAAGCTACATAAAAAAAATATCATCACCTATCGTTATAATTTTTTATAACACCAGCAAACCCTCTCAAGTACTCCAAATCAATGTCTTGTACGTTCACCTCAGTTTCTGATGTGATGTTTTCCAGGCTGTCCGGCAGGTAAGTGTTTAAAAATTTCTCCCATTGAATCTGAAACAAAATCAGATATTCACATTTAGACAAATTAAAATATCATATAACCAATACAATAACCAATGAAATAAGGCAGTGGTTCCCCCTATCGACATCACTCTAACTTACTTTTATTTGGGTAACACCCTTGTTACCGCATGCAAGATTTTTTTTTCAGTGTTCTTAATTATTCTTCGTTTGGTGAAATTCTGGCGACATCCCGACCAACTTGCCGCTGCAGACAGTTTGGAAAACATTATAATAAGGCTGGATAACGAAGAAATCACTTTTTAGAAAATAAACGTTTTGAAATGGTTTGATTGAAAATGACAAAATGTTATTGTGACGTCGTGCATTTATAATAAAAAAATTTAATTGTCCAGTAAATCCTTCTCCAAACATTTATTTCCAACAATAAGGTGTTATAATTTCGTCCCCGGTACACTGGCAGATCAAATAAAAAAGAACGGTAAATCCAAAAACCTGAAGTTCTTCGGGTTACTAGTGGTAAGTAAAAAACTGTTCACCTAAACCAAACAAATTTCTTAGATATGAAATAAACTTACTATTATGTATTTATTTGAATATCGATATTTCTTTTAGTTAAATATATATGTAGAAACTAAATACATATTTCTAGAAACTCTACTCTCGAGCTTATAAAATATAGCCAACGCAACGCAAAAACACAGTAAATATTGTTGTTTTGCTATAGTTGGTATATTATAAGCCTAGAAAGCTATAATCGGGAAACTACAGATATTTAAACACGAACGTTTATAGATTTCGAACATCACAATCTGTTTAACTTTAGCGTATTGATATCGGACTTTAGTATTTTACAAATACATTATAAAACTTCGGTGTTATCAATGAAGAGGTAGATAATTCTCCATTAAGTGAATTGTACTTACATCAACTCAGAATTTATTCGCTCATCGTAAACCAACGATAAAATATTCAATTCTAGACCAGATAGACTATTCAGTATTATTTGTAAGTTTGTAAATCTTTTATACATAATTCATTATTTGTAATAACTGCTATTATAAATTGTATTATTGTTTGTATATTAAAATATATTTGCGTCTTAATAAAAAAAACTGTGTGCATTAATATTGATGTCAAAAATCATAAATTTGATATATATCGACATTTAATTAACTTATAATTTACAATTGAACTCAGCTTCAGGCTATTTTAAATCGTAACATGAAACATAATAAATTATAACACGTAACACAGTTCACCACTGTTTGAGAATTAGTGATGGGCTGTGAATTCGTGAAAACTAGTCTGTTTTTATCATTTCTGCATAAAGTTCACGTTTTGGAGACCAACGCTCTCTGTTATTGGAACATTGTAAAACGTTTTAAATTTTATTATCGCCCAGTATACTGAATATTACTAATTCTGTTAATTAAATGCCACAATATACGTCAGCAAATCTATTAAAGAAACCACATTAATTGAATATTTATCATACGCATGGCCTGGCATGGCCAAGCGCGTAAGGCGTACGACTCGTAATCCGAGGGTCGCGAGTTCGCGCCCGCTTCGCGCTAAACATGCTCGCCCTCCCAGCCGTGGGGGCGTATAATGTGACGGTCAATCCCACTATTCGTTGGTAAAAGAGTAGCCCAAGAGTTGGCGGTGGGTGGTGATGACTAGCTGCCTTCCCTCTAGTCTTACACTGCTAAATTAGGGATGGCTAGCACAGATAGCCCTCGAGTAGCTTTGTGCGAAATTCCAAAACAACAACAATCACACGCATACTTACATTTTCAAGTGTAACGTTTTTAGCTATATCCGACACTTTCATTATGGTGTTAACTTTTCTCGGGTCACGTCTATTTTCTGGTAATACAGAGTACTGTAAAAGAAGTTTTTAAATATCAGAGTTTTTACATGACGTACAGTTCAAATATCATACAAAATATAAATTAATATATATACATTACAAAAGTATAAAATATAAATTAATATATATACATTACAAAAGTATAAAATATAAATTAATATATATACATTACAAAAGTATAAAATATAAATTAATATATATACATTACTAAAGTATCGTTTATATATTATTCTCAACACTCAATATAGCCTTAGGCCAATATTTCACCGTAATAATACTTAATTACCGAAAACGTGACACACGACAAGTGTTAGAAAAAAAGGAAAAAAAATTACCTTGGCTAAATCTGATTCGAGTTGAAATATTTTATCCGCAAGATCACTAAACTTTTTCGAATCGTTTTTGTTTGTCAGAATTTTCAAACTTTCCATCATGTATGTTTTATAAGCTTCAATAACTTTCTGATTTTCTGTGTCGCTTGGATTCATCAGTTGTCGTTGGCCTATTCCAAACGAAGGTTGGTCCAACTTCGAAAAACGAAAAATGTTTGAACATAAACAAAGCGTTTTTTTTTCTAACTTATTTTAGAAAATGCGAAACTTTTCACAGACTGGTATACAAGTACATTACCATTGGTGAACTAATGTAAATATTTTCATAAACTTACACAGATTTCTATAACAATTATAATAACATTTTCAATAATCGCCTAATTTTGTAATTCTTTCTGTAAGAAAATGCCGCAAGAAACGTTATTAATTTATTGTTATTAATAGTTGGCTTGAACGTCTGGAACTCAATAGGCGGTTGAAGCCTTCATACCTAAACTACTAAGTTTAGAAAACATTGCGAAATCAACTGTCCAGTAAATTATTTTATTATGCGTAAGATAAGTCGTTCACGAAGTATTAATGGGAGAAGAAAAACAAACCAAAATATTCATATGTGAAACCAGCTTCAGTTTTGACATCTAGTAGAACAAAACAGACATTTTCTTTTAATAATACAAAGTTAATTTAATTTAGAAAACTCCTAAAGGTTTTTTTTTATAACTTTAGTTTGGTAAGGCCTAGATATTAAACAATCACATACTCTTAACTGTCAGTTATGGCATAACACAAATGTTAAGAAACATACTTTATATTTCAATCACAAACCACCAACAATGTCATATCCTGTCATGCTCCAATTCAAATGTTAAGGAACTAGTTAAATCTTCTTACATAGATTATATTTTTCGTAGTGTTGTACGGATTTGCATACACGTTGAACGATATCATTACGCTGAAGCCTAACTCCTTCCTTATTCTTGAAATAGCTGTGGTCCACTCTTCAAGCATGTCTATTTCTAGCTCTGAATCACTGAGTGGCCAGCTTAGGTATTCTTCCAGTACTTTTACAAGAGGTTCAATCCCCAATTCATCTCGCTTTGCTAAAATGAAATAAACAATATATGAATACCAAAAGTATATTCAATAACACATGCGTAACTACAATATATATGTGTATCTACATACACATACACACACATATATATGCTTGTGGAAATAGTTATAGAAACAGTAACTAAAATGTGTCTATAAATACAAATATTATGGGTTTAATCCATCTATATTGTATAAACATGAATAACAGTAGGGTACAGTCACGTGTTCATTATTTACACTGTAATTGTCTTTCATCCAAGCCATCAGACAGCGCCACGCTAGCATAATACTCATAAAAGTACAGGCAGTCGTATTATTCTCAATACCAGTATGAAGAAAGTAATTATAGCACCAAGGATTGAAATTCGCATGACAAAAAAATGGAAATGAACGCTCAGACTTCATGCGACAACTTTGTCAGCATTTCATGTTTTCAGTTTGTGAAATTTGAGCTGTTGATGTAAGAAGCAGTCGAGGTAGAAAATCCAGTCTCTTCAAGACTGATGTTAAGTAATTCATGGGATGCTCTTTACATGGAATGCATTGATACTCTAATATAGATATTATCAGTGAATTAGCTGTAAGTTTGGTTTGGTTAAATTTCGCGCAAAGCTACACGAGAGCTATTTGAGCTAGCCGTCCCAAATTTAGCAGTGTAAGACCAGAGGAAAAGCAATTAGTCATCACCATCCACCGCCGACTCTTGGGCTACTCTTTTACCAAATAATAGTGCTATTGACTGTAATATTATAATGCCCCGACGGCTAAAAGGGCGACCATGTTTGATGTGACGAGGACTCGAACCCGCGACCCTCGAATTACGAGTCGAGTGCCTTAACCACCTGGCTATGCCAAGCCTTATATATCAATATTCGAAAATAGTGTATTTCTTATTCATCACACGTTTCTCTTAATTAAATGAACACAGTTACCTTCGTCCTTGCAAGCCTTGTAGAGAGTTTTAGTCTTTTCCACGGCTGATTCACTGTCACTAGTATTTTCAAGTAGAGCTGTAACACACAAAAATAAAAAACTGTGTGAATAATAGTCACTTTGGTAGTGTTAAACTATATGAATAACAATAATTTTGAAAACGTTAAATTATATGAATAACGGTCACTTTTGTGGTGTTAAACTGTGCGAATAACGATCACTTTGGTTGGGTTAAACTGTGTGAATAGAGGTCATTTTGGTAGTGTTAAATTGTGATAATAATAGTCATATTGGTAGTGATAAACTGTGTGAATAACGGTCATATTGGTAGTGTTAAATTGTGTGAATAATGGTTGCTTTGGTAGTGTTGAATTATGTGAATAATGGTTACTTTGGTAATGTTGAATTGTGTAAATAATGGTTACTTTGGTAGTGTTGAATTGTGTAAATAATGGTTACTTTGGTAGTGTTGAATTGTGTAAATAATGGTTACTTTGGTAATGTTGAGTTGTGTGAATAACGGTTACTTTGGTAGTGTTGAATTGTGTAAATAATGGTTACTTTGGTAGTGTTGAATTGTGTGAATAATGGTTACTTTTGTAGTGTTGAGTTGTGTGAATAATGGTTACTTTGGTAGTGTTGAGTTGTGTGAATAACAGTTACTTTAGTAGTGTTGAATTGTGTGAATAATAGTCATATTGGTAGTGATAAATTGTGTGAATAACGGTCATATTGGTAGTGTTAAATTGTGTGAATAATGGTTGCTTTGGTAGTGTTGAATTATGTGAATAATGGTTACTTTGGTAATGTTGAATTGTGTAAATAATGGTTACTTTGGTAGTGTTGAATTGTGTGAATAATGGTTACTTTGGTAGTGTTGAATTGTGTAAATCATGGTTACTTTGGTAATGTTGAATTATGTGAATAATGGTTACTTTGGTAATGTTGAATTGTGTAAATAATGGTTACTTTGGTAGTGTTGAATTGTGTGAATAATGGTTACTTTTGTAGTGTTGAGTTGTGTGAATAATGGTTACTTTTGTAGTGTTGAGTTGTGTGAATAATGGTTACTTTGGTAGTGTTGAGTTGTGTGAATAACAGTTACTTTAGTAGTGTTGAATTGTGTGAATAATGGTTACTTTGGTAGTGTTGAATTGTGTGAATAATGGTTACTTTGGTAGTGTTGAATTGTGTGAATAACGGTTACTTTGGTAGTGTTGAGTTGTGTGAATAACGGTTACTTTGGTAGTGTTGAATTGTGTGAATAATGGTTACTTTGGTAGTGTTGAGTTGTGTGAATAATGGTTACTTTGGTAGTGTTGAATTGTGTGAATAATGGTTACTTTGGTAGTGTTGAATTGTGTGAATAACGGTTACTTTGGTAGTGTTGAGTTGTGTGAATAACGGTTACTTTGGTAGTGTTGAATTGTGTGAACAATGGTTACTTTGGTAGTGCTGAGTTGTGTGAATAATGGTTACTTTGGTAGTGTTGAGTTGTGTGAATAACGGTTACTTTGGTAGTGTTGAATTGTGTAAATAATGGTTGCTTTGGTAGTGTTGAATTGTGTAAATAATGGTTACTTTGGTAGTGTTGAATTGTGTGAATAATGGTTACTTTGGTAGTGTTGAATTGTGTAAATAATGGTTACTTTGGTAGTGTTGAGTTGTGTGAATAATGGTTACTTTGGTAGTGTTGAGTTGTGTGAATAATGGTTACTTTGGTAGTGTTGAGTTGTGTGAATAATGGTTACTTTGGTAGTGTTGAGTTGTGTGAATAATGGTTACTTTGGTAGTGTTGAGTTGTGTGAATAACGGTTACTTTGGTAGTGTTGAGTTGTGTGAATAATGGTTACTTTGGGAGTGTTGAATTGTGTGAATAATGGTTACTTTGGTAGTGTTGAATTGTGTAAATAATGGTTGCTTTGGTAGTGTTGAATTGTGTGAATAATGGTTACTTTGGTAGTGTTGAATTGTGTGAATAATGGTTGCTTTGGTAGTGTTGAATTGTGTGAATAATGGTTACTTTGGTAGTGTTGAATTATGTGAATAATGGTTACTTTGGTAATGCTGATCTATGTGAATAGCAGTCATTTTGACAGTGTTTCATTTTTATACCCCTTAAAACCAGAGTGTTTTGTAGACAAAAACTCGGTCTTACATTATAATGAATCGTTTGTGTTCCGCCATTCACAGCAGAGAATCAATCCTGAGGGTTCAGCGAGTCATGTTCATAAACTCACCACTGATCCAGTAAAGGAACTGAATATTTGAAAACATGTTATTTGTCCCTTGCTCCGTGTATTATTATATGTTCTGATTTCTACGTTCAAAGGTTAATGTAATTGTTTCAATCTTAATAGACTTGTTGGAAGCTTAAACACAATATTGACAGTTAACTTCATGCATATAACATTCAGTTTAATCGAGTGGTGGCGCTAGTATAAACAGATTAAATAACAAGGGTATACCATCTTAATTATGATAAAGAAATTATTAAAAATCATATGTTAAAACCCCCACTCTCAAATAATTAGATAACTGGTTTTGGTTTCTGAGCCAAATGTGTGAGGTACTTCTAAACCTTCACAATATCAGTCAAATACATTAACAAAAATCAAGGAACTTTTCAAACGACACCTTTTACGGGAAAGTTCAGAAATACCTCACGACTATCTAGTCTCGATTTCATCTAATAGGTAATAGGATGACGTGGGTGAAAAATGCTTTTTTCTGGAATGTTGATCCTACTCAGTAAGAATATAGTGATTAAATCCATAAATCAAATGAAACTTAATTCAGGGTTTCTGTCTCTAACATTTAAACAAAAAAACGTGACTGTTCCTAGTTAAATTGTTATGTCTTGTGACCGAAGTTAATAGCTTCTCTTTAGTTAGGAGAATAATTTTCTCTATTTTTATAATCTGTTGTCCAGTTTATGTCCTCAATTCAGTCAGGTCAGAGTTCAGAACATTTCATAATTTTCTGCTGAATTTCTAGTACAAGCTGCAGGAAATCAGCACACCTGCTATATCAGTGTGTTAATTATTAAACACGTAACTGAATAGTGGGTAATTTGTGCTTGTCCCAAAGCGAGTATCGAACCCCAACTTTTTGCACTGCAAGCCTTTGAACTTAGTGCTGAGCAACTGGGTGGGGTTGGGGGGCTAATGCACCTAAAAATACTACTCAGAAATTTATCGAATTCGTAAAACTTGGTGTATTTATAAAAAAGATTAATTTTACTTGGTAAAAAACTAAAACATTCACACTTAGAGGGCGCCTTTTAAAATAGCCTGTATGAAAACATAAGTACTTAATCTTCATATACGTTCCAAAAAGTTATATAAAAAGCAATTTTTAACACTGCTTTATTAAACGACTCGTTGCAGATTTATTAGATAAGAGATGTATTAACCCAGTGGATCAAAGCTAAGTTTACTAATTTATAATGTTTACAGCCAGGTTCGATCCTACGTGATGAACAGATATTTTACTGTATGAAAGAACCACAACGTCATAATTCCTGCCGTTTCAGTCCTGTTTCATCAATAACCTGAACTGTTTCGGTGTGAAACCGGTGAACTGTGATTTTGTTTTACACTTCTTTTACTTTAAAATCAATTTTACGTCAGAAATTAGGCTTATAATTCTATTAACATCAATTTATTTATTTATTTAACATCAGATCGTTTGTTATCATTATTTATTTATCTATTTTACTTTACCCATTCAAAAGAACCAGCAAGCAAAGTTTCTTGACCCTGAAGTTATTAGCGGTAGAACACCACATCAGTCACTACATAAGAACTTACAGAAAATGTCTACTCTTACCAATAATGTTTTTTGAGAGGTTTTCTCGCAGCTGATCAAAGATACCGTAACGACTCTTTGTCTTGGGAATTTCATGTGAAGATATCCAGCCTCCGCATGCGTATTCGTAAAAGTCATCACATGGGTTAACATTCATGTTCATTGCCTTTTTCAACTCTGAAGCTGGTAAATAGATACGAAGATATAACCACATTGTGTTTTTATATTAATGTTAAATGTGTATTTCGATATTTTGGAAATCTTCGGAAAAAAAGTATACATTTTGTTCCTTTTTTTATTATAATAAAAATGATGGATCCATAAAGGTTCAGACTTTAAATAATGTACTTAATACAAGTAATCTACTGTACTTTACAAGACTGAGGATTAACTGATAAAGATAATTCAGTTGTTAATGAACACTTTCCTCTATGTTTAATAACATGACTTTTAATTGACACTTTCCTCTATGTTTAATAACATGACTTTTAATTGACACTTTCCTCTATGTTTAATAACATGACTTTTAATGAACACTTTTCTCTATGTTTAATAACATGACTTTTAATTAACACTTTCCTCTATGTTTAATAACATGACTTTTAATAAACACTTTCCTCTATGTTTAATAACATGACTTTTAATGAACACTTTTCTCTATGTTTAATAACATGACTTTTAATTAACACTTTCCTCTATGTTTAATAACATGACTTTTAATTAACACTTTCCTCTATGTTTAATAACATGACTTTTAATGAACACTTTTCTCTATGTTTAATAACATGACTTTTAATGAACACTTTCCTCTATGTTTAATAACATGACTTTTAATTAACACTTTCCTATATGTTTAATAACATGACTTTTAATTAACACTTTCCTATATGTTTAATAACATGACTTTTAATGAACACTTTCCTCTATGTTTAATAACATGACTTTTAATGAACACTTTTCTCTATGTTTAATAACATGACTTTTAATTAACACTTTCCTATATGTTTAATAACACTTTCCTATATGTTTAATAACACGGCTATTAATGAATACTTTTCTATATGGTTAAAACATGACTTTTAATGAACACTTTCCTATATGGTTGATAACATGGCTTTCAATTAACACTTTTCTATATAGTTAATAACATGGTTTTAAGTGAATACTTTTCTATATGGTTAATAACATGACTTTTTATGAACACTTTCCTGTATGTTTAATAAAATGACTTTTAATTAACACTTTCCTATATGTTTAATAACATGACTTTTAATGAACACTTTTCTCTATGTTTAATAACATGACTTTTAATTAACGCTTTCCTATATGTTTAATAACACGGCTATTAATGAATACTTTTCTATATGGTTAAAACATGACTTTTAATGAACACTTTCCTATATGGTTGATAACATGGCTTTCAATTAACACTTTTCTATATAGTTAATAACACGATTTTCAGTGAATACTTTTCTATATGGTTAATAACATGACTTTTTATGAACACTTTCCTGTGTGTTTAATAAAATGACTTAATGAACATTTTCCCTTATGTTTATTAAAATGACTTAATCAATACTTTCTACATGTTTAATAAACTGACTTTCAAGAGACAATTTTCTATACGTTTAATAACACGACATTAAATGAATAATTTTCTACTTAGTTAATAACATAGTTTTCAGTGAATACTTTTCTATATGGTTCATAACATGACTTTTAGTGAACAATTTCCTATATGTTTAATAACTTGGCTTTTAATGAACACTTTCCTATATGTTTAATAAAATAACCTTGAATGAACACTTTCCTCTACGGCTAACAACATAGCTTTCAGTGAATACTTTCCTATATGGTTAATAACATGACTTTAATGAATACTTTCCTATATGGTTAATAACACGGTTTTCAGTGAATACTTTTCTATATGGTTGAAAAAAATGACTTTTAATTAACACTTTCCTATATGGTTAATAATATAGCTTTCAGCAAACACATTTATATATAGTCAATAACATGACTTTTAACAAATATTGTCATATATGGTTAATAACATGAGTTTTAATTAACACTTCCTATATGTTTAATAAAATGACTTTTAGTGGATACTTTCTTATATAGTTAATAACATAACTTTTAATGAACACTTTCCTATATCTTTAATAAAATGATCTTGTATGACCGCTTTCCTGCATGTTTAATAAAATGACTTTTTAATGAACACTTTTCTATATATTTAATAGCATGGCTTTCAGTGAATACTTTTATATATAGTTAACAAAGTGGGTTTTACTGAACACTTTGATAAACTTTCTCGGAGCACCAAAGTGCTGTTTGGGATTTTGAAACAGCCTACAGGAGCCTCCAGAACTACTGTGTAACTTGCTAACAACTGTACAACGTCTGGATTTAACAAATAGCGATGTAAATTAGATATATTTTTAGGCTCCCTGTGGGACAGCGGTGTTTTTACGGAATTAAAAAGCTAAAATCCTGGGTTCATTTCCCCACTGTGGACACAGAAAGTTAGGCCAACGTGGTTTTGTTCCAAAAACAGACAACAGCTTTAAATAAAGAAAATTTGCTTAACCGAAATTCAAAATAAATCTGTTTTGCTTTAAGAAAGCATTATAATATTACTGTTCAACAATATTAAACAAATCACATAATAACACTAAACTTATAGGCTACAGAGTGTTAAGTGTTATAAAAGTTATCTACGTTGCTTTTATACAATAAAGAAAATACAACAAATAACGTTGCCTTTTAAAATCTATACGTTTCTTAATACGTGAAAACTTTAATTTGCTTGCTGCTTAATTAAAATAAAATAAAATATTTAATAAACTTTCACATATACGTACCAATATATTCGCAGCCTTCTGTATTACATACTTTAGCTGAAGGCTTAGGTGGTTTTGAAGTAGATGTGTCTAAGATATTAATAAAGAAAAAAAACCATTAAACACATTGTTTTTTAGAGTAATAAAATAATGAAACGAAATACAGCCTACAAAATGAAAACAGTGTTAAAATAATTGTAATATATTGCAAACTAAGACAGTGCGCAAAACAACGGTATCAAGTCGGTCATCTTAACTATTCTTTGCGTATCAAAATTTATTTTAAAACCAAAGTTTCTGGATTACTTTTTTTCAAAATAAAATAGAAATACACTTAGTTTTTACAGATACTTTGGGTTTACGACCGAAAACGTCGTTAGTAGTGATAAGAGTACCAAACAAATAAAACCATGCATTTTAATGTTTTTAAATAAGACAATATATTTAAATAATTACACTCATTATCAAGGTGATTTTTAGTTTTATGAACTTATACACCATATTCTTACAGAGATGTTGACCCTTACATCAGGGGATGTTGACCCTTACATCAGGGGTTAATACATCTGATTCAGTTGGATGTTGAGCAAAGCAGGAGACATTAAACGTAATTTTAATAAATTGATACTTTGCTCAGTTGTTGGATGAAAGTTTATATACCAAAAGAAAATACTCTGTATTAAATACGTTACAACAAGTAAGTTGTTTTGTACGTATGATTCACGAATATAAAATACTCTGTATTAAATACGTTACAACAAGTAAATTGTTTTGTACGTATGATTCACGAATACAAAATACTCTGTATTAAATACGTCACAACAAGTAAGTTGTTTTGTACGTATGATTCGCGAATACAAAATACTCTGTATTAAATACGTTACAACAAGTAAGTTGTTTTGTACGTATGATTCACGAATATAAAATACTCTGTATTTATTTCACAGTGTATAATTTAAACAAGAAAATGTTTTTAATTTTGAATGAAGTAAAACATTGAACATACCCGTTTGTCTGACAGCTATAACCGAGACCGCTATAATGAGAGATATTGTGACGACAAGAAATATTCCCAGAAGAATTGTAAGTTTTTGTTCAAGTCCACTTTTTCTTTTCCAACACCCATCTCTAAAGTAAAAATAAAATTTTTCATTTTGTGACTATCGAAAATTCTTGTAAACACATACACAAAAATGTCCAGAGTTTTTAGAAAAACTGAAAAAATAAAGCCAGTTTACAATCTACAAAGCTAAATTTCAGTATACGATTAACTAGTTTATACACTTCTTGAACTACGTGCCCAAATGAACACTTTTTATATCCTGGTTACTATATTTCATAACAAGTGCTATAAAAATAGCCGATTTTTATGTGCTCTATAACTCAGGGTGTTACTTGTATTATTATAACTGACCTGAGACCTTGAATTCGAAGCGGCGAGAAGTGGATAAATACTAGGCTATCGTTTGTATTCACCGCAGGGAATCTAACATCGGATTTCAGGGCTGTAAATAAATCCGTAAACGTACCGCTGTCTCACTAGAGGGTGGAGAGACTTAAGATGGTGGACAGTAACCTAGTTAAACTTGAAAGTAGTTCTGTTGTGTGGAAAAAGATTATACGAGACTAGAATATCAAGCAGCAATAATCTAGTGCTTATATGTTGTGAAGAGTGACGTTTACTCCAGTCCTTCTGTAAGGTTTGTTTGTTTGTTTTTGAACTTCTCACAAAGTTACTCGAGGGGTATCTGTGCTTGCCGTCCCTAATTTAGCAGTGTAAGACTAGAGAGAAGGCAGCTAGTCATCACCACCAACCGCCAACTCTTGGGCTACTCTTTTACCAACGAATAGTGGGATTGACCGTAACATTATAACGCCCCCACGGCTGAAAGGGCGAGCATGTTTGGCGCAACCTGGATGCGAACCTGCGACCCTCAGATTACGAGTCGCACGCCTTAACACGCTTGGCCATGCCGGGCCCCTTCTGTAAGGTTGCTTGAGTTAACAGTATTGATTAGGATGTTTGATGTTTGCTTGAGTTAACAGGATTGATTAGGATATTTGATGTTTGCTTGAGTTAACAGTATTGATTAAGATGTTTGATGTTTGCTTGATTTAACAGTATTGATTAGGATGTTTGCTTGAGTTAACAGGATTGATTAGGATTTTGATGTTTGCTTGAGTTAACAGTATTGATTAAGATGTTTGATGTTTGCTTGATTTAACAGTATTGATTAGGATGTTTGATGTTTGCTTGAGTTAACAGGATTGATTAGGATTTTGATGTTTGCTTGAGTTAACAGGATTCATTAGGATGTTTGATGTTCCTATTTTTATTAATTTTTGTTTATTTATTTTCTATTATCATATTTTTATCAAACGGATTTTTTATTCTTGTTAGCTTAATATGTGAAATTCGGAATAACCTGGATCCACTGAGCTGACTAAGCTTTGTGAGATACTATTGGATTTACGACCGAAAACGTCATGAAAAGCGAGAATACCTAGCAAATGAAACGATGCATTTCAATGTTTATAAGTAATAATGTAAAGAAAATATATCTAATTATGTGTACTTATTATCAGGATGATATTTAGTTTTACGAACCTATACACTATATTCTTACAGAGATGTTCACCATCAGGGCTCACTGGATTTACTACTATCAGATCTGTTGACCATTACCCTAGGAATAAGTACATCAGATCCTTATAGAGATGTTGACTATTACATTAGAACTCAATACACCTACTTCTGATAATGGTGTTGACCATCAAATAAAGAATCAATACATCTGTTTCAGGTAGAAAATTAAAGAAACCACTTGAAGAAAAGACATACCTAGGAGAACCAAACTGGTTGGTAAGGTAAAGAAATCACTTAAAGAAGATATTCACTTTGGAAAACCCAACTGGTTGGTAAAGTAAGAAATCACTTGAAGAAGAGATTCACTTAAGAGAACCCAACTGGTTGGTAAAGTAAAGAAATTACTTGAAGAAGAGATCCACTTAAGAGAACCCAACTGGTTGGTAAAGTAAGAAATCACTTGAAGAAGAGATTCACTTAAGAGAACCCAACTGGTTGGTAAAGTAAAGAAATTACTTGAAGAAGAGATCCACTTAAGAGAATCCAACTGGTTAGTAAAGTAAGAAATTACTTGAAGAAGAGATCCACTTAAGAGAACCCAACTGGTTGGTAAAGTAAGAAATCACTTGAAGAAGAGATCCACTTAAGAGAATCCAACTGGTTAGTAAAGTAAGAAATCACTTGAAGAAGAGATTCACTTAAGAGAACCCAACTGGTTGGTAAAGTAAAGAAATTACTTGAAGAAGAGATTCACTTAAGAGAATCCAACTGGTTAGTAAAGTGAAGAAATCACTTGAAGAAGAGATTCACTTAAGAGAACCCAACTGGTTGTTAAAGTGAAGAAATCACTTGAAGAAGAGATTCATTAAAGAGAACCTAACTGGTTGGTAAAGTAAGAAATCACTTGAACAAGAGATTCACTTAAGAGAACCCAACTGGTTGGTAAAGTAAAAAAATTACTTGAAGAAGAGATTCACTTAAGAGAATCCAACTGGTTAGTAAAGTAAGAAATCACTTGAAGAAGAGATTCATTAAAGAGAACCTAACTGGTTGGTAAAGTAAGAAATCACTTGAACAAGAGATCCACTTAAGAGAACCCAACTGGTTGTTAAAGTGAAGAAATCACTTGAAGAAGAGATTCATTAAAGAGAACCTAACTGGTTGGTAAAGTAAGAAATCACTTGAACAAGAGATCCACTTAAGAGAACCCAACTGGTTGTTAAAGTGAAGAAATCACTTGAAGAAGAGATTCATTAAAGAGAACCTAACTGGTTGGTAAAGTAAGAAATCACTTGAAGAAGAGATTCATTAAAGAGAACCTAACTGGTTGGTAAAGTAAGAAATCACTTGAACAAGAGATCCACTTAAGAGAACCCAACTGGTTGTTAAAGTGAAGAAATCACTTGAAGAAGAGATTCATTAAAGAGAACCCAACTGGTTGGTAAAGTAAGAAATCACTTGAAGAAGAAATTCACTTAAGAGAACCCAACTGGTTAGTAAAATTTATGGAAAACTGTATAAATAAGACCGTGAAGTAGATAAACTAGACTTAGTATTGACTATGTAAGAAAGATATAGAAGAAATTAAAACCATATCTGGAAAGCTGGTGGTATAAGTATAGTGTTCATAGTGGTCTAGTTTCTCAATGTTTTGTGACTTCAGTTTGTGTTGATAGTGGTCTAGTTTCTCAATGTTTTGTGACTTCAGTTTGTGTTGATAGTGGTCTAGTTTCTCAATGTTTTGTGACTTCAGTTAGTGTTGATAGTGGTCTAGTTTCTCAATGTTTTGTGACTTCAGTTTGTGTTGATAGTGGTCTAGTTTCTCAATGTTTTGTGACTTCAGTTTGTGTTGATAGTGGTCTAGTTTCTCAATGTTTTGTGACTTCAGTTTGTGTTGATAGTGGTCTAGTTTCTCAATGTTTTGTGACTTCAGTTAGTGTTGATAGTGGTCTAGTTTCTCAATGTTTTGTGACTTCAGTTTGTGTTGATAGTGGTCTAGTTTCTCAATGTTTTGTGACTTCAGTTTGTGTTGATAGTGGTCTAGTTTCTCAATGTTTTGTGACTTCAGTTTGTGTTGATAGTGGTCTAGTTTCTCAATGTTTTGTGACTTCAGTTAGTGTTGATAGTGGTCTAGTTTTTCAATGTTTTGTGACTTCAGTTTGATGTACAAACGTTAAAAGTGTCATATTGTATCACCAGGGTGTTTATTACAAGCTGCTTTTCTTTCAGCAGTTTTTTCCAGTACAGAAAAAAGATTAAATTAAATTCAAATTAGTTTTGTTAATATTAGATAAGGAATGTTACTTGTCCCAAAATGAACCCCCATGTCAGTTAATATTAAATCTAATTTTATTCTGCGTATCTAGTGCATGAAATTGGATGCAAGTCCCATCTGAATAGTTAAAATATATATATTACGTTATGTTAAGCAGTTTATACTCAAAACTGTCTTTCATAAACAAATTTCCAGAGAGCCACAAAACTTTCCGGTTGCTAATAGCTTTTCAAACCTATGTTTACTGATAAAACCTTCTCAGACTGATCCAACACACTCCCTGCCACTCTCTCCCAGGAGGTGGAGTAAGGCACCTTACGACGTTTCGGCTAAAAAGCAGACGTTAAAACTGTGACATATTTCTTATCATATATCACGTGGCTATTAAGTCGCGCAAATATGGCATTAAAACATTTAATAAAATACGTTTTACAAAAATAGTTTTTTGTTTTAGTTATTCGTCTTAGCAGGATAGGATATGTACGTATTATTATAAAAACCAGAATCGTTAACACTAAAGTACAGTTAGAAATATAGTAAATGAATAATATATGGGTCTGTAAAACTTTTTTTTAACATTGGTATGACATCCAATTTTATCCTTTGTGTTTAATTTGATTTCCCACGCTGTTACAGCGGCAAGTCTACCGATTTACAACGCTAAAATCAGGGGTTCGATTCCCCTCGGTCGACTCAGCAGGTATCCCGATTTGGGTTTGCTACATGAAAACACACACACAAGCTTAATTTAAAGAAAGTTGAGTAGCATATTTTCTCACGGAAATATATATACGTATTCAATTTAGTACGAACGTAAACAACCTCAAATAATTAGTGTTTCAAATATTTTATTTTTCCCCCAATGGTACAGCAGTTTGTCTGTGGACTTACAACGCTACACATCAGGTTTCAATACTCGTGGTGGACAGAGCACCGGTAGCTCATACTGTAGCTTTGTGCTTAATTTCAAGTAAAGTTTTAGGCCCGACATGGTCGAGCGTGTTAAGGCGTGCGACTCCTAATCCGAGGGTCGCGGGTTCGCATCCCACTCGCACCAAACATGTTCGCCTTTTCGGCTGGGGAGGCGTTATAATGTGACGGTTGGTAAAAGAGTAGTCCAAGAGTTGGCGGTGGGTGGTGATGACTAGCTGCCTTCCCTCTAGTCTTACACTGCTGAATTAGGGACGGCTAAGGTTTCTCCTCCTGGTTGGGGGTTGTGCAGTGGGCTAACAATCTACTCACTTAAAAAAACAGTCTGTTAATGAATCCGAAAGCGATTGCGGCCCTATGTTCCTTCATGGAATCGAGAGACATAATAATAAATATTTTCTTTATTTAAAATTCGCTCATGAGAATGAAAATCATGTTTTGAATATGAGATCTTTACTCTGATAGTGACGTCATCTGACACTTTTCGGCAGAGCTCTAGCATTATAAACTTTAGTACCACACGTTGGATTTACCGATTATCACATAGTGGTAAATGTTAGAGCACTAATTTCAGGCGTGTCTTTCATAATAATTCCTCAAGTTAAGCTGTTATTTAACAAGAATCATTAAAGTGAGTGTGTTCGCTGTAACTGACAAAGCGCTGAATAGATTGTAACCAAACCCGGCAAGTACCTTTAGCACTTCTCAGTGGCTAGAGGAGGCTAAGCCCCAGAACCCATGGTCTTAATGGGGCTCCACTGATAATTTTATTCTATGTAAAATTACATGGGATATAGGCCCCACAATATTTATTAGCCCCTGAGTCCTCACAACCTTAAGTCCGCCACTGACTCTTCTCCCCCGAAGGGCGAAATTCAGTGGTCAGTGTTTGAATCTTGTTCCTCTATGTCAGCCAGGGAGGGGGGGTGAGGTGAGTCTTCCTCGTGCATTGAACAAATATACTGTAATGTCAACCTGTAGTTGCAAAGTGAGTTTTATATTGCAAATTACAAATGCCTTTTAAGAATAGGCCCGGCGTGGCCAAGCGCGTTAAGGCGTGCGACTCGTAATCCGAGGGTCGTGGGTTCGCATTCCCGTCGCGCCAAACATGCTCGCCCTTTCAGCCGTGGGGGCGTTATAATGTGACGGTCAATCCCACTATTCGTTGGTAAAAGAGTAACCCAAGAGTTGGTGGTGGGTGGTGATTACTAGCTGCCTTCCCTCTAGCCTAACACTGCAAAATTAGGGACGGCTAGCACAGATAGCCCTCGAGTAGCTTTGTGCGAAATTCAAAAAAACAAACAAACTTTTAAGAATAATTCCGTTATTTACCAACCTGTACTGGTTGTCATGTTGTGGTAAAAGTGGTTCTTTTTCTCTGTACATAGTCGCACTTGTGTTCCTACAAATATTCAGTCCCGATTTGTCTGCTCTGATACAAACCTGCCAATTAGAAAGTACATCTCACTAATTTAGGCTTACGTTTCGGTTGGTGCGGTATGAGCCGATAATCCACGAAACGGTGGATATTATGAGTTCCTAGAAGCACCCATTTTTAGAAAGCAAAGTGATAAAAATAGAAACTGACACATTTTATTTGCGATTTTCAAAATTACGTCAAAATCATGCGACAAGAAAGAGAGAGCAGAAACAACTCTAACAATGCTCGTGTTCGTATGAAATTCCAGACGGTTTCAGTATGTATAAGATATACACACTCGCACACACAAAATTTAATCTACTGAAATGGTTAAAATAACATTAAGATATTTTCCACGGTAGTACTCTAGCCTTGGTAATATCAATATGAACTTACCCGTCTTCTGTGAGATAGGATCGACTATCTCTTAGCGGCATGGACATAATAATTACACCAGTACCTAACGAGGATTGTACCTAAAAGTAAAACAAGCTTTGTAAATAAGATACTTTTGTTCATAAATGAGAATAATAACACTAGAGTTTTCCGGTCTTAAAAGTGTCAAGTACACCTATTAGTGTCAGTAATTAAATATCTGATAGAATCAGAATACTGGTGTTAGATTTGATATTGAATTTAAATATTCCACAAAAGGTTATCATTTCTGAGTAAGCCAGTTATAATTAATGTGCACAAAAAAAATTAATATTTAAGTAAAGTGCCGTGGTTAATTACAGAATAATTTTTAAAGGATTAACATTTCTTTTCCATTAGCAGGAAATGTCTAATATCCATTTATTTACGACTAGCTGAATTACCTGTTCCCTGAACGGAAATTACGTAAGTTCATAATTAATCAAAGTTTATTTTAGAACATGAAAAGTTGCTTCCCTTATACGTGATAGTTTATAAAAACCCGCAAAAACACTCATAAAAAGTGCAACTGTGAAGTCGCAAACTTACACCTATCTCCATATGGACCCAACAGACCTGGTGTATTTGATGGATTGAAACATTGTTGTGAGGTTATCAAAATATGATGAATGGTCTATTTGATGGATTGAAACATTGTTGTGAGGTTATTAAAATCTGATGAATGGTCTAGTTTCATGGATTGAAACATTGTTGTTAGGTTATCAAAATCTTATGATGGTCTAGTTTCATGGATTGAAACATTGTTGTGATGTTATTAAAATCTTATGATGGTCTAGTTTCATGGACTGAAACATTGTTGTGATGTTATTAAAATCTTATGATGGTCTAGTTTCATGGATTGAAACATTGTTGTGATGTTATTAAAATCTTATGATGGTCTAGTTTCATGGACTGAAACATTGTTGTGATATTATTAAAATCTTATGATGGTCTAGTTTCATGGATTGAAACATTGTTGTGATGTTATTAAAATCTTATGATGGTCTAGTTTCATGGACTGAAACATTGTTGTGATGTTATTAAAATCTTATGATGGTCTAGTTTCATGGATTGAAACATTGTTGTGATGTTATTAAAATCTTATGATGGTCTAGTTTCATGGACTGAAACATTGTTGTTAAGTTATTAAAATCTTATGATGGTCTATTTTATGGATTGGAACATTGTTGTTAGGTTATTAAAATTTGATGATGGTCTATTTTATGGATTGAAACATTGTTGTGAGGTTATTAAAATCTGATGATGGTCTAGTTTCATGGATTGAAACATTGTTGTGAGGTTATTAAAATCTGATGATGGTCTAGTTTCATGGACTGAAACATTGTTGTGAGGTTATTAAAATCTGATGATGGTCTAGTTTGATGGATTGAAACATTGTTGTGATGTTATTAAAATCTGATGATGGTCTAGTTTCATGGACTGAAACATTGTTGTGAGGTTATTAAAATCTTATGATGGTCTAGTTTCATGGATTGAAACATTGTTGTTAGGGTATTAAAATCTGATGATGGTCTAGTTTCATGGATTGAAACATTGTTGTGAGGTTATTAAAATCTGATGATGGTCTAGTTTCATGGATTGAAACATTGTTGTGATATTATTAAAATCTTATGATGGTCTAGTTTCATGGATTGAAACATTGTTGTGAGGTTATTAAAATCTGATGATGGTCTAGTTTCATGGACTGAAACATTGTTGTGAGGTTATTAAAATCTGATGATGGTCTAGTTTGATGGATTGAAACATTGTTGTGATGTTATTAAAATCTGATGATGGTCTAGTTTCATGGATTGAAACATTGTTGTGAGGTTATTAAAATCTTATGATGGTCTAGTTTCATGGATTGAAACATTGTTGTTAGGGTATTAAAATCTGATGATGGTCTAGTTTCATGGATTGAAACATTGTTGTGAGGTTATTAAAATCTGATGATGGTCTAGTTTGATGGATTGAAACATTGTTGTGATGTTATTAAAATCTGATGATGGTCTAGTTTCATGGACTGAAACATTGTTGTGAGGTTATTAAAATCTTATGATGGTCTAGTTTCATGGATTGAAACATTGTTGTTAGGGTATTAAAATCTGATGATGGTCTAGTTTCATGGACTGAAACATTGTTGTGAGGTTATTAAAATCTGATGATGGTCTAGTTTCATGGATTGAAACATTGTTGTGATGTTATTAAAATCTGATGACGGTCTAGTTTCATGGATTGAAACATTGTTGTGATGTTATTAAAAACTGACGATGGTCTAGTTTCATGGATTGAAACATTGTTGTTAGGTTATTAAAAACTGACGATGGTCTACTCATACACATACAAAACGTAGTGTTTATTTAATACAATTTGACAAGTATCTCTTCCTGGAGACTGAATCGTTGTTATTGTTGTATATGTGCGTGTGCGTATGTGTTTGTCATAATAACAAAAACTTATTGTAAAGATGTTTACCCAATGAAATCTTCTCTCGGTAATTATTTAGAGGTTTTATTTCGCTCTAAATGTTTGTATAATTTAATGTCTTTGTGGTGTAGATTTACGACTACGTTCTTTATAATGCTGTGGTCTTCCGGCCCACAACTGATTACCCTACGTACAGTTTGCAGAAATGTTGTGTTTATCATTGCCTAAATAAAGAATGATTTCTTTAAACGGCCATAGATGGCAGCAGCAATAACTAGTAAAGATGTACACACCACAGATACAAAGTTTTATCTATCATAGGTACACAACAGTCTAGACGCGATGCCCTTTATACTCATAATTTCCTTCCGTATATGAACCCTCAACTGAACACACAATATCTTTTCAAGTCAGTAAGACAATTTTCTAGTCTTTTTACGTATCTGAATTATTCTGATTTTTCAGCATCTCTGTACGTGAGTGTATCACAAAAATGTACGTATTTTTTATATATTATCTCTGTAATAAAGTATTTAATTAAAATCTACAGAACATCAAACTTAAAAAAAAACACACTCAACAACAAAGGTGAGTAAATAGGCGCAAAATGTTTCAAGAGAAAGTGATATCCGTTAAATGTTGCCCCTAGTGGCATAAAAGTATGTATACGGACTTACAAAGTTAGAAATCGGGCTTCTATACCAGTGGTAGTCAGAGCACAGATAGTCCATTTTGCAGCTTTGTACTTGACTAAAAATCAATTGATAAATGTTACATTTTTCTAACCACCCAGATATTTTTCTTATTTTCGACTGAACAGATCGAATATTTCTACTTTCGAGCTGAGACACATTTTGTACTTTATAGCCTTAATGGTATTATCAGTATTACAGTTGTGGTATTCAGATATATTGTTTTTTGCATTCTTAATTAATATGTCATTTTTCCAAATTTCTTACGCATGACGTATGCAGTCTTAATATAGAATATCGGTAAGGGAGTCACTAAAACTTTCTCGCACTAGTTACTTATTTAACTGGTCCATTCATCAAGGTTGTCACATGTGCTTTCTCGTGAGAAGCTTCTTGTAAAGTATACTGTACATTAATCGACGGTGATATCTTCCACTGGGAAGTCAGGTGACGCCGGAGGATACAATGGTACAACATCCCTTATTTTGTAGTATGAGTAACTGTCAGTAACGTGAGAGATACTCACGTTCTAAGAATAATAATATTAACTTTCTTTGACTGTTTTATCACAATACAATTTTTACAAGTTTCAATTATTCTTTTGGTTCCTGATCGATTACTCTAAGATAAATCAGTAAAACGGTGAATACAACATATTCAATTCGAATAAGAGCAGCCATATAAACAGTGAGGCCTGCTTGTTGTTTTCCACTAATCTGCAGTATTAAACTAGGGGTTACTATAACTGGTTCTTTGAAATGGCTGTTTATTCCATACGTAACAAAAAAACGTATTCAGGTTGAAAAAAACAATAACCTCAACACGTCTCAATCTTGTATGATATTTTTTATCTATCTCACGAACTTACTGATTTTTAAATTAATTACTACTTATAATTACTTAATTTATAATTTTTTAATTATAACTTTTGTCACTTGTTAATGTTTCCTATTTCGAATTGCTTTAGGTCGAGTAAACACAGACGCTATTTTAAAACTAGTACAGAACTCTCTGGGCACGCATATGAATTTTGGTTTTGGAAAATCAGTTTAACTAGAGATTTGTACACGTTTCAGTTAATTAATTTCAAGTTGTGTAATACATTGATGTAACTAGTTACTTACCACTAGCATAAAATTATTGTCGATTAGACAAAAATTACAACCCGATCGTACAAAAGTAATAGCCACTAGTACATGGTTACTTGTCCACTTACACGAAAATATTGTCCACTAGTAACTGTCCACTCGTATAAAAATATTAACCACGAGTACAAAGTTACTGTCCGCTCGTATAAAAATATTTACCACTAGTACAAAGTTACTGTCCACCCATAAATGCTTATCATACGTACAAAGTTGTTGATGACATTAAAATGTGAAGAATTATTAGAGGTGAAATGAGAACAAATATTTCTCCCCCTAACGGCCATGTAATAAATTTAAAAGTTACAACGAAGGAAGATTCCTCTTGAAAGATTTTCAAGTAAGTGAGGAGTCTGTTTGATAATCAAACCGATATAAAAGGACCATGAAAAACAGAGAGTTTGATTTTAAGTAACTAAATTGCTATAAACATCACTATGAAAAGAGTTAGGAGCTTAAGCCTTGAGTAATTGAAGTTTTAAAGTAAGAACAGTTAACATGGTGGTAAAAGTTACAAACCAATTAAACGACTCTTGAGAGCACTCTGGCCTGAAGGTTTTAAGTTGAACGAATTATGAAGCTATTATTATTATTTGAGTAATCTCATAGTGTAACTGAAGGCAATAGTTTTCGTGTTACTAGTCTACCAAGCTAGCTGAAATGAGAGATAGCTCTGGTTTGTACGTAACATGTATTATTAAAAAGTGTTTGCTGGTGGGTTATGTGTAATTAAAGAAAAGTTTTAAACACGGCGCTTATTATTGTTAAATATCAAATATTTTAACTCAAAATACAAACTAAACCATACCTTCTGATGCACCCAACACGGAAAGTCGCTCAAGAGAGATAAACGGTTTTTGTTTTTCTCGAGAGAGAAACAAATGGCTGTCCAACTTTGTGGGCAGTAAAACCAGATACTATTATATTATTTCTAGTCCTGAATTAAGTAACATCTATCTGATTTTCAAAGTTAACAGGTTCGACCTGGATGTTATCCTGATGTTTATCAACAGTAGGTGCAAACGTACACAATGAGAACAGGTTAAATTCGTAGATAAATCTAGAACAAAGTATAGCAATCTTATCTCGTAGAGTCATTTTCGAGATGTAACATTCAGAAAAACGAACAACAAAAAAACACAGTTTACCTGTGCATTAATCACACGGATCCCTCGGAGAGCCAAGGGTAATTTGATTTACTTAAAATATTAAAATCCGGGGCTAGATTCCCCTCGGTGGACAGGACACAGGTATCCCGTTAGGTAGTTTTGCGCTAAACGACAACCGTTTAATAAAACAGAAAGAAGTACAAATATAAACATTTTGATATCTGTTTTAATTAATTTCCAAGTTTAATTTTTAAATATCTAATATTCATGCGTCTTAGAAAGTTTTATGTACTTATGTATTCCACAACGACTTTCCTGAACTGGAGATGTAAAGGAATCTGTCGAACACTTTTATCTTTCGCACCTCGAATTTTGCTCTCTCTGTCTCTGTATGGGTATTTGGGTATTGATGTTTATCTACCCAGGAGGGTCTTTCGTTAACCTCTTCCTCCTTTCTTCAAATTTTGGTTTTACAACTGTCAAGTGTATTTATATATGGAACACGAGGGTCAGAGTAACTCGTACTTACTCAGGTCCCTTTCAGGATAATGTCCATGCACAATCTATACATACACTTGGTGGAAATAAAACATTTCTCTTACAGTTCCATAGATTATTTGTACTTTTATTAGTTAGGTATTAATTATAAAACGTTTACATAAAAAACTCTTTAATGTTTTGTAATTAATCCCTAATCTAATGTGGAGTCTAGTTTATAGGTGGCCTTTTATTTATTTATTTTATTATTAATTTTATTTATTTATTTATAAATATATATTCACTGGCGAAAGGTGCTTAGGGCTATCCTCACCATGTAAACAGTACCTGACAAGTTCGCTTACTAGTTCATTTTTTCTCCAATTTTTGTCAAAATAATTTATTGTACAATGTAGGAGTCTATCTGTTATTGTTTCTATGTGTGTTTATTTATACGTGAATTCATATGATGTTGTTCTGTGTACTTTATCAGTTGTTGTACGTTGTGCATTTTGTATTGTTTGTGGTTTTGTTTGAAGTAGTTTTTTACTAACATTTATCCATGCAGGGGCTGCCTAGTCAATTACGGGTCTTATATATGTTTTATACATTTTTACGATGTTATCTGCTATTTTTACCAGTTAGACTCCTAGCATAGTTTGTTCTTCGCCAAAGTTTTGTTCTAATATTACTTATGTGGTTTACTCACGTTAGTTTTGAGTCGAATGTTAGTCCTAAAAATTTTGCAGATGTAGCAGTCTGAAGAAATGCTCTGTTCATATAGGTCTGAGGTTGTGCTTTTACATGTTTAGTTAACTTTCTGAATACTACAAGTTGTGTTTATTTTGATTATGTATTTTTAACAATATTTACCTATTCTGTTTAACTGTGGTTGTATGTTTGTGGCTGCTATTGCTGGTGTTGTTGCACGTTTCCAGACTGACACATCGTCTGCGAGGAGAATCCATTATTTGGATCTTTTAGAGGTATATTATTGCATTTGGCTTCGCTTCGCTTCTTCTTTGTGGGTACTTGGGTATGTTTAATTTTTAAATACCCAGGTGCACAAGATCTCTTCTTCCATCTCTAGCTTTCATGTCGGTTACTATTAAGAATTTGTTGTTGTTGTAGTGTTTTTGGGCCAGAGTATCCCACAGAACTCCGGCCGTTTTCAGGGCAATGTTCATGTATTGTCTTGATTTGCCCTTTTTTTCCCCTTTATCCATTTATTTATTTTTTCCTTTTTTATTCCATTTTTTTTCACTTTTATTCGTATATATATTTCTATATATTTCGCATTTTGAATCGACTTCAGTGTGCGTGTTTTGAATTTCGCGCAAAACTACACGAGGGCCATCTGCGCTAGCCATTCAAAATTTAGCAGTGTAAGGCTAGAGTGAAAGCAGCTAGTTACCGCCAGTTCTTTGGCTACTCTTTTACTAACAAACAGTGGGATTGACCGTAACAATATAACGCCTCCACGGATAAAAGGACGAGCATGTTTGGTGTGCCGGGGATTCGAATCCGCGAACCTCAAATTACAAATTGAATGCCTTAACCACTTGGTCATGCCAAGACACACTTTAATGCACCAGAAATATTTTAAACAAATCCTCTTGGGAAATGTTCATACTATAGAAACAAGTAAATCTCTGACTTTACGATCATTCTTTTACTTTAGCGGAAACTGCACGTGGGATATTCGAGCTATTCGCAGGGATCCAACCGTGAATTTTGAACGTCTTAATTCCCCAGGTTTACCGTTCGAGTGTCCATTAAACTAGTTACATGTACGAAACACAAAAGTTACAGCAATATTTCTGAAACTATAATAAATTGGGTGTTTAAATCTTATGTTATTGTAAAAGACGGAGACAAAAAATTACGTAAACATATTCAGGCTTACACTAGGTGATAAACGACCTTGTAATAAATAATACAATTTGACTACTCAGTAATAACTTGTAAAAGAATTAACGTAATCGCAACCAATTCGAAAAACACATACGTTTCTACAAATGTCGTAGCTCTTTGTGTGTGTGACATGTAGGCTTAAGTAGATAGGAACAATGTTTTACGACCTCCAGTTAATTTTTAGACGAAAGTTAAAGCTTGGCTATTAATCAAGAGGCACTATTTGCCGATAACATAATCACCAGAAGTGTTATCTTTACTGTCATTATATAACAGATTAGCAGTTTTTCTCTAACTGAATAGAATCTTACAGAACCGCCCCTCTGTTTGTAACAACAGGTTAAAGTCTCTGTTTGATTCACGCTGTTGAATTCATGATGTGCTGTTTATCATCATGGTTTTCATAATTCAGGTTCTAAAAACTGCTATTTGGATTTCTATCACCTCAAATCTAGACAAGTGATTTTTCCACTGTACTGTGTTTTTGATTTTTCTTATGTAGACGCCTTTTACAAGTTGTCGACAAATGGTTTTTATTGGGTGTTCTAAATAATACTGCTATGGGTATTAAAACTTTAAAATAAAGTACAGAACAATATTTCGACCTTATCAAGTTATCCTCAGGTTAACAACAAGAGTTTGTAACTGATCATTGCTAAGCACAGTTTTCAGGGATGATGGTGTAAACAGGTACAACGTGGTAGAGGGCGTTGCTGTTAGACGTTAGGTTATTAAAATTAGTATAGTTGTTCCTTTGTATTGGTTCTATTGTGGTTTGCGTTCTTGTATAAGCAGGGCTTTTTTTAGTTTGAATATATTTTTCCTTCAAGTGGATTTCTCATCGTCATGATTACTATATTAGGCCTATCACACATTCTTAAACATTACATTCTTTACCTGGTTCCTTAGGGCAGTATTTTTCTATATGTTTAATGGAGCGGAGTATCATTGTTTTATTAACATTTAATCACTGTATATTAGGCTAATGGGGAATTCTCCTTATCATATGATGTCCAATGTTGTCATGGATACAAGTATTCTGGAGTATATATATATAATATAAAACCTTTCCGAAGTAATATACTAATATAGCAAGTTGCACCGTAGTAACAGAACGCCCCTACCGGTTTTGTTTACCCTTCGCACAACTCTTGCCCCCCCCCCTGTTATTATACATTTGTATTTGTACTGGAATATTCAGGATAAAAAGTTTACAAACTGAGAACTCGCTACAAATTATCTTAAAATAAATCGACAAGTTTATGATACAATGTACCAAGTAAATCTCCTTTGTAAAAAGATAGAAATCTGTAAAGTTCTTCAGATAAGATAAAAAAAAGGCTTGCACAAAGAAAAACACTGGTGTCGTACAGAGGGCACACAAAAACAAATACCATCAAAACGTTGTATTTTAACCATAAATCTGTACAGAGGATATTTGTACCTTATCTGCTAAACCTCAAATTATAACACTGCAAGTCCTCAAGTTTTTTATCCCCACTAGGGGGGAGGATAACTTGATACAGAGAAAGAAAGACTTATAAATCAGACACAGTTCAAACAAGTAAAGATATGTATTCCATTATGCAATTTAATGTTTTTCCTCTTGATCAGGGATAACATTTGGAATTTGTAGATAGTTATCTGAAAGCTCTTGGGTGTAAATCTATCAGGTTTTATTGTCTTTATATTATCTAACAAAGTGTTTGTTCTTTTCCAAATGCATGTTTCCCGTTAAATTTAAGTTCATTTCTTTAAAAGTTAACTACTTAAATTATGTAAGTGTCCCACAGAAGCTAATTAGTGCCTCTACTATAGGTCAAATCACTGTTGAATAATACAGCAATTTAAAAAAAAAAATGTAAAATGCAGAAGTTATTTGTTCACATGACCAAAAACCTGTCTTTAATTTAGGCTTATCAAAGAATACTATCTTAAACGTTAAAATTAAAATATAAGATACTTAAGATATTGTCTTACACAGACAATAACTTAATGAAATGTATTAGTAACTCGTGTTTATAGATTTATTCCCATAAATATGTGCGTAATTACCTTTCATTCACACCATCTGTTTTAATTCATTACTTGCTCTAATGATAATGAACATGCAACTGTTCTTAAAGCTATGTTACAACTCGGACATCATTACTGATTACTTATCTAGAAACGAGTGACCACTTCTGGTAAGTAATATTTAAATGTTAGTGTTGTATTAAGTTAAAAACATCTCTGTACTTTTAATGCCTTCGAAACACCGTGAGTGCAGAGCAAAAAGTTATGTACACATACAGAGTATCAGCTGATTAAAGAAAGTTTAGGTCAGTCAATCAATTGGTGTCTCTCTGAACTTTTGCACTGTCTGTATTCTAAAGACAGTTGATATGGGTATTAAATTTTTTATTAAAATAAAGTAGAGAACAACGTTTTGACCTAATGATGACCTGAGAAGCAAGTTCGTAAATGGAGAAATTATCACAATTTTAAAATAACATCTTACATCTCTGTGATTCGAACAGGGAATATAAAATTATTAACTGGCCTATACACCTGAAAGGCTGGTTTTCCAGCCTGACCATCTACCAGTATTACCTGGAGGGTCGGTAAAGCGGTCAGTGTTAAATTATTTCTCACTCAGCACACACCTCCAAGTCTGCTAGATTTTCCATTCTACAAATAGTCCGATTCTTTGTTGTTGTGTCTACAGTGTGAAAGTGATAAAAATTCATCTGATGTTTTAGCATAATTTACATAGCAATGTTGAACCAAAACATAAAATTACAAACAAACAATCAAGTGAGATGGAAAAACAACAACAGATAGCAATGACAACAAGAATATACTGATATTACTTTGTTACTGAAGGAGGGGGGATTCAAAGAAGAAAGAGCACATAACCAAGCTATAGATAATCCCATAAAACACATGAACTAGAAGTGTTTAAAACCTGGCTTCAAGTACTTAACAATGATCGAGCAAACCAAAAATCCTGACATTCACATTCTTATCAATTGAGAGGTGAAAATTACAATAAAACATTTATTGTCCAAAAGCTGTACAATATATATTCTTTACAAAATGATGTGTTGGACATCAGAGAGAAACGTCATGTCACGTCCTTCTTAAACTCTTATTTCAGCAGTTTTTCATTTCCCTGAAGAAAAACAAAAAAAGATTTATTCACACAATAATCTGGGTGGTGAATATGTTTCACTTTTAAAATACAACTTAAACTACTGTTTCTGGGCCACGTTTCTTATATTATCAAGGGTAACGTGTACGATGTACAAATGAATCAACAGAATCAAAATTTAACTTTTCAGTTGCAGTGTAGCACTGTAAACCAGTTAATTACAACAAGTCAGCATCTTACAGAACAGTTTACATTTAGAAAATTAATTTTATGCAAGAAAATGTATCTCTTCATTGATCCACAAAAATATTTTTCACCATGCGACATGACGAGGTTAAATTTACTATTAAACATGCGAGTCCACACATCACTAACATTCAAGGATTTAACAATAACTGAACCACAGTGTTTTGTTTGTTTAACTTCGGTTTAATTTCCAATCAAGAGTTGTTCTTTTATTCATAGTTCTTGTTTATTTACTGGCCACAGTAAAGACTAAGTTGTTCAATGCTTATAGGTTCATTGCATTTAAAATCACCAATGGCTAAGGAGAACACCCAATATGGAAAGTAACTTAATTTACTGACTTAAACCATAGTTAAATGAGCAAAACCATGTGGTTCATTCATTTGTTAAACATTCAAAACTCATAACTCAAACACACTAAGCCACATCTAATCAACAAACAAGCTAAGCAAATATACAGCAAATTAATATTACATCAAATTAATAGCTAATTAAAGCTCATGTAATCCCAAAGAAAAGATTACATGTACAGTCAGTGTGAGGATAAATTTTTTCTAAAATGTTCTAGAGAGAAATTGTCCGTCCCTATTTATAATTAGTGAATGATCATACATCAAACAAATTCATATGTAAATCAACATCTAACACGATAACCAAATTATACTTATCTAGATTAAGTTAATTTATTCAGAATACAAATGATGAATTTACATTCAACTAAATAAAAACTTTAAATTAGTTCAAAACAGGTTTAAAAGTACAAGATATTTGGTGCGAGGCGAAAGGGTGATGGAAATATATTAACACGATAAGTAAATGCCATTACTTACCATGTAATAACCAATTATGGATTTCAGTCACTCTCAGGTAAAACATTCTTCCATTTCTTTCACTAAACTTAAAAGATAACTTCCTAATTCTTCATCCTGAAATCAGAACAAAGTACAATCAGATGCACTTTATATTCAGCAAATTTATAGACTGAAATAACCTTCTTCTAACCCATACATTTAAAAATCTGACAATCCATGTGTTAAGAACTATAAAATTCAAATACTAAAAAGTCTAAAAGAAATAATACTACAAGTAGTCCATCAAGATGTTAAAAAACCTTGATAGAAACAACTCAATATCTAAGTTTAATACAAAGATAAACGAATATTTTAATATCATCTACAGGGTGTTCCAAAAGTGATTTCCACCTTTTTCTTAATTTCAAGAACAAGCTGATTATGATGCTGTCAAAGCACAAAGCGACTGAGTTAACCTTGTCGTTAATAAAACCTTGTTTTGAATTACAATGACAGCAATGAAGGTTCGTTAATCGGCCCATAGTTTCAAAGTTTTTGGACACTATTTATTTCTAAATGATTCCACACTCACCACGTGAAGTTATAAAACTACAAAATAAAGCTTTGAAAACTGTAAACATAAGGTAAGAGCTGCTTCAAGGGACGACAACCTCACCTGATATCCCCACGAAACAAACACATTTTTGCCGTCATCGTCACTGTTGTCAACCTTGATCAGAACAGAGGCTACAGAAATAGAGCTGTCCACCATTAAGTGGATTGTGTGGTCTTTAAGCTTGCTGGAGAGATAGATGAAAAGTGCTTATGAGTTTCCCCACAGAATGACTCTATTCAACACTGCACAAAAGCAAACAAAATAACCCATTCTCTAAATACTCACACCGTACAAGAACTATGCATATTTTTATTAAATTACTGTATATAATCTTTGTGATGATGGTATAGTTTAGTAGCTTTATTATACAGACAATAATTCTTCAGTAAGCTTAATTGACTTTTTAGTATTATCATAAGACTTTGTTCAATTGTTCATTAAGATCACCATTTTTCTCAATTCCTTGACAATGTTCTCTATTGTAAGTTCATTAAATAGTCATCCAACCACATTGCACATCAACTCCAATGAAAAGTTTTACTCTCTATACAAAACCCGCCAAAAAAAAACCAACAAGTCAAAATTTATGTATACAGTAATGGAAAATATGTTGATAATTTCTCTTCACAGTTAAAAAAAAGAAAATATAAAGGCCTAATCTTTTCTTTGATTTGCTACTTTAGGTGCAACGGACTAGTTTTACTGAATTCCACAGCTTATCAGTTCTGCTTAGAAGAGAAAAGAAAATAGAGTGGGCCTTGTCTGGTGCTGTAACCAAGCAATTTTTTTGCTCTTTCAGATATAGAGCGATTCTACATTGTAAGTAAAGTTTAAAGATATTTTAATTTGAAACAGAAATACTTTAAGTTCAAAATTAATATTTTTAGCATTTGGTAGAATATTAATTGCTCATTATTCCAATGCAACTTAAAATGTAGCAGTTAAATATCACTTGTGAAAGATAAAGTTTTAAATTCAATTGTAATGGAAACTTAAAAAAACAACTCTGAGACTTGTACCTTTTCATTTTCTGATAAATAGCATCAGCAACCCTTGTTGGTGGCTCACCAGATGGATCCTCAAGATGAATAGTAGAAGTGAAACGAATGTCGTGTGGCTTTACACCAACGTCGTCCATAGCAGTTTCTGGATCTACCAAGCGTAGAGTCTGTAAACACAACCTGACGGTCTTAACTTGCAGAATTTTATCATAAGTTATCCTTTAGCTCATTTACAACTGGTTTGGTTTGAAATTTGCACAAAGACATATGAGGGTTATCTGCACAAGCCATCTATAATTTAGCAGTGACAGAGAAGAGAGAAGGCAGCTAGTCAACACAACTCACTGTCAGCTATTGGGCTACTCTTTTACCAACAGATAGTGGGATTGACTGTCACATTATAATGTCACAACAACTGAGAGTGAGCATCTTTGCCAATGGTGATTTGAATCCAGGTATTTTGAATCTGAGTTATGTGGCCTAACCACTAGGTAAAGCCAGGCCCCCACCTTATTAAATAAAGTATTTGACACAAACTTGTGTATGCAAAAATACTAAATTCACTTTTGCTCACTATACTGTCACACAATTACAAACAAAAAGTATATAAGAACCAAACAAAATAAAGTAGTTCACACAAATTTACACATCCAAAAATAATAAAAAGTTACTTTTACACACTATATTGTAGGAATATTACAAATACAAAAAAAAAACACACACAAAGACTAAACACATCAGGTAAGGCTTATCTATCTCAATCACTATCTACAATAAATGTTGTTTCAATCCTTTATTACTATATAAAACACAAAAAGAAAACCCTAACATTTCCTAGTTCCAGCTGTATTTTTAATTGCCAATGCTTTTGTTTGCTTTTTGTTCATCTTACACAGATCATTACAGGTTTCAAATCAAAATCACACAAAAAGAAAGGATTTGAAATATATCTGATATCTGCCACATGTTGCTCTTCTGGGAATGGTAGAAATAATCAGCAGGTAAACAAGAATGGCAGACAAAAGTCTAACCCACCAACAAGTTCTGAACAGAAGGCCTCCTGAATACTTTTACACACACCTCTTACTTAAAATCTGTAATAGGGTAATTTGAAATCAAGCTAGAGAGATTTTTATTACAAATATAAGATTTATTCCTATTTCTTGAGGTGTGGAGTTGGAACATTTTGGAATGTCTGGTTTGAACAACTAATTAAACATTGATTCTACTATAGACACATTATGTGGAAACCAGTGATACACTAGACTTACTTTATCACCTGGCTATTTTTAACACCTTTTACTGGTAATCAGTAAGGAACTAACTAAAACAAACGTTACAAAGTATCCAATCTATGTTTTTATTAGGTGTAGTCATAATTACTGTTTAAAACCTTCTAGAGATTGAACATTAGTTTATAAACAATTTGTAAACTTGACTTATCAAAAGAAAAATTATTCATCGCACATCAAAAAGATAGATTAATAATCTTACATTATCAAACATCATCAGAGCTCCATGAAGTATTCTTGGTTTCTTAGGATCTGATCCTGAAAAACATAAAACATACATCAGAGAAAACATAAAACATACATCAGAAACTGGCTGAAAAATAAAACCAACACATAATGTAGTTAAAACACTAAATGTTACAAAAACGTAACTTAAAAACCTACAGTGAGCTGAAGAAATGTGCCTCTGAATGAAGAAAAATGTTCAAGATATATATATATTCTACAAAAATGAAGATATATATAATATATATTCTACAAAATGTATCTGCTGAACAAATCACATATATAAATAAACCACAGACATATATATCCTGTTTAAAACACATTTTGTAAGTTAATAAAATAACATTAGGCATGTTTATGGGACCCTCTTTTACTTAAGTTCCAACTCACAGAAAAAAAAAAAGTTTTTTTCTTGTTAGTTTTTGTTATATGTTCTTTTTTAAAGTTCCTACCTGATTGGCTTAGCTCTCTCTTTAGAAGCTTAAGTGACACATCAACAGGAATAACTACCCGAGCTGGCATGCACACAGTTTCACCATTTGCAGGCATGTAGCATTCAATTCCTAAATGGTAAAAGTAAATATGTGAAAACAATATGGACATGTGAACTGATTGTAAAATGAAGAGGTACAATGGAAAGCATTGTACCAGAATACAGTACGAGGAACACGGATATGAACTTTAGGTACACATTAGGAGTAAATATTTTTGTAATCTTATTACATCTTACCAAATTCTTGCATTATTTTACTCTTCAAGAACTCCATTTTCGAAGCTTCCCCATGGACAAGCAAAACATTACGAGGTTCGCAATGCTGGATTAGTTGCATAATTCCTTTGGCATCTGCATGTGCACTGAATGACATGTACTGTACTGACATCTTGACCTCCACCTTGTTAAAAAAACAAATATAAAGCCATTTTACATGGTAAAATACTTTTGGGAGCTGAAAACTGGATGAGAGGTTAACATAAAATATACCACATGTAAAAAACAAACAAGAAAGTTAACCTTTTTGTGACAGGCTATGTATAAAATACGAGTTTGTATACACATTTATACACATTAATTTCCGATTTTTTTAATAAAGTGTTTTTATTAAATATTTGTTCTTAAAAATATAAAGTCCATTTCGTTGCTAGACTGAGTGCAAAGTGATTTTTGTGTTATGATTAAAAAATATTAAATATCATTTATGTAATTGCTGCAACTTCCTAAACACATTTCAAATGTTTTTGTTTTTTTTCAGTAAACATTATATCTTATTATTTTTTCTACCTTAACTGGATATAACTTTGGTCATTTTGACCAAACTCGTAACCAACATAAAAAATTAGCAAATATAAATCATGCTTTTTTTTTGTTCTACAATGACTACAAATTATAACATAAAACAAATTTTTGTCTAAACAGTTTAAATTTCATAGCATTATATATTTATATATATTTTTATTATACTGACCTTCCAGCAGTGGCTGGCTAACATTACAGATATTGCATTGAGGTGCCACATATTCACTCATGTGACTGTATCCAATAATATAAAAGTGATTTGTCTTGGTTGTGCTTTAGTTAACTAGCATTTTGTGAAAGACAGACACATTTCAATTATGATATATTATACACATATGTACGATATTAATATTTACAATAAATTCTTAAACTAATTTTTCTTAAAACATAGAACAGTAAATGAAGAAGTATAACAAACAATTATCTCTGCTAGTTACAATGTTTCTTCTCACTTGCTGTTTGTCATAGGTTGCTATGCCTCATCAAATTTTGCACGTGGAAGACGTAAAGCAAAATAATTGTTTTGAGGGATTTATATATACATTTTTAACAAAAATCATAAGTTACTTCACTAGTACCATAGGATTGCATTATAATTTATCAAGCTAAGTGACTAATCTGTTTTTAGGTCAAAACAATAAATTATATTTTCAACTTAAGTCTTATCTTACTGCTTGGAATCTTGTATAAAAAGTTTCATAACATGTTTCAAAATAATCAGTGATGTCGAGAAAACCCACTTGTAGAGAAATGTATATGCAAAAACGGCTTGTTTGGGTTGAGAAAATATTTTACATAGAAGAGCGAACAACGTTTTGACCTTCTTCGTTCATCGTCAGGTTCACAAAGAAAGAGGTAACTGACTGGAAGCTGACCACATGTTTGGAAGGGGTTGTGTAACAGTGTCGGAATGTAGAGGGCAGTGTTAGATGTTTGAATATAATTTTATTTAATATAGGTATAAAGGGGTTCCTTTATATTGGTTTATTTTGGGTTTAAGTTGTTGTATAAGTAAGGCTTCTTTAATTTTGCATTTGTTTATGTTTGTTTCTTTATTTAATATCTGAGTGTTTTCTATGGTTATGTTGTGTTTATTTGACTTGCAGTGTTTGAAAACGTGTCAAGGTGACTTTTTTATGTTCTTTGAATCTGGTTTTCATTTTTCTACTTGTTTCTCCAATATAGAAGTCGTGGCAGTTATCACATTGTATTTTATAAATAATGTTGGTGTGGTGTTTGTCAGTGTAGTTTTTACATAGTATAGACCTCAGTTTTGTGCCTGGTTTTTGAATAAATTTGGTATAAACTGGAATGTCATATTTTGTTACTAGTTTTGCCAAATGTTGGTTATTTGTCTGCTGATGTCAGGAATATATGGTATGTAGCAGTATATGGTTTCGTGATTTTTTGATTCATGAGATATATTTACTTTTGTTGGTTGATTTTGCTTTCTGTCTAGGTGTGTGCATATAATGTTTTCTACGGTTTGTGGAGGAAACTTATTGATGTTGATGAAGTATTGTTTTATTTTGTCTAATTCATCATTAATTTTATCTGGTGAGCATAGTTTTATGGCTGTGTTTATTTGGTTTCTTAGTATATTGAGTTTTTGTTTTGTTTCATGTGCTGAGTCCCAAGGAATGTATAGTCCAGTATGGGTGATTTTTCGATGGATTTCTGTTTTGAATTGCGTGTCGGTTCTTGTAATTTTGAGGTTAAGAAATGATATTTGATTGTTTTCTTCCTGTTCACATGTGAAGTTGATGTTGGGATGTGTAGCATTAATGTGATTGAAAAAAATTGTGTGTTCTGTAGATGTGAATCCTACAACTGTGTCATCTACATATCTGTACCAGTATAGTGGTGGATGTAATGCTGTGTTAATTGCTTGTGTTTCAACATGTGTCATAAAAATATTGGCTAGAACTGGTGATACTGGGTTGCCCATGCTTAGGCCATTTGTTTGTATATAGTTGTGGTTGTTGAACATGAAGTTTGTCTTATCGTGGTGAATTCTATGAGGGTTGCTAATTGGTTGCTGGGAATTTCTATAGTTGGATTAGGGTCTCGGATATAGAGTTCTAAGGCTTTCTTGCAGGCTTCAGTGGTTGGAACTTCTGTAAAGAGGGATATAACATCGAAACTGACCATTAAGGCTTTATGATTAAGTTGATTTAGATTAGACTTGAAATGAAAAGAGTCTTTGATGAATGAGCTGGCTGATGTTACATATTTGGAGAATGCCCATGCTATTTATTTACCAAGATTGTAATTAAATGATTCATATGTGGACATTATTGGTCGTAATGGACAATCTGGTTTATGAGGTTTGGGGATGCCGTGTATTTGTGGTGTGTGTGAGGTGGTTTTACGTAGGTAGGAATAAAGTGTTTGTGAAATTGTGTTGGCTTTTTCATTTTTAGTAGTAATTTGTTCAGTTGCATCTCGTGTGTCTTTGTTGGATTTGTGTGTATTGGTTTAAATTTGTTCATGTCTGATAGGATGTTCTTCATTTTTTGGATGTATTCATTCGTGTTCATTATGACTATAGCGTTACCTTTATCTGCTTTTAGAATTTTTATGTTTTTGTCTTGTTTTAGGTTTTTAATGGAATTAATGTCTCTTTTTATAAGATTGTTTTTCAGTTTTCTGTTTTGTGAAATTATGTTGATGGTTTTGTGAGAAAATTCTTTGAAAAAATCGTTTAAGATGTTGTTTTTAGGTGTTTCTGGAAAATATAAATTTTTCATTTTACCTGGGAAGTTTGGCTGTTGGATGTCAATAAAATTATCTAAGTTGTCTTCTTTCTGTTAGTTGATTTTGGTTGTTTCCTTGTTTTTGTTTTCTGTAGAAAGTATCACAAGTCTCCTGGCTAGATCTTCTAAACATGTTTTGATTTTCATTTGATTTTCTCAACCCAAACGAGCCGTTTTTGCATATATGTTTCAAAATAGTCTGAGAATGCCACAAGGGAGATGTTCTGAGCTCTCGATGGGTTACTCACAGACAGAAATAGATATACGTAAGCATTTCCGAACATGGAAAGAAGTAGGCATGGCTACTGTGTTTGAGTCAGTAAATATAGAAATGTCTCAGAACAGAAAAGATAGGAGGTTCTTATTTTATATTCTAGCATGTCAATGTGGATAATTATATACATATAAATATAATTTGAGGTCCCAATTTATAAGAAACTATAGACTTTGTATTTGGACATCACAAACATCTAAATGGAATAAATACTGCATTCAACATACCACATGAAATACAAAAATTAATATTTAGGTGCGTGTTTTTAATATTTACTTTTTATTAAGAAAGTAATTAATGTATAATACTAAAATTTGAGTTATAATCTTCAATTTGATACTAACAATATTGAAAAAAATTCATAAATAGTTGTTGAATAAAATTTCCAATGCAAATCAACAAGCATAAAGACACGACTTTTAATCCATGTCAAAATGGTTAATGCAAGTTTCCTTCTCAACTTCTTAACTTCATTAAATGAGTACTTGGCAATTCTGGTTAATGATCAACTTGGAAAGTTTAGGAATGATTAGTGTTGACTTTCCTCAAAAGCTATTCCATCCAGATGGACGTTGAACATGTATTTGATACTTATTTGTTGTTAAGCACAGACCTATACACTGAGCTATCTGTGTTGTGTCCACCAAGGGTATCAAACCCTTATTTGTATCATCATAAGCCTTCAGACTTAACGCTGAGTTAAGAAGGGAGGAAGGCTCGAACATGAAATCCAGTAATATTCAAATCCAACTTTTCTACTATGTATCAAAATTTTTATCCCAATTTCATCTGTGTACCTCAAAAGAAAACATTACATACAAGAAATTCTTCCAAACCAAACAAAATAAAAATGTTTGTACTTACAATCTGGTTGTTTTCAAATTCTACTTTCTTAGCTCCACTCAGTATTTTGTGACCTACAGTCCCAGCAACACAATAACCTGGCATTATAACCTAAAAATATCCAGGAAACTAAGCTAGAATGCAACTGATTAGTATAACAGTCAAATTTTTTTATTCAACAAGTTTAATTTATTAATATTATAAAAAGCTCACAGAAGGTTTGGATTAAAGAACATAATGAAATTTAAAATAAATTTATCAAAATAAAGATGCAGAAAATTAATACGTTTTTTTACAAATCTCCACTAAATGTTGAACAAACTGTTTAGTGACAATACAATTTTAGAGTCTAATATGAGATTACAATAACCCTTGCCTCCTCATGCAGTAAGTTTACAACCATAACATTATGTTACACTTTTATGCTACCATATTTGGTATTAGCCAAACACACATATTGCCAGATGTTATAACATTACATCATAACAGAAGTTTTAGTCACATGATAATGGGATTATGGAATATGAATGACATTTATCAGTCAGGAGATAACAGTTGTGATTAGATTAACAGCAACCACCTTTTGGATACTAAATAATATGGATAATAAACCTGCATATCAGATTTAAAAATGTATATAAAAATAACAAATCTAACCCTACTTAAAAACTTAAAAATTATAGTTTCTCATTATGTTAAATTAATTTAGTAAACTAACGAAGAAATGTGGAAAATATTCCAATTTCATTTGTGTGCCATTCTGAAAAGTCTCCAAGTACTGACGTCATGCCTACTACTGACTTTGAAAATTTTCTACTGATCCCAAAACAAAGGTTTATATTTTCTAAGAAACAACTGTCCTTCAACAACAACATGACAACTGAGTGATTCATGCCTTGTTTTTCGCATGATTTTCCTTCTCTCTCAGTGGTGAAGTCCTTCACTGCTACAGTTTAATGACATCACAGCATGTGGTCTCAACAATGACTAATAAAGTGAGCTTTGAAAACAGAGCTAGAGTCAATGGCTATAAGTGATTGGATAAAACAGAATATAATCTCTCCATATCGATGTAGAGTAAATAAAGTAGTGAAAGTGATAATTAGTGAGTTTAAAACATGCAGCTGTGTTTCTAAAAAAAGAACAAACTTGTAAATATAGTCCTATAAAATTCGTCAGATTTTTCCAGTTGAATTTTACGATCCCTTATGTTAATAATCTTACATAACAATACAATACTTGGACCACTTTTGTAACCCATTATTAACACTGTTAAAAAGCTATTTCTGCTACTATTGTTCTTACCATGTTATTTTTGTTCGGTGCCCATTTCTTGAAGATCTGTAGAGAGAGACCAGCATGTAGCATTCCTGGGGTTGCAAACACAACCATGGGTCCAGGGTTGTCGATGTAGGCTCTGTCAAATGGCTGGGAAAGTAAATACTTGCATTTATTTCAATGCACACACTGTGTCTGAAACAAATATCACTTTACCAAGGTATAATTTTATTTCAACTTCACAGTAAATCATAACCTTGAAAAGATGATAATTTAAAATATGATTTTTTTAGATACTGAAGCATCCATTTAGTGAAGTGTCTTACATCTTACTAATGTGTCAGAAAGGTTCTTCACTTACCATAGACTGAAGTAGTTAATGTAACATACACAAACTAGTGTGGTCAACATATGAACAGGTCTACCCAGACTGAAGTAGTTAATGTAACATACATAGACTAGTGTGGTCAACATATGAACAGGTCTACCCAGACTGAAGTAGTTAATGTAACATACACAGACTAGTGTGGTCAACATATGAACAGGTCTACCCAGACTGAAGTAGTTAATGTAACATACACAGACTAGTGTGGTCAACATATGAACATGTCTACCCAGACTCAAGTTTCATATATCTCAATGTGATGTAAAATGTAACATACAGAGACTCATGAACAGGTCTACTTAGACTGAAGTGTTTCATATATCAATGTGCTGACATATGAACAGAACAGGTCTACTTAGACTGTAGTTTCATATATCTCAATGTGATGTAAAATGTAACATACAGAGACTAGTCTAATTAACATATGAACAGGTCTACTTAGACTGAAGTAGTTTCATATATCTCAATGTGATGTAAAATGTAACATACAGAGACTAGTCTAATTAACATATGAACAGGTCTACTTAGACTGAAGTAGTTTCATATATCTCAATGTGCTGAAAAATGTAACACTTTATGTTGATGTATTTTTGTGCACCCTAATTTCACCCATAAAATGAACATCTTACCTTGATGTGCTTGAAGTCAAACATGTTCCTGTGAACAAAAGTTTCCCTTATTTTCTGATTTGTCCATGTGATAAACATCTTGTAATAATTTGTGGCCTACCAAATAAATAGATAAAAATTATTAATATCACTTTAGTGTTTTATCCAGTACTCTACACACAACATATACTTTATAATATTCAGATAGACTCATGGCTATGCTTAACTGAATCACAGGAAACATAATACTGAATAGGATTCTGCTAGTTTTTTGCTTTGTTTTTCAGTATATTCCCAAAAATATTTTGTTATGTATTTTTATATATGAAAACCAGAATAAGTTCACCACAAAATAAAAGAGTAGTTAGAGTTGTGCCAAAAAACAAACAAACAACTGCACTCATCTTTATATATGCTTCTTTAATTTTGCATTTGTTTATGTTTGTTTCTTTATTTAGTATTTGAGTGTTTTCTATGGTTATGTTGTGTTTATTTGACTTAGTGTTCAAAAACGTGTGAAGGTGACTTTTCAAAAACACAGCCATAAAACTATGTTCACCAGATAAAATTAACGATGAATTAGACAAAATAAAACAATACTTCATCAACATCAATAAGTTTCCTCCACAAACCGTAGAAAAACATTATATGCACACACCTAGACAGAAAGCAAAATCAACCAACAAAAGTAAATATATCTCACGAATCAAAAAATCACGAAACCATATAATGCTGCATACCATATATTCCCGACATCAGCAGACAAATAACCAACATTTGGCAAAAACTAGTAACAAAATATGACATTCCAGTTAATACCAAATTTATTCAAAAACCAGGCACAAAACTGAGGTCTATACCATGTAAAAACTACACTGACAAACACCACACCAACATTATTTATAAAATATAATGTGATAACTGCCACGACTTCTATATTGGAGAAACAAGTAGAAAAATGGAAACCAGATTCAAAGAACATAAAAAGTCACCTTCTCACGTTTTCGAACACTGCAAGTCAAATAAACACAACATAACCATAGAAAACACTCAAATACTAAATACAGAAACAAACATAAACAAATGCAAAATTAAAGATGCCTTACTTATACAACAACTCAAGCCCAAAATAAACCAATATAAAGGAATGCCTTTATACCTATATTAATATAATAAAATAAATAAAATTATATATTCAAACATCTAGCACTGCCCTCTACATTCCGACACTGTTACACAACCCCTTCCAAACATGTGGTCAGCTTCCAGTCAGTTACCTCTTTCTTTGTGAACCTGACGATGACCGAAGAAGGTCGAAATATTGTTTGCTCTTCTACATAAAATATTTTCTCAACCCAAACGAGCCATTTTTTGCATATATATTTCTCAACAAGTGAGTTTTCTCTACATCACTGCACTCATCTTTGACCAACTACAATGGTTTAACTTGAAAATGAAACAAAATAAAAAATACTATAAACATGGTTAAACAACCAGCGAGTAGCAAGCCCTATACATCTGAATCAGTTTTAGCAAATACAAGATGTGCACCCTCTGTTCACAACAAAACCATCTCAACATTGTAGTAACTTTACAACAAGAACTTAGATTAGCCCTTTCAGTCCAGTAACTTTATATGGAGAACTGAGGTTAACATTCCTTTCCTCTAATGAGTATTATTTGTAAAAATCTAGTTGAGAACCTAGATTAGCTCCTACACTGTGAGAGCATTACTTCATCACCTCATGAAAATTGTATTTGATAATTTCATAGCACTTCTGTTTTAAAAGCTACTAAAACAGGTTCTTTACAATTTCAAATTAAGATCCTTTGTTTTGAGGTATCATGGTGAAGTTTTATTAACTCTCACAACTTGCATGACAGTTTTAGGCCTAATCTTTTAGTTAACATACCTTATTCAACTTTACAAGCATCCAGTGTTCAAAGTTTGTTTGGGATGAATCTTAGAGCTTCTCAAACATTACATTATTTCAATGTTTCTGGAAGGAAAGAGATGGAAATGTCCTATCCAAATGTAAGAACAGGTTTAACACGACTAAACACTGGTATGTATTTGAAAACGTTAAAGGGAGAATGTTGAAGAAACAATGGGGTTTATTCCACTGTGAAAACACAATATCCTCATTAAGATATTCAATAGTTAATGTACTTTGTCTTGTAAACTAAACAATATATAACTACAAAAAGACTTGGAGAATTCCCCTAGTGTGAAGCCAATAGAACTACATTTCTGTGGATATTTAGGGGAAGAAAGATATTACATGCCTTAGATTCTATGACATGACAAACTTATAGAAACAGATATCATGACAAAAGTCCAGTTGCACAACTGGATATAATAGTTAAATAAAGTCAAATCTGGATTTCAGTACATTAAAACATGTAAAGTAAATGGGAAATAAGCAGAACAAATCAAAAAAAAAAAATCGTAATGACGACACAAACTGCATCTCGGGACAGCTAGAATTGGTATTAACACTTTCACCAAAATAGTAATGACGACACAAACTGCATCTCGGAATAGCTAGAATGAGTATTAACACTTTCACCAAAATAGTAATGACGACACAAACTGCATCTTGGGACAGCTAGAATGAGTATTAACACTTTCACCAAAATAGTAATGACGACACAAACTGTATCTTGGGACAGCTAGAATGGGTATTAACACTTTCACCAAAACAGTAATGACGACACAAACTGCATCTTGGGACTGCTAGAATGAGTATTAACACTTTCACCAAAATAGTAATGACGACACAAACTGCATCTTGGGACAGCTAGAATGGGTATTAACACTTTCACCAAAATAGTAATGACGACACAAACTGCATCTTGGGACAGCTAGAATGAGTATTAACACTTTCACCAAAACAGTAATAATGACACAAACTGCATCTTGGGACAGCTAGAATGAGTATTAACACTTTCACCAAAACAGTAATAATGACACAAACTTTATCTCGGGACAGCTAGAATTGGTATTAACACTTTCACCAAAATAGTAATGATGACACAAACTGTATCTCGGGACAGCTAGAATTGGTATTAACACTTTCACCAAAATAGTAATGATGACACAAACTGCATCTCAGCTAGAATGAGTATTAACACTTTCACCAAAACAGTAATAATGACACAAACTTTATCTCGGGACAGCTAGAATTGGTATTAACACTTTCACCAAAATAGTAATGATGACACAAACTGTATCTCGGGACAGCTAGAATTGGTATTAACACTTTCACCAAAATAGTAATGAAGACACAAACTGTATCTCGGGACAGCTAGAATTGGTATTAACACTTTCACCAAAATAGTAATGACGACACAAACTGCATCTCGGGACAGCTAGAATGAGTATTACCATTTCACCAAAACAGTAATAATGACACAAACTTTATCTCGGGACAGCTAGAATTGGTATTAACACTTTCACCAAAATAGTAATGATGACACAAACTGTATCTCGGGACAGCTAGAATTGGTATTAACACTTTCACCAAAATAGTAATGATGACACAAACTGTATCTCGACAGCTAGAATTGGTATTAACACTTTCACCAAAATAGTAATGAAGACACAAACTGTATCTCGACAGCTAGAATTGGTATTAACACTTTCACCAAAATAGTAATGAAGACACAAACTGTATCTCGACAGCTAGAATTGGTATTAACACTTTCACCAAAACAGTAATGACGACACAAACTGTATCTCGGGACAGCTAGAATTGGTATTAACACTTTCACCAAAATAGTAATGACGACACAAACTGTATCTCGGGACAGCTAGAATTGGTATTAACACTTTCACCAAAACAGTAATGACGACACAAACTGTATCTCGGGACAGCTAGAATTGGTATTAACACTTTCACCAAAATAGTAATGACGACACAAACTGTATCTCGACAGCTAGAATGGGTATTAACACTTTCACCAAAACAGTAATGACGACACAAACTGTATCTCGACAGCTAGAATTGGTATTAACACTTTCACCAAAATAGTAATGACGACACAAACTGTATCTCGGGACAGCTAGAATTGGTATTAACACTTTCACCAAAACAGTAATGATGACACAAACTGTATCTCGAGACAGCTAGAATTGGTATTAACACTTTCACCAAAACAGTAATGACGACACAAACTGTATCTCGGGACAGCTAGAATTGGTATTAACACTTTCACCAAAATAGTAATGATGACACAAACTGTATCTCGGGACAGCTAGAATTGGTATTAACACTTTCACCAAAATAAAATCAGAGAACAATGTTTTGATCTGAAAATGACCTAAGAATGTTACAACATTGTTCTCTGTTTTATTTTGGTAAAAGTGTTCATACCTGAACCAGTCATCCTGAGATACATTTTTACTTCAAGTGGATTTCTCATCATCACCAACGGCACAAACTGTTGACTCTACAGGGAATTCTAACAGTTGATATTACCAACAGAAAGAAAACTTAAATCTTTATTACATAATAAAACCTACCTGCTCTTGCCAGATAACAAAACCCATACAATGATTACCTACGTATTATGATTCTTACATATTTTACCAACATACTGGGTTTAATACTCAATAATTATTTAATGACACACATGTAGCATGTGTACCCCTTGAGTAAACACCAAATTATATACCTCACTTGAGGTTTAGTTTGAGACCATCAAGGTTTTGGTCCAGTTCACGACCTGCAGGTTGCATCGAGCCACAATAATGATTTCATCTGTTTACTGCTTTCATTATTCATGATAAATTCAAAGTTAAAGAATTAAAAAACTGTTGCTCACAAATATATCTCAACAAAAATCTTCCATTGCAGTAAAACTTATAAATCACAGCATTACAAAGTTGCCATCCTATACAATCTGACCCTCCATTTGTAAAAGGTCAAATCACACTAATAAAACTAATTATTTTGGTTAATTTTCTAACTACACAATAAAGATTAAAAATCATTTGAACCTTAACACAAGATTAGTGACATATATTAGCTAACGTTACAGATATAAAATCTGTGTGTTGTTGGTAGGGTAAGAATTTGTGGCCATACTCATCAGTAGTATAGGAACAAACCACAAATTCAGGGTGCTCTGCTAGACATGTAGATTTTACAGTGAAAGGCAGCTCAACCTAGGAAAGTCTTGCAGCATGCCCCCAGAAAATTAATGCGATAATATAATTTACAGTTGCTATATAAGTCAAATATGTAAAAGTGAAGGTTTTGTAACACACCCCAAGTTCTGACACCTCTGTTCATTCCACCAATGATAGCTGAACAAAGTACATCATTTTTAAATGCCTGTAAAATCAGCCAATTAACATTTTAGTTTATTTCACAACATGTAGAGGTGAATCTTGTCATTGAAAGAATAATGAAGTTACGCTCTTAGAATACTTTTATGTTACATACAATACTGCCAAAGTACAGTCATTTTGTTTACGAACATACGGCTATGCCTACCTAATGCATATTAATACATACAGGAGACTTACATTAGGTATAAATATTCTTACCTTTTCTGTGAGCCCTACAGCAAAATAAATAGGAACCTTCAAGTTCATTCGCTCCCAGTAAGTTTCCAACAAAATACACAGTTCTTGAGCTCTTCCAAGAGCAAACACTGGGATTAGAACCTAACAACAGAAAGTAAAGCAACTTTATACTCCAGAGAATAAGGTAAGTAGTTTTAATTCTGTAAAAATGTATTTTGAAATTAAAACTTTTTTTTTATTTATTCCTCTCACAATGATGATTATTTTTGACTGAAACTAGTTTTCATGACTTTCGAATTGCTCACTAAATACTGGAACAAAAACCATCAAACTGTATTTTATTTTTAAGTACAAATAATTTCGAGATAAACGTTTTCAATATTACTTTTCCATTTTTCTCGATGCAGTCATGAACCTTTGTTAGAAAGTCTCGCTCCCTACACCTCTTGGAGTCTCGTATAGTTGTGGCATAAGTTGATTCTGTGATTAAAAGATCCGGACGACACTTGTCAATCCAAGCAGCTCCAAGGTGACGATCAGGAGTCATATTGTAGTCACCCTTGACAAAAACAGATATACAACACTAGAACACAAGACTGAGTGCAGTCTTTATTCATATTATAAATCTGGATTCAATCCAAGTAACTTTTACAACTGAACTAAAAATAATTACAATAGAGTTTATTAACAGGTTACTAGTTTTAACAGTACTTCTCTTCATTAATTATGGTGGCATTAAATGAAAATTCTCATGTTAAGATGGTTTGTTTTATCTACTGACACAAACAAAATACATAAAATGAAAAACAAAAGGATAAAAAATCTACAAATACACATGTAGTTACACACACAAAATTTAACCTGACTAGCACTGCTATAGGTGATAACGTAACGAGGGATAAGGAGAGAACATACATTATATTTATAACTAGCACTACTATAGGTGATAATGTAATGAGGGATAGGGAGAGAATATACATTACATTCATAACTAGCACTGCTATAGGTGATAACGTAATGAGGGATAAGGAGAGAATATACATTATATTTATAACTAGCACTGCTATAGGTGATAACGTAATGAGGGATAAGGAGAGAATATACATTATATTTATAACTAGCACTGCTATAGGTGATAACGTAATGAGGGATAGGGAGAGAATATACATTATATTTATAACTAGCACTGCTATAGGTGATAATGTAATGAGGGATAGGGAGAGAATATACATTATATTTATAACTAGCACTGCTATAGGTGATAACGTAATGAGGGATAAGGAGAGAACATACATTATATTTATAACTAGCACTGCTATAGGTGATAATGTAATGAGGGATAGGGAGAGAATATACATTATATTTATAACTAGCACTGCTATAGGTGATAACATAATGAGGGATAAGGAGAGAACATACATTATATTTATAACTAGCACTGCTATAGGTGATAACGTAACGAGGGATAAGGAGAGAACATACATTATATTTATAACTAGCACTGCTATAGGTGATAATGTAATGAGGGATAGGAGAGAATATACATTATATTTATAACTAGCACTGCTATAGGTGATAACAATGAGGGATATACATTATATTTATAACTAGCACTGCTATAGGTGATAATGTAATGAGGGATAGGAGAGAATATACATTACATTCATAACCAGCACCGCTATAGGTGATAACGAATGAGGATAAGGAGAGAATATACATTATATTTATAACTAGCACTGCTATAGGTGATAACGTAATGAGGGATAAGGAGAGAACATACATTATATTTATAACTAGCACTGCTATAGGTGATAATGTAATGAGGGATAGGGAGAGAATATACATTACATTCATAACTAGCACTGCTATAGGTGATAACGTAATGAGGGATAAGGAGAGAATATACATTACATTCATAACTAGCACTGCTATAGGTGATAACGTAACGAGGGATAGGGAGAGAATATACATTATATTTATAACTAGCACTGTGTGATAACATAACGAGAGATAGGGAGAGAATATACATTTATAACTAGCACTGCTATAGGTGATAACGTAACGAGGGATAGGGAGAGAATATACATTATATTTATAACTAGCACTGCTATAGGTGATAACGTAACAAGGGATAGGGAGAGAATATACATTACATTCATAACTAGCACTGCTATAGGTGATAACGTAACGAGGGATAGGGAGAGAATATACATTATATTTATAACTAGCACTGCTATAGGTGATAACATAACGAGGGATAAGGAGAGAATATACATTACATTCATAACTAGCACTGCTATAGGTGATAATGTAATGAGGGATAGGGAAAGAATATACATTACATTTATAACTAGCACTGCTATAGGTGATAATGTAATGAGGGATAGGGAAAGAATATACATTATATTTATAACTAGCACTGCTATAGGTGATAATGTAATGAGGGATAGGGAAAGAATATACATTACATTTATAACTAGCACTGCTATAGGTGATAACATAACGAGAGATAGGGAGAGAATATACATTTATAACTAGCACTGCTATAGGTGATAACATAACGAGGGATAGGAAGAGAATATACATTACATTTAAAACAATAATTGAGTGTGATTGGTAAAAATTTACAGACGTAAACAACTAAATAGTGTTTTATTTATTATAACTGTGGCAACCAATCCTAATGTTGACACAAGGAAGATAAAAAATGTTATAGTTTTTTTACAGTTGCTACAATTAATTAAAATTCCTAATTCAAGGCTGCTATCTCTTCCTACTCCAGAATCAAACTAGAAATAGTGTACTAGAAATTCCAACCCTCCTCAATGTCCAGACTGTATGAAAGGCTAATAAAATAAAATAGTTATTTCCCAAAACTAAAAACCACTTCTACAACTTTATGTCATAGATCTAAAAAACGGTTTATCCTAACAACAATAATTTCCACCATATAGTTGAGTTGGCTTCACACATTTACAAATGTGGGCACAGGTGCTTTTTATAAATGAAATGGAAATAATATGTTACAAATAGCTTGTATTTTTACAGGAGTTTCAAAAATAAACATTGCTCTTATTATAGTCAAATATATTTCTCATGTGAGCATTTTAGGGTTATCTTATATTTAAATACTGCATTCTTTATTCAGTCTCTTAGGATTTATCTGAGACAAAAAGTGTATAACAGTACTTCAACTAAACTACTTCTGTCCAGTTCAACTGTTGGCCAATGAGCTCTGGTATAGAGCAAAATGCAACTTGACACTGTAAAATTCCTCCAGACCAAGCTACATAAATCAAATTCTGAATAGGATGACATAAGAATAGACAAATAGCGAAGCAAACTAAAATTCAAGTGACAATTATTTCTTACTGTATAGACAACAGACTGTGATCCAACTTTGATGTGGAACATGGCAGCACCCAAAACATGTCCAGCATAATAAGCTTTCACTTCTAACTCATCATCAACCTAGAATACAAATATAAAACACAAAAATCTTCAATAAACAAACACTTATTTACTGGCTTCTACCTCAAACATATTTCATTTTAGTAATCAAACTTTAACAAAGTTTAACTGTCAATATAACACTAAAATAAATTCATATAACATTTTTCACACATTTAACACTAACAGTTCTAATTACATTTCCACATACTTAACCATCAATAGAATTTTTCACACATTCAGTATTAAGCTAGGCTTAACATTTGAATTTATTGTTTCTATTTTGGAGGTTATTAAAACATGTTATTATTCTCTAATCTAACTCTACAAGCTGTCATAGCAATACTCAGGTCGTGAATTTCTTGCTTATATCTTACAAGTTATTAGTCCTAGAACCCAACACTGCAAGTTGTCATAAAAATGGATTTTGAGAGGTATTTAATTCTGTCATACATAACTGTTTAGGTGCTTTCAGTGACCAAGAAATTATAATTTGGTGTAACATGTAACATCCATAAAAATGTTACACAAACTTATCATCATTTGTTGTTGAGTATGTGAAACTTGAAACCTGTTATTCAACAGATTGAAGTCCTTTCAGTTTATTCTATAATTTCTGAACAACAGTAGCTATTCAGGTTAACTATCTAGCAAAGGGAACACACATAATCTGAACAAATTCTATACTAAACTGTAGCTTCATGACCTTAAATTTGATTTAACCCTTTTGCCCCCTGTATCTTTTACTATGAATACCAATGGGACTAAAAAAAAAGTTAAATATCTCTTTGTGTTGCAAAATTAGGAAAAAATTACAAATTTGTTTTAACTCTTTCTCAACAGATGTCCTTTACTATGAATAACAAAGTTTTAGTGTCTTACATTCAAACTTTTATTAAACTAAATTTGTTCATACTATACCAGTTAGTATAGCATGAAATCTTAGTTAATCATCCATATTTTAATTGTATACAAGTTTTAAGTTCCTAATTGTACAAGGTAATGTTTAAAAAATCCTGTATTCTCCTAATGTGACACCTGTAACATTTTCTGTGAGCATCTTGTCTTATCATTATAACCTCATCATTGCTCAGACAAACCATAAATTTTATAGCCTTCAATTTTGTTTGGTTACAGAGCTATTGAATATGAAATCAGACAATTCCTGTCATAGTCACTTGTTAATAGTTCTCTCTTATGTTTAATTATATATTCCCTACAACCAATACAAACTTATGGTTTTCATCTATCAAATGACATTGTATAACACCGTGTTCTGAATAAACAAGCATCAATTTCACTCAGAGTACAAGCAACGTTCCTGGGAGAAAGTTAATGACTAGCTTGGGATGGGTTTGTAACGGCTCTTTTGAAATAGTTAAAAAGCCAGAAATATTGCTAGAGTTAGAGTAAATTGTCTACATTTTGTACGTTATTAATCTATATTCTTTAGTGTGTTACTACCATGAGTAGGCTTATGTTAACCTCAACAACTGATAGCAAGAATAAAAAGAAGAATGGATGAGTATCTGATTTGTTGTTCATTATAAAAGTAACTAGAATGTAAAAAGTAGGGATCTTTTACATTTAGTTAAGATTAAATTAGATAAGTATTAATAATAAATATAAAACATGAAAAATTACTGTGCACACTGACTATTCAAAACAAATACTCAATATATTAAAAGACGAGTTATTATTTTAGTTTATTAAAATCACTTCTTTAAAAGATATTTTTTTTCTATGTGAAAGATTTATAATGTTAACTGAAAGACTACTGAAATAAGAAAGTTAAAAGTGTCAAATCTATAGACTTTGAATAAGTACAAATAGGTCACAAGGTCAGTCGAATTGACTGAGCCAATGTTGAGAAAATTAAAGAAAAAGCATGATTTACAGAAAAGAAATAAAAAAATATATATATATCAGTTTTACTTTGTGCTGTAACAGGTTTTACAAAATGTGTTTTTTTTTTATTTTAATAAGAAAAACACATTTTCCATCTATCTTTTAAACCAAACCTTTTGAACATGTTTGAAAAGGTTGATAAAAACGTTACTTAACAGTCTGTAAACTAAAAACAGAAATATAATATTGTAAAGCACCATGAGAAGAATGTTAAACCTAAGAAATATAATATTGTAAAGCACCATGAGAAGAATGTTAAACCTAAGAAATATAATATTGTAAAGCACCATGAGAAGAATGTTAAACCTAAGAAATATAATATTGTAAAGCACCATGAGAAGAATGTTAAACCTAAGAAATATAATATTGTAAGGCACCATGAGAAGAATGATAAACCTAAGAAATGTAAAGCACCATGAGAAGAATGTTAAACCTAAAAAATATAATATTGTAAAGCACCATGAGAAGAATGTTAAACCTAAGAAATATAATATTGTAAAGCACCATGAGAAGAATGTTAAACCTAAGAAATATAATATTGTAAAGCACCATGAGAAGAATGTTAAACCTAAGAAATATAATATTGTAAAGCACCATGAGAAGAATGTTAAACCTAAGAAATATAATATTGTAAGGCACCATGAGAAGAATGTTAAACCTAAGTATTGTAAGGCACCATGAGAAGAATGTTAAACCTAAGTTGTGTAAAGCACCATGAGAAGAATGTTAAACCTAAGTTGTGTAAAGCACCATGAGAAGAATGTTAAACCTAAGTTGTGTAAAGGCACCATGAGAAGAATGTTAAACCTAAGTTGTGTAAAGCACCATGAGAAGAATGTTAAACCTAAGTTGTGTAAAGCACCATGAGAAGAATGTTAAACCTAAGTTGTGTAAGGCACCATGAGAAGAATGTTAAACCTAAGTTGTGTAAGGCACCATGAGAAAAATGTTAAACCTAAGTTGTGTAAGGCACCATGAGAAAAATGTTAAACCTAAGTTGTGTAAGGCACCATGAGAAGAATGTTAAACCTAAGAAATATAATATTGTAAGGCACCATGAGAAGAATGTTAAACCTAAGTTGTGTAAAGCACCATGAGAAGAATGTTAAACCTAAGTTGTGTAAGGCACCATGAGAAGAATGTTAAACCTAAGTTGTGTAAAGCACCATGAGAAGAATGTTAAACCTAAGAAATATAATATTGTAAGGCACCATGAGAAGAATGTTAAACCTAAGAAATATAATATTGTAAGGCACCATGAGAAGAATGTTAAACCTAAGTTGTGTAAAGCACCATGAGAAGAATGTTAAACCTAAGTTGTGTAAGGCACCATGAGAAGAATGTTAAACCTAAGTTGTGTAAAGCACCATGAGAAGAATGTTAAACCTAAGAAATATAATATTGTAAGGCACCATGAGAAGAATGTTAAACCTAAGAAATATAATATTGTCAGGCACCATGAGAAGAATGTTAAACCTAAGTTGTGTAAAGCACCATGAGAAGAATGTTAAACCTAAGTTGTGTAAGGCACCATGAGAAGAATGTTAAACCTAAGTTGTGTAAAGCACCATGAGAAGAATGTTAAACCTAAGTTGTGTAAAGCACCATAAGAAGAATGTTAAACCTAAGTTGTGTAAAGCACCATGAGAAGAATGTTAAACCTAAGAAATATAATATTGTAAGGCACCATGAGAAGAATGTTAAACCTAAGTTGTGTAAGGCACCATGAGAAGAATGTTGAACCTAAGTTGTGTAAAGCACCATGAGAAGAATGTTAAACCTAAGTTGTGTAAAGCACCATGAGAAGAATGTTAAACCTAAGTTGTGTAAAGCACCATGAGAAGAATGTTAAACCTAAGTTGTGTAAGGCACCATGAGAAGAATGTTAAACCTAAGTTGTGTAAGGCACCATGAGAAGAATGTTAAACCTAAGTTGTGTAAGGCACCATGAGAAGAATGTTAAACCTAAGTTGTGTAAGGCACCATGAGAAGAATGTTAAACCTAAGTTGTGTAAGGCACCATGAGAAGAATGTTAAACCTAAGTTGTGTAAGGCACCATGAGAAGAATGTTAAACCTAAGTTGTGTAAGGCACCATGAGAAGAATGTTAAACCTAAGTTGTGTAAGGCACCATGAGAAGAATGTTAAACCTAAGTTGTGTAAAGCACCATGAGAAGAATGTTAAACCTAAGTTGTTGTTCAGATCTAGTTTTTAAATTTTTTTCCCTCCTCAAATGTTCCAAAACACGACCTTTCCTTAGTTACTACATACTACGACCTTTCCTTAGTTACTACATACTTAATAATAATCAGAAGGAAACATTTTATACCTGTACTGTTTGATGAAGGTTCACTGCCACAACTTTCTTCATACAATCTTTAATCATTTGAGATGTAAAAAAATTTGTTTCCCCTTTCTTATCTACTGTAATCTTTCTGTAATCTTCCTATTAAAGAGAAATGTTAACACACTGATTCATTAGACTCCTGTTGGATTTACGTTAATTTTACACTACAATCCAAACTTTATTTAACATTAAAGTGGTTATAGTATTGCCAGAAAATTCATTGAACAGTTGTCTAGAATCCTAGAGAAACAAATTACATCTATTACCAAGGCAACATGGAAGTTTCTTATCGTAAAACAAAAGTGTCAGTACGACCAACAGAAAGCCTGGTAAACAACAAACACAGGAAATATTACAAGCGTTTATGTGGTAATCAAAGGTATGGGATATAAACACATGAAATAAACAGGTATGAAAACCACTTTTATACATATATCTAGACCATTATTTGGCAAAAGTCTGTATGTGTGTGTGTGTGTGTACACACACTCCATCAACTGATGAACCACCTGTCTACATCTTTAATATATACATCACGTGGCATTTCAAAATTCTGAACTACAAGATTTAGTGTAATAATACAAAAGGAAATCTAACCTAGGACTCTTACTGAATGTACATTACATGTTCACTTGAACCTCTGATCTCTAACTCTACAAAACTTAATTAGAACATACTGTCATAACTCAGAACATGCTTGTAGATCATGTACATGAATTTACATACATGCTACGTTCCAGTAAAAATACTTGTTAAATACATTAGAGTTTCTAACACTTAAATTTCTCAGTAAAATTAATTAAATGTAATTGTTTTTTTATACTCTTGCAAAAGACTACAAATTTTACTGACATCATGATTGTGTCAAAGTGTTGCCGGAGAGATTAATGTTTCATGTTCAAACAGCAGAGAATAAATAAAAATCAACTACAGAAACTATGTTTTCATAAAAACTGAATAAACTTCAAATATGTTCAAAATATGAAAAAATAAATTAATATTTGGGAATTTTTACCACCCAAACTGCACACTAACTACAAAGCCACACTCAGTGAGAAGAATGAAAATTGTTCACATTTGTAATAATTGCAAAAACAAAAAAAGTCTATACATAAAACTTACGAGTAAAATGGGACAAATTGCTTTTGTTGGATGGGTCATGTACACTGGACCAGAGTAGCCGATCATTTCACTCATAAATGGTAAAGCACCACAATGATCCAGATGAAAATGGCTAAAAACAAATAACAATAATTCTACAGACAAACATCTAAGAATGTAATAGAATATAATTACACATAAAAAATTTTAAAGCCATAAGCAATAAATATTCTACATTTAATTACCTTTAAAATACTCATGTAAAAACCTTCTAATCACCTACCAATATAATATAACAAGAAATGGAGGAAAAACATACAGTGACTCATAGTCTGTCATGACAAATAACAGTTGAAGTAATGCGAAAACACGTCAACACATAGAGTCAACTGTGTGTTTACAGTGAACAGAGATTGAATCTAACCATAGATCTACAATCCAGCAAGCTAATCACCAGGCCATATCTAGACCTCAATTCAATGAGTATCACCAATAAGTTTAACTTACCTATATTTAATTTGTAGTTTACAATTTATTGATTTTTATAAAACAATTCAATGATTTAAATGCATAGCTTTCATACTAACCATATGAAAAAAAACAAATATGCATTCATGAATATAGAGAAAAAATTGTGAGGGTAAACTCACAGAGCCTAGTGTTCTTACTGTTGGACTAGTTTATTTCGAAGTGATTATGTACAACACATACATTGGAAATAAGTTCACCTTGAGTGTCCAGGAGGATGATACTCATCCACCAATGATATCATAATAACATCTCTACTAATAGATTTGAAGCAGCTCATCCTAATACTCCTCTGTCAATATAATTCAGTGTTACAGGCTGTAAATGTTACAATAATTTCAAGCAATGATATGCAGTATGACATTAGTAGTGGTTGTCATGTGTCTATAGTATATAGAAAATATTTTTTTTATTTTATCAAAGTCAAATAAAATATCATTTTGGGGTAAACAAAGTTACAAAATTGGTGGATTCAAATCAATGACACAGTATTTCTGAGGATCTGCAACAGCATTTTCATTAAGTAAGAATATATCAATCCAAGTTATTTAATAAAAGATACTTATTTCCTTTTGTCTTTTTTTAAATACAGAGCAAAAACAAAATTTTAAAGTAAAACTGTATAGATCAAATATACAATGTATCTTTAGATAAATTTTGGGATTACTACAAATACACGTTTTATTAAACTCTATGATTCCACCTTGCTTGACTGGTACAACTGCACAATATTTCATGTGCTACTTGTAGTCTTGTGGGAAGTTTAGTCCTAACATGAGTAACAGTATTTGCACAAATGATATCTGGAACTATTGACATTTCTAAGACATTAGTGAATATTTTTTTTATATTATATGCTATTAAAAGACTTCTGTGAACTACAGAAATGAATATTTAAAATAATGTATGTTGCAATGAAGCAGTTAAAAACCACCAGTACTTACAATTATAACCTAAAAGTGGTACTGATTTTCACTCATCTTTTTCATGAGAGTAGCCATGAGAGAGCAACCTTGAAGAACAAAATGGTTCCTGGTTTTACACATGTTAACCAGCAGAACTTTGTTTTAGATACTTATGCACATAAAGAGAATCTCAATATCCACAGCAGAAGATTAATTATTTGCTTAAACTTCAAACAACCCATTGTTTCAAAATTGTTAGGCCTAGTCTTACCTAATAATCACACAGTCTAAATGATCATTCAAAGGTCCTTCCTGAGTGATGAATGAAAAGTCTGGAAATCTCCGCTACAAAGGAAGACTACACATTAGATATGCTAATAAAACACTGAAAAAAAAAGCTATGTTTTTAATTAGCTTCTGACAACACTTATGTCTTAAATCATAAATGTTTATATTAGTTTATAACTGAAACTTACATTTAACACAGCCCTAACTTACATTCATGCTAATCAAAACATATATATTTTTGATTTTCCTATATAAAATGGTAGTTGTTACATAAATTCAACCTGAGCTCACATTTGAACTTAGGTCTCTATTTAAGATAAAACATTGTGTTCACACTAGTTATATTAGTAAATAAAGACTAAAAACAATTTTATAGTATATACAATATTGAATCAACATGGTACAATTACAATAAGCTTCAACTAGAATATTAATTTATCTGTATGTGAACATAACACATAAGATAACAACACAAGTACTAGTGTATTGTAATATTGTTCAATTGAAAGGAAAAATCACACGAGAACTAAAAGAACAGGACGTACTGAGTTAGTGTTATTTATATTTAGTATTATAGAATTATGCTGTCTGTTCATGTATTCTAAGTTTACAAACTCAAACTTTCAAATTTCAACAAACTAAGCTAAATTTGTTTCACCATACGCACCATCCTTTATTTCTTTACAATACAAGTCAATATACACATTCTCCGAGAATTTTCTAAACTAATGCTAAAAGTACTAATTATTTATTTACATGTTAGGCTTTTGTCAGGTAAACATATGTCAAAATAAAAATCAACAATGTGCAACAGACCACATATTCAATCTAAAAAAATTCTTATATAAAACACATGAAAAGAAATACTAAACAGTTACTGGCTATCTGCACAGTTATATTTGTGTGTGCCACTACCAGCTTCACATTTATTCTTTTAAAATCATTTTGTTCTTTAAGATATTGGTCAGTCAAACAGTAAACAGATTATTAATTATATATATTTTTTAATATTATTCCCACAGCTAAAAAGAATGGTAAAACCTATTTAATTTCAAGTTGTTTTTTATCCTAAAAATACAAAATTATGGTCAGTTTGGTTCCCACACTGATGTAGGTAAAAATTAAAGTTTAACGGAAATCACAATGAGCTTTTTAAAAGTAAAAGTTAAAAACATGTACAGTGACTAGATTTCAGATAAACGGTAGTAATTATCTAATAAAAAGATCTGTACGTGTGTTTTCAAACAGGTTACAAACGAATATTAAATCATTTTTCATTCTAAGCCACAACTCACTTCACATCTGTGGTAACCAACCAGTCAGTATACTCTACAACTATGATAAGTTAACAGTTAATGATAAATTAAACTACAATTATGACTACCAGCTCTTCTATTCCAAGTTTTCAGTATAACTTAGTTATCAAAAATTAGAAGATTTTCTCTTGAAGTCCTTACCTAAGGATGAGACTTATCAATACACATTTGAAGTGGTGCCAGATACAAAATTAGATAGATATTTTCAGTGGTGCCAGATACAAAAATAGATAGATATTTTCAGTGGTGCCAGATACAAAATTAGATAGATATTTTCAGTGGTGCCAGATACAAAATTAGATAGATATTTTCAGTGGTGCCAGATACAAAAATAGATAGATATTTTCAGTGGTGCCAGATACAAAATTAGATAGATATTTTCAGTGGTGCCAGATACAAAATTAGATAGATATTTTCAGTGGTGCCAGATACAAAATTAGATAGATATTTTCAGTGGTGCCAGATACAAAATTAGATAGATATTTTCAGTGGTGCCAGATACAAAATTAGATAGATATTTTCAGTGGTGCCAGATACAAAATTAGATAGATATTTTCAGTGGTGCCAGATACAAAATTAGATAGATATTTTCAGTGGTGCCAGATACAAAATTAGATAGATATTTTCAGTGGTGCCAGATACAAAATTAGATAGATATTTTCAGTGGTGCCAGATACAAAATTAGATAGATATTTTCAGTGGTGCCAGATACAAAATTAGATAGATATTTTCAGTGGTGCCAGATACAAAATTAGATAGATATTTTCAGTGGTGCCAGATACAAAATTAGATAGATATTTTCAGTGGTGCCAGATACAAAATTAGATAGATATTTTCAGTGGTGCCAGATACAAAATTAGATAGATATTTTCAGTGGTGCCAGATACAAAATTAGATAGATATTTTCAGTAGTGCCAGATACAAAATTAGATAGATATTTTCAGTAGTGCCAGATACAAAATTAGATAGATATTTTCAGTAGTGCCAGATACAAAATTAGATAGATATTTTCAGTAGTGCCAGATACAAAATTAGATAGATATTTTCAGTAGTGCCAGATACAAAATTAGATAGATATTTTCAGTAGTGCCAGATACAAAATTAGATAGATATTTTCAGTAGTGCCAGATACAAAATTAGATAGATATTTTCAGTGATGCCAGATACAAAATTAGATAGATATTTTCAGTGATGCCAGATACAAAATTAGATAGATATTTTCAGTGGTGCCAGATACAAAATTAGATAGATATTTTCAGTGGTGCCAGATACAAAATTAGATAGATATTTTCAGTGGTGCCAGATACAAAATTAGATAGATATTTTCAGTGGTGCCAGATACAAAATTAGATAGATATTTTCAGTGGTGCCAGATACAAAATTAGATAGATATTTTCAGTGGTGCCAGATACAAAATTAGATAGATATTTTCAGTGGTGCCAGATACAAAATTAGATAGATATTTTCAGTGGTGCCAGATACAAAATTAGATAGATATTTTCAGTGGTGCCAGATACAAAATTAGATAGATATTTTCAGTGATGCCAGATACAAAATTAGATAGATATTTCCAGGAGTGCCAGATACAAAATTAGATAGATATTTTCAGTAGTGCCAGATACAAAATTAGATAGATATTTTCAGTAGTGCCAGATACAAAATTAGATAGATATTTTCAGTAGTGCCAGATACAAAATTAGATAGATATTTTCAGTAGTGCCAGATACAAAATTAGATAGATATTTTCAGTAGTGCCAGATACAAAATTAGATAGATATTTTCAGTAGTGCCAGATACAAAATTAGATAGATATTTTCAGTGATGCCAGATACAAAATTAGATAGATATTTTCAGTGATGCCAGATACAAAATTAGATAGATATTTTCAGTGATGCCAGATACAAAATTAGATAGATATTTTCAGTGATGCCAGATACAAAATTAGATAGATATTTTCAGTGATGCCAGATACAAAATTAGATAGATATTTTCAGTGATGCCAGATACAAAATTAGATAGATATTTTCAGTGATGCCAGATACAAAATTAGATAGATATTTTCAGTAGTGCCAGATACAAAATTAGATAGATATTTTCAGTAGTGCCAGATACAAAATTAGATAATTATAAACCTGAAATTAGCTTAATTTTTTGCTGATTACATCAACACATCCTTGTGCAACAGAACCATTTTCAGAGTCCACATTGTAGCTCCAATAACAATATGAAATACTGTAAATATCACATATCTATAGTGTAAAAATGGACAAATCTTCCATTTTTACTCAAAATTTAATTACAAACTCATTTACGTATCCATTACTTGAGACTGATGGATAGAAGAAATGATCAGCACAAATTACCAATCGCTTAATCATCACCTAAGCCTACCTCATCATTGTATCCCATATGCATGCCACAGTCCAACATAATGTTCTTTCCTCCAATCGAGAGAAGGATACAGCTTCTACCAACATCTGAAATGTAAAAATGGTGCACAAAAGAAGTAATAAAGAGAAAACTAGAATGAAAACAATGTAATGTACTCAAATAGTTAAGGTTTGCATTCAACTGTCACTGCCAGATAGTGCAAGTAATCAGTTTTACTTTTTACTGAAACATGAAAACCAAGTGACAATTGTATTTACACAACAACCATATCCCAACACTGAACAGTAAACCCATGACCTTCAAAAACTAACCAGATCTCACTATACATTTTTGGTCCCAATCTATCCATTTATTCTTGACATATTCTGACCACAAGATTGCGATCAATGGACAGGGACAAGCTCATATGTCCAACTATACAATATTTTGCTGTGGGGGCATCAAAATCAGTAAAATAATTCTTTAGCTACACAACAGTCAATGTCTCCAGAATTTATGGTATATAAAAAAACACTCATCTTTTCACTTTTCTCTCTTTTCTCAGGTGCTTTTACAATATGCACCATCCTTTATTTCATAGCTTAGAAATATGGAAAATTCACACCAAACATTACTGTGTTGGTAAGTAAAAAATATCTTCACAACAAACATTAACATGTTGGTAAATACGAAAAAATTCACACCAAAAATTAAAGTGTCGGTAATTAAGTAACAAAAAATTCACATTAAACATTAACGTGTTGGCAAGTAACAAAATGTAAAAAACTCATGTTTCAAACTACAAAAAATAAATTGAACATTAAAAAAAAAGATTCACAACAAAATATAACAACTTAATGATTAAGAAAGAAAAAAAAATTATTTGAGGGGGTGAAAAAAAACAAAACAGAAATAACAACTGGTATATAACTGTTCTATGTAACAGGTCTGAACCATAAATTTTCAAGCAAAAATTTTGAATCATACAAAATAAAACTGTTCATTCTTCTAGCCACAAATACTGTAAAAACCAAATTACACTTATAAAAAATTAACCGTTTTCCCCAAACTCAATAAAACAAAAGTAAGTAAACAAAATCTGAAAGTAAAAGAATTTGAAAAATATTTCCTACAAACTAGAATTATTACTTCTGTTGAAAACAATAAAACAATCACTGAAATGCCACCATGATATTGGATAATTTCTGAACTCTTGTCACCAATAATGTTACTTCAAAATGTCTCTTAAAATGATGCCTGATGATACAGAAATTCAATGTGTTTCATACTGATGGTTAAGGTAAGAACTTCTTTTATATGTAACCTTGATCTGCTCACCTTGACCAGCACCTAAAATAAAAGAAATGTGCAACTTTGTACAAACATTAACAGAGATAAATATATTTTATCAAACTTGTAGTTTTTTTATTACTTTTATAATCTCAATATTCATACAATCAAGGAATGTTATATAAGAAAACACACATAGTTCAATTTAAACATTCACTCATGCAAATCTGTTAATAGGTAATCCTAAAATATGCAGTGCGTAAACTTTTTTTAGATAACTGAAAGTACACAAGGGAATCAGTCTATATTATAGTCACTACACAGCCTGAAAATGTAATTTAAATGTCTCTTGTGACACACCTAATTTTATAGCATTTATTTTTACAAGATACTAAAGCTACAAAATAGAGCTATATTACTGAGTAGCTAAAAAATGAAAATTAGAATCTAAACAGTTGCTAATTTTAAGATGACTGAAAGTTAAGAAATACACATAACAATATATCAAATATAGTTCACTATATTTGCCATATGATATCAAAAAAAACATCAGAAGTGCATCTTCCACCCCCACAAAATCAGATCAAACCTAGATCTTAAAAATACAACCTGGCAGTCTCAGGCCAGTTATATGGTCAAGGACATATACATGGATGTCTTGTAAATAACTATCAAATTCTATAAACATGACAGCCTTTTGGACAGACAATTTTAAGCAGACAGTACATGAACAGCTTGAAAACCTTGCATTCAATTGCAAGTCAAAAGTTGATACCTAATGTCTTGAAATATTTACTTGACATCCAATTTTGCAGAAAAAAAAATGTAATTTCGAATACAAAGTTTCTTCTGCTAATCAGAAGTGCACATCATATATCTCTACTCTGAGGTACACCAGTAAACTTTAAACAAGAAAACACAAAAGCTATTTTGTACATCTATTTTAAATAACACATTTAGAACCTATGTTCATAAAACATTTGAATAATAGAAAGGTGAATCATGCAGCTAAAACCTAAGAGGTAATATTGAGTGGATTTTGTGCTATTATACTAAGAAGTCACACTTAAAAATATATAAAAACAGCCAATCCCCCTCCCACAAACATAAATGCAGCACCTTATTTTAATCTCAGCTCTATTTTTATGCTTCGATCTTATTACCCAGTGTCAACATAAATGATAGATATAAACTTCAAAACTAATCATGAATTTTAAAATCACATTTTATACACCACAGACACTGAGCTATAGCAATATCCGTAATATAGTGAAGCACTTAACTTAAAATCAGAAATGAAAGTTAATTAGGCTTTTATACCACGACTCTGTACACAATTCTCAATCAACAGTACGCTTCTCTCTGAAAATAAAATTATCCATTCATTCTCACTCTATAAACTATATAATGCTTCTGACCTAATGGTGTCACTTTTATTTCAGCCATAGAAATCCCAGTTTTCGTTTTAAAAAATAAAAATAATGAACTAAACTCGGCTTAATCAAACAAGCATGTGCTAAGCGTCCTCTGGCGAATAAATATTTTTCAATATACATTAAAAGCACCATTTTCGTCACACATTTTGTATTTCACATGCATTAGAAACAGTTTTTTTTTCAGTATTTCACTATAACTGGTATTCACAGAATATTTTCATAACAGATCACCTGCAGATCACTCGCTTATTTATGTATGATAATTTAGTACATATAATAAGTGTTATTTAGAAATGAAAATTACTTGAGTAAAGAAGCATTTTAGGTTAATACAATAATAAGTCGGAAAACAATGATTTATATAATTACAACCATAAAAAGTGATACATTTTGAGGGGAACGTACTCTTTGTTTTTACAGAACATTACTCTGTCGCAACGTTCTGTTAGAACACATAGCATGTTCCATCAGAGATAAATCAATATACTACGCTTATAAGCCGTTGTTTGACAAACTATTAGGCCTGGCATGGCCAAGCGCGTAAGGCGTGCGCTTCGTAATCCGAGGGTTCGCGCCCGCGTCGCGCCAAACATGCTCTCCCTCCCAGCCGTGGGGGCGTTATAATGTGACGGTTAATCCCACTATTCGTTGGTAAAAGAGTAGCCCAAGAGTTGGCGGTGGGTGGTGATGACTAGCTGCCTTTCCTCTAGTCCTACACTGCTAAATTAGGGACGGCTAGCACAGATAGCCCTCGAGTAGCTTTGTGCGAAATTCCAAAAAACAAACAAACAAAACACACAACCTATTATTAGAAACTGGAATTTGTAAATAATTTTTGTTTATTTATTTAGATTTCTTTTAGTTCTTCATGAGCTTTTTGTGACAGCTGCATATAGTTTATGTCATACATTTGTATAGCAATAGCTTAATGATTATTTTTTTTATTATTGATCAAAGTTTTGTTTTCGAATTTCGCACAAAGCTACTCGAGGGCTATCTGTGCTAGCCGTCCCTAATTTAGCAGTGTAAGACTAGAGGGAAGGCAGCTAGTCATCACCACCCATTGCCAACTCTTCGGCTATTCTTTTGCCAACGAATAGTGGTATTGACCTTCACACTATAACGTCCCCAAAGCTGAAAGGGCGAAAATATTTGGCGTGACGGAGATTCGAACCCTCGGATTACGAGTCGAGTGCCTTAACCAGCTGGCCATAGACAGCTATGATTGGCTAAGTAGTCTCTTTTTGTCCTTCAAATGTTATATTATGTTTTATTTTATAATTAAACATATAAGAAATGTTTATTTACTACCTGAGGAAACAGGTACACTTTTTATATTTGAAAAATGTCAGTTTGTTTCTGAATACAATAAAATGCACAACAAATTTTCTTCAGTGACTTAGCGAAAAATAAACCGAAAAATGTTACACAACATCACTCATAATCTCCCAAAGTTTTAATTTATGTTATAAGTTGTAAATAAAGTTGACGTTCATCATTTAGTAACGATCGTTTTGATTATCGTTTGTTGCAAGTTGAGTGCATTACATTAAAACGATTTTGGAGGCTTACCTCGACGTTATAGTGTGTTTGTTTGATTTCGCGCAAATCTACTCGTGGGCTATCTGCGCTAGCCGTCTCTAATTTAGCATTGTAAGACTAGGGGGAAGGCAGCTAATAATCACCACCTACCGTCAACTTTTGAGCTACTCTTATACCAACGAATAGTGGGATTGACCGTCACATTATAAAGCTCCCATGGCTGAAAGAACGAGCATGTTTGGTGCGATGGAGATTCGAACTCGCGACCCTCAGATTACAAATCACGCGCCTTAACCACCTGGCCATGCCAGTTTGTTCTTTGTTTTTCTTTAATTTTGCGCAAAGCTACACGAGGGCTATCTGCGCTAACCGTCCCTAATTTAACAGTGTAAGACTAGAGGGGAGGCACCTAGTCATCACCACCCATTGCCAACTCTTCGGCTATTCTTTTGCCAACGAATAGTGGTATTGACCTTCACACTATAACGTCCCCAAAGCTGAAAGGGCGAAAATATTTGGCGTGACGGAGATTCGAACCCTCGGATTACGAGTCGAGTGCCTTAACCAGCTGGCCATGCCTGGCCATTTCTGAGTAAAAACAATATTCACAAACAAATGATTTCGCTACTTTTTCACGTCATCAAAAGAAAATGTCAAACGTGTTTTTCACCTAATAATTTCAAACAATGTCTTATCTCTTCCTCTTCAAGTACCAACTATAAACCATTATTTTATATACCCGACATCCAATTGTTTAAACTTCTTGTTATAAGCCTCGTAACACTGTATGTAGAATACACACGTGATTTTCAAGCCTGTGATAACGAAGTCTTTATATATTACCCGCTTCCTGATGTAGAAATCAAATAGTGTATAATATCTGGATTGTTCAGATTAGTAACAGCACAAGAATACACAGTGATTCAGTGGATTTAAAACGTTAAAATCGAGTTTTGATACCCACCTTGGCCAGAACACACGTAATCTATTGCATTGCTTTGTGCTTAACCAAAACATAGGAACTAAAGTGGTAATAACTTAGAATACCCGAAAATACAATATCCCTAGGAAATGTTGAAAACAGTCGCAGTATACTACCACCCACCATTCACGTTAAGAGGTTAACTGGCAATTATATAACACGCCTAGAACTTAAAATACAGTGAATATCATCATTATTCTACTAGTGGTATTAGTGGCATAGTCTTGAAATGCCCAGTGTGAACTCTTAAAGTTATCCAGTATAATGACATTTTGGTATTTTTGTATTGCTGAAAAAGGAAAGTTGTGTCCGGAGTTGTTTAGGGTGACATTTATACAGCTAGTAGGGTGATGTTAGTTAAGAATGGAGTTTTATTTTGACATAAAATGTGTTTATGGTTGGTGGTGTATTATTATTAATAACTGTTAGGTCCAAGTTATTTTCGAATAACTGTGCTTTTTCTTTCTTTTTTTCTATTAGTTTATAGATTATTTTTGGTATTGCATATGTATGGACCAACGAATAGTTAGCTCCAACATCATGAGGTGTCCAATAGGACACTCAGGATCAATATCTGAAATAAATAAAAAATGTCAAAGTCCAAATTCCATTTAAACTGCAAAGTCAGAAAAGTAACCGAAATATCTTGCAGTACTTTCAACATTAACCTTGACTCTTTAAATACATAACATAACTATAGCTAAGGCCAAAGAGGGCGAATCACTTTAAAATACATCACTCGTTCAACAAAACCAACTGAGAACGAAGTTGGACTTTGTACGAATCGTGTTTACACTGACCTTGATTTTTGATAAGTAAATATGGATGTGATAATTATCCAATATCTTAAAATGAACAGATGTTTGCAGACAAAAAGAAGAACCTTGCAAATATCTTCTCGAAGAAAACAGATATTCATGTGAAAAAACACGATAATTAAACAAAGTGTGTTAAAGATCAAGGACATGTTCAAGTAAATATAACGTTTATTTTGATGCTTTATCTGTTATCATGTTTATAGCATCGTATTTACATAAGTACGTTCGCTAGGAAATAAGCCTCTAAATCTATGACTAATCTTGTCAACCAATATTTAGTTTAAAACTTAAAAAACAAACCCTGTAGACCCTAAAAATTCAAAACCAAGAACTCTGTGAATTTTCTTTACTTTGTTTATTTTTGGTGAGTAAGCATTTAGTGAAAGTCCGCGTGTTAAAAGTTAATAAAATCATTGAGATGTTTGTTTGGTTTGTTGTTAAGTACAAAGCAACATAATGGGTTTTATATAATGTGTGTGCTCTGCCCTCCAGAGGTATCGAAAGTCGATCTTTGTTTAGCGTCATAAGCCTACAAAGTTATCCACAGATGGCTTTTTGAATAAACAAACTATAGCGATAATTCTTATCCACGATAAATAACATTAATCTAAACAAATATAACACATTTATAATAGATTTTAATTATTCGAATATGTTTGTGAGTGCGAACCCGCGACCCTCAAATTACGAGTCGCACGCTTTAACACGCTTAACCATGCCGGGCCAGTTGTAAATTTATATTTACACACATTTCTAATCAAGCAATGTCATTGACATAGCCAGCTAAACTGTGAAACTATATTTGATAGCAACACAGCTGGAATAGTAATGTTATTTCTCTCCCTCTGTCTCGGTATGGCCAGGTGGTTAAAGCACTCGACTCGTAATCCGAGGGTCGCGGGTTCGAATTCCAGTCACACTAAATATGCTCGCCCTTTCAGCCGTGGGTGTATTATAATGTGACGGTCAATACCAATATACATTGGTAAAAGAATAGCCCAAGAGTTGGCGGTAGGTGGTGATGATTAGCTGCCTTCCCTCTAGTCTTACACTGCTTAATTAGGGATGGCTAGCGCAGTTAGCCTTCGATAGCTTTGCGTGAAATTCAAGAAACAAAACAAAATCTTCTGTGTAAACATAAATGCAGTAAAACCTGTCTATGGCGTAATGGCACGGGACTGAATGAAATTTCCAGCTTAAGCAGGTTTTCCCGGCTTAGACGTAGTGAACATGCATTTCCTTAATTATATATAATTTTTAAGCAGAACGTTATACTTACTTAACTCAAGGGAAGTAAGACATTTGTGAATAAAGTTATTATATTGTTTATGTTATATTTATTAGAATAAGAACAAAAATAGGCATTCAAAATATACATAAGTTCACAAAATCGTAATCAAATTTATTTGAAGAAAGTCTCCAATTTCAACTGTTTCGTTTTTTAATGGGCTTTCTAATGTGGTTGAAAATAATGCCAATTCTACGACCTTTTCATGAAGTTCATTTCCCCCTTCATTGAGCATACAATTTGATATAACTTAACACTTGTGATGAAGTAGGAATTTCTATTTCTTCTCTATCTTTTTCATTTTGTTCATCTTATGAATTTCTCACACTGTTACCATCTTGCGATTCTATTATAGATTTAAAATCAATTTCATCAGTTTCTGTTAAAACATTCTTGTCAACGTTCACAAAACTTTCTGCGTTCACAGAATCATCTGCATCAATCTTCTCAGAGTTTGGATTTCACTAGAATCGTCATAACAAACAACTTCTCCATCATTATCAAGAATAAAGCCACAGTTTCAAAAGCACTTTGTTACACATTTGATTGAATGACTTAAAAGTGCATTTGCATCTAACACGTCAATTTTCATGTTCATTTCAGATGCCCTCTTACAGTCGTCCAATAATATGCTGAAGCATCAATTTTCTGTATTTCAATTTTATACACTGTATAATACCATTATTTAGTGGCTGTAGAACTAACGTACATGGAGGTAGAAAGACTAAACGAACATTTGAAAGTTGAACTTTTGGGTGACAAGTTGCACTATCTAAGAAAAGTAGAATATTCCTACATTCTTATTCCATTCTCTTGTTTAATTTGTTCAAAAATTCCTCGAATATAACACTTGTCATCAACACTTTATTATTCGCTTTCCATTCTACATGAAGTTGATTTTTCTTTAAACATTTGAAACCGCGCGGATTTTCACTTTTACCCATGGTTTCTCTAGTTTTCCATCGGCAAATGCGACCAGAAGTTCAGTCAATCATTCTTTCAAATAATGACTTCCGGAATAATGACTGCAGAACAAAGAACAGAATATATTTAACCAATACTTACTGTAACAAAACGTTCTAATCCTACTTGTTGATAGATGATGTAGGTGAAAAATAGTTTTCCATCACTCGGGCTTTTAAGTAAATGTGAAAACTTACGAGAGAAATTAACTGAACATGCTTTGAATAGAAGCTTAGTACAAAATCGAGGGACTTTTCATGTAATGTTACAAACTATAGTCATAAAGGTTTTAAAATCAAGCAGAATTAGCAGTCGTATGGACATATAAAATCAAAGTTGTGACAGAACCGACCTCAAAAATGAAAAATAAAAAATAACTCAGATAAGTCATTGTATCTAATTAAAATGATCATAAACAAATCTTGCACACGAACAATTCACACAAGTGACTTTAAGGTGTCATAATACTGTTTTCGGCACATAGATCTGTGCATTACATGTTTTAATGTCGGTAGCGTATATGGCTCGGAATGGCCAGGTGTGTTGAGGCGTCCGACTCGTAATCCGAGGGTCGCGGGTTCGAATCCCGGTCGCACCAAACATGCTCGCCCTTTCAGCCGTGGGAGCGTTATAATATGACGATCAATCCCACTATTCGTTGGTAAAAGAGTAGCCCAAGAGTTGGCGGTGGGTGGTGATGAGTAGCTGCCTTCCCTCTAGTCTTACACTGCTAAATTAGGGACGGCTAGCGCAGATAGCCCTCGAGTAGCTTTGCGCGAAATTCAAAAAAACAAAACAAACAAATGGGATCGTATATTCCGGGTTCATTTCCCGGCATGAGACGAAACCTTCCACTAAACAAAACCCCAAACCCAAATGCTGCAATTGTGGGGAGAAACAAACGGCTAACTATAAAGGATGCCAAAAATATAAATCCATTAAAACACACTTGTATGAAATTAAAAATCCCAACACGAACAAGCCGCCACCACCACGAACAATTAATGAACCCATACCTACCACTCCAGCACCACAAAACACAACTATACAAACAAACACTTATGCTGCAGTGGTCAAAACTTCATCATTCCAACAGGAAAAACCATCACCATGTGAAGACAAATTACCCAAACCACCTCAAGACACACAACCAACCACGCCAACAACGATTGAAACCACACTGACATCTGCCATAACTTCCACCTTCTCGGAAATAATGGCAGAATATACAAACCCTACAAACACCAACAGTCTCACAGACATAATACTTAAAATCATATCGAAAAACATACATAAATTCCTGCCGCAAATTTTAACCTCTATCATAAACTCCACTAAACATGAATAACTTTACAGCACTACACATCAATATCCAGGGTGCCCTTGCTTCCAAGAAACATGAGATTGAAGATACAACAAACTCCATAAAACCAGATATTATTATAACAAGCGAAACTCCCCTATATAACTACCATCGATTCAAACTAAACGGCTACTCCATTATTAGACATGACAGGAAGGATAATAGAGATCCAAACAGAGGTATTTTATTATTGTATAAGACTGAACTTATAGTTCAGGAACTTAGTATCCCTTCCAGTAACGAATCTATAGTCATCAATATAAAAACGCAAAATCATACTGACGTTACTGTGGCGGGCATCTACTGCTCGCCTAGTACAGTGTTAGATGAAAATCTTTTGCATTCATTGAATAATAACAATCCTAATCTTATTATTACCGGCGATCTAAATAGTAAACATATAGCATTCAACTGTCGAAGTACAAACGCAAACGGCAATTTACTTTTTCAATTTCTGGATGAATCAAACATGACTTTATTAAACGATGCAACACCGACACATATCTCGTACGCACACGGCACCAGTGAAATACTGGACCTATGCCTGTGTTCGTCTAATAAGAGTCGCAAATTCGTAAACTTTCATGTTGGTCACGATTTGGATAGTGACCATTTCCCAGTTTGGTGTATCTTCAATCTCACCCCTCACATAAATAAAATCATAGTTAAAGACCAACTGAACTACAACAAAGCTAATTGGCCAGTTTTTCAAACTATATTAAATGAAACCTTACCTCCCGAAGTACTATACATTGTCGCGAACGCATCAGATATAGATGCATACTGTCATATCATCACTCTGTGTCTAAAACATGCAGCCAACAGTTCTATACCGAAACAAAAACACTTCACAACAACCCATTCATGGCAACCACATAAAGACATAATACACTTAATAAAAGACAGACGTGTACTCCGCAGGCAGTACATACAAAATCGCAACTTCACACTTAAAACACAGATCAACACTATAAGGAATAAGATACGACATTTAATCCGACAAGAAAAACAAGAAAACTGGGACACCTTTTGTTCAGAACTAAATCACAAAACTGATCCAAAACAATTCTGGACACACTTAAAAAGATTTACGAATACAGGAACAACAAACACAGTATATCCACCACTTGAATTGGATGGAGAAACAGCGTACAGTAACATAGAAAAAGCTGAGATATTTAAAAAACACCTGTTGTGTTTGTGTTTTTCGTATAGCAAAGCCACAAATGGCTATCTGCTCAGCCCACGGAGGGGAATCGAACCCCTGATTTTAGCGTTGTAAATCCGGAGACATACCGCTGTACAAGCGGGGGGCCAAAAAACACCTAGAAAACACGTTCAAGACACATCATGAACCAGACATGAACAGATACTTCTATAATACAGTTAATAACTTTATTGATCACAACAAAAGCATTTACACACCTATATTTCCAGTCAACACTATTATACACCAAGAAAAAACAAAAGACTGGAGAAGATGGTATTCAAGCTATCCTCCTAAAATACGGCACTCAGAGATTATATGAACACCTAACAGCTTTATTTAATCTATCATTATCAGCTGGATATATCCCCGTTTCTTGGAAGGAAGCAATAATATTAATGTTCCAGAAAGAAGGAAAGCCAGCGAATAAACTAAACAACTACCGCCCAATTAGCTTAACCAGTTGTATTGGCAAAGTATTAGAGAGGATAATCAGTAATCGTCTCTCAGTATACTTAGAAGAAAATTCAAAATTACCAGAAATTCAAAACGGATTTCGAAAATACCGTCAAACTTCAGACCACCTGATTCGACTTACAGAATCAATTACTGACAGCTTTAACAAAAACGAATGCACTGTAGCTTGCTTTCTCGACATTGAGAAAGCATTTGACACAGTGTGGCATAACGGCTTAAGACATAGATTGCTTGAAATGGCATTACCCCAGGAAACTATTTGTTGGCTGTCCAACTTTCTGGAAAACCGAAAGTGCAAAGTAAATGTGAATGGGGCCCACTCAAAGTCCTTTTCACTCGAAGCAGGAGTCCCGCAGGGAGGGGTTGTTAGCCCTATATTATTTATCATGTATGTGAGTAATATGCCTCTGTCGAACCTAAATTTAGGTTATGCATCACAGTTTGCTGACGATGTAGCAGTCTGGAAAAGTGCCCCCACTCCTTCAATTGCAGCAACGAACCTACAACCAGTTCTAAATTACATCGAAGAATACTGCCAGAAATACAGAATTAAAATCAATATTCCGAAAACCCAGGTGATATTATTCAGCAGACTCAATAAGCTGTAAAAAGACCCACCAAAGCTCTACATGAATGGATCACTTTTACTGACTGCTACTTCTGCTAAATTTCTAGGTCTAACTTACGATTCAAAATTAACGTGGTTACCGCATATTAAAAATATACTGAAACGAATCTGGAAAAGAGCAAACTATGCAAGAAGTCTTTCAGGTAAAAACCAAGGAACATCACCAGACAATATACTTAAAATCTACAAAACGTACATTAGACCCATAATAGAATATGCATCACCTGCCTGGATTAACATAGCACCCACACATTTACAGAAACTTCAACGAATACAAAATTCAGTTCTAACTTCGGCATATAAAGTACCACGTAGCACTTCATCCACATTTATGCACAAGTATGCAAACATTGACACAATATCTGACAGACTCTTGCATAATTCTCTAAAATATTTCAATAAGAATTGGCATAAGAATGACTTAATGTGTGGTCTCGACAGATACCACGTACATGATGTAAATAGTCCTAAATACCTCTCCCCTTTTAACATCTATTTAAGGAACGTTGCACAAGCTGGCCACCTTGCACGAGACACTTAATCCTTGTTTTTCTTTTATTGATCCTAAATTTTCTCATTATTATTATTATTTTATTGTTACTACTAGTAGTAATAGCATTTTCTCCATGGAGAAAAGCTACATTAGAAGAAAAAGGAGAAAAATACAAAAAATATAAATATATATTAAATGAAAATAATATATATATATATGAAAAATACAAAAAAATCAAAATGAAAATCAAAAAGAAAAAAATGTATACAGAAAATATATTAAAATAAAAAATAAAATACAAAATTAAAGGGGAAAAAAACAACCTTTTCTTGTGCGTCCATGCATGGACTGTGCCCTGAAATGGGCCTGAGTACGGTGTTATACTTTTATTCTGACCCAAAGCTATTATAAAACAAATCCCTGAACAACAGACGCTATCAACGTTCGGGAGGGAGGAAGAGGACAAATGTACCTGACCCTCCTGGGTATTTAACATCAATACCCACTCAGCGAGACTCGACTATCATATATTTATTTTCTTTAAGTCCTCTACAATTTATATACTTATACCAAAAAAAAAGAGAGATACAGAGAAAGCGAGATAACTCATTGCTGTGGAATAGCATCTTCCTTTCTGACAAGAAACAATCCAGTTATTTTGAGTAGACTGACGTAACAATTGTATCATATTTGTGATGTGAAGTTTTTGTGTGTGGTCTGTGCTCGGGCTTGTGTAGGTTGTAACTTGAAACAGTAAAACTATAAGGTAAATAAGTATGGGGATTGCTTTTAATAGAATTAATTTTACATTTCGCAGCTTTTTACGACAAAATCTTTTATCCAGTCGAATTATTAAAAGAACGTTCTATGGTTATTCTAAAGAACCATTTCAACCGCTGAACAGAGAACCAAAATGGATGTCTGCAGAGGAGGCAGTACAAATAATAAAATCTGGTTAGTATTTTAATAATGTTACGCTAAGCGCAACGGAATAAGTTTAGAACTATTCCGTAGATAAATCTGATACGAAACTTTGTTATTCTAGGCCTTATGCTATAACACAGTGGTGTTACGAACGTCCTCTTCATTGAACTTTATTTACAATAAGAAAATAACAAAAAATGTGGAATAAGTATTATCTCAACGAAGAGAAGGACTAAAGAGACGAAGTACAAATTTATGAATGTGAAAAAGATTAAGTAATAAATTGGAAGGATTAATTTTAATTTTTTTACCCAGCAAGACAGGTCATGATGCTATTAGTAATACCGTATATAGATCACCCTTGACACTGTGTACTGTGTATAGGAAAGAACTGTTAAGTTATATAACTGTTATTTTAAAATTGACAGATTATGTACTACAGGAAAGAACTGACATTGGAATAAACAATGTACGAAAGTTGACTAGATAGTATTAAAAGTAATATTAGTGAAACAGTGAAAAGGTAACCTCATGCAAAAATATGCATAAGCTAGTAAAGAGGCCAACAGATGCAACATTAGTTCTCCAGCTTTGAGGTATGGTTGTATGTATGAAAGTGTGGCATCAAAAACGTATGAAAAAGCCAATGTAGCAATTTGCACAATGTGCCTGTAGTTGGAAGTGGAATGTCTGTACAAGACATGAACATATTACATCATCTCGTGTGTTATTTTAAATTATACAAATACATCATGTTACAGGTAAATCACTGCTATTTTCAAGTTTGAGGTCATTTTTTCTGTTCCAAAGAACAGCATGTAATATTGTCACATTTACCATTACACGTTTTGAAGAATTACATCCAGTGAAAGAAATGATGAATTTATTGAAGTCATGGCAAATAACAATATCTACCTTTATTAAAACTATTTTAGACCTGATATTCCAGATGAGAGTTTTTACAAAAGATACAAGTATAATTTTGATTAAAAATCTGTTCAGAAAAAAAAACAAAAAACATTATATAGTATCATGGTTTAGAAAGATATACAGAAATTATGCTCGTAACACATACATTGTAAAGTTGTTTGTCAGTCACAGTTTTATACATTATTTTAGTACAACACACTCAGAAATTATATAATATTTATCATAATGTTAGTATTTCTTCAGCTCGTTCCAATTTCATTCTTTTTTTTTTTGAAAAACATGTCTATTGACATTATTGTAGCATGGTAGACAAAACTTGGCAGAACAGAATTTATAGGTTAAAATTGTTACACTAATTTAAGTTATGTAGTTCATTAAATTGTGAAGTTTCACTCTGTACAAGAAATATTAGTATTACAAACATGTTAACAAAATATTACCTGTGCCCCAATTGGATAAGAGTGTGTAGATGAACTCCAATAGCATCGTCTGTTTGACTTCTAAAGTGTGAATTTGTAAGTTGTATAGACAAGCCACAATTTTGGTAAAGGTTAATGAAATACTACCAAAAGCTTAATAAAGTAATGTTTTTTAAATCATTAGATTATCACAAAACAACAGTGTGTAATACCAATGGAAATATTGTACTGTAGTAATGCTAACAACAGGTATGAATTTTTGGGCTTTGCAACTTGCAATTTACAAATTATCACAAGCACATTTATATCTCGGAAGGAGAAATATATATCTGTCTTAAACACCCTCCCATAATGTTTCAAGTTCTTTTGTCTTGACACTGGCTTCCATAACGGTATGATGTAATTACACATATTTCCAATTTTATGATATCCAGAGTGCCTCAGAAGTCTGGACCCATAGGCAAAAATAGACAATGTCTTCATAGGTTATTTATTACTCAAATTGCGTGCCATTAACAGCTCACACACCTGTTGTCAGTAGACCATGTCATTGAGGTCTTTTCTTGCCTGAAAGATGTGCAACTGACATTAGAAATGCTTGTTCAATATACGATGTCAATTTTTCATATGGGTCCTAACTTCTGAGATACCACATATAATGAAAGTTTAGGTTCTATCTGTTAATAATAACAAGTTTTATTTTTTGTATTTGATTAAATAGAAGAAACATTGTTACTCCCAGCCTTTTACATTAATTTAAAATAAATATATAACCTTGTTGGAATTACATGTTATTCCAAAGTTCCATTCATATGATCTGTCCCATTACATTCATGGTCTGCATGTGTGTTCTGTGTAGATGTATAAAGAATAAACAGCCCTAGGCTTGAGATTTTTTTATGCTGCTCTAAGTAATGTGGATAATCCCTCATCCTCTAATTGTATTCATCCTTAACTTGGAGATTAACTTAAAATGACAGTTTTGGAATATAATAACTCACTTTTAAAGGGTGCATATACACCATTTTAAAATATTTTTGAGTACTGATTGGTGAAAACCATCCTGATACAGTGTTTCCCTTCATTCACATTAACTATTCTCATTTGATACTGTCCTCTATATGTGAAGATTTTTATTATACATGCCATCAGCCTTCTACACACACTTCATTGGAATCAAATGATTCTAATGTGTGTCTCATGTTAATCATTATGAGTCACTTCATTACCAATAGGAACAAAGCACACTTACATGACTCATGTGACTCCCTCCATGAGCCTCTATCAAACTATCACTTCTTGTTTGGTAGAGCTTGCACTCAGATGTCCTTTTTTTGTCTTGACTAGTGTTTTACGTTGATATAGGTATCAAAGTGGTTTCAGTTTAATATACTCAAGAAATCTGACAACAATCCAGTGCACTTATCCTTATTCTGGACATATTTATTTTTACTTCAAATGCTTTTATTAACTGCTACAACATTAATTTACCTCTGTTTGAACCTATTTCCTCTTGTTCTTTGTTTCACCTGTTTCTTAAGATGTATTTATTTCTTCCTTTGGCATGTGAATGTTGGCAGTCTAACTTGTTTGGCATTCATATTACATGCACACTTTATCACCATCCCTATCTTCTCCTCTCTCCAGATCATTCCTTCCTTCAAAACACTGTAGCTTCTGAGGATGTCTCTTCCTTTTCACCTGTTTCCCTTCCTTGTCTCTCTAATCTCTACCTTGTCCAGATCTGGATAGACTTGTATGTCCTAGTACATACCCTTAATTGTTATATTGCCCATATGGCTTCCTTTTGTGGTTACCATTCCCAAATCTTTATCCTGTGGCAAACCTCTTCATCCACAGATTTCTCCTTTTGCACTCTTACCAGTTGAGTTCATTGTTTGATTCATTTGGCTTATTTCTCTTTGTCCAATTCCCATCATACTTTGTTCCTTGTTACCTCTCTTAAAATCCAACAACTTACCTCTTCCCTTGCTTCTTGTCTATACCTGCTTTTGGAGGAAATCCTGCAATAAGGCATCTGGACCATCCATAACATTTTCGCCTCCAATTATTTACTTCATATTGTGGTTTTGGCTTTTTTTGAGTTTTTTCCTTCCATCTGTGGCTGTACTTCAGACTTCAGTGTGACTCTGACACTAGGTACATCTTTACTAATACTTTCTTTTTTTTCAGAGGCCCATGCTTCTTACCTTCATTATGCTCTGTAGTGATAAGTGTCTGACCAGGTATTGTTTTAACACTAAATCTGTACAATATGCATGTTGACTAGCATTTTCTTTTCCATGGCTTCAAATGCTCACCTTTGGGATTCTATGTTTCACAAAATTGCTTGTAGGTGAATAACATCATGATATTTTGTTTCATAAGTATGCCCCTTCTGGACTGTACCACCTATGAACTTCATGGATAAAGTAGAAGGGGATAGCTGCCCCATCCCACCATGCCTCAATTGAATAAATCAGTATGCTTTGCTTTTCAAAATAGGGCTTTGTCATCATTCATTACACTATCTCAGGTGATGACATTCTTCCAGACTTTCCAACTCATTTTCACCCCTTCTTTTTCTAGTGGAGTATTGGATCCTTACCACTCATCAGTTCCAAGCTGCTAGGGTAGTTGACTGTGGAGGCACCCTATTGAATGTGTTCCACAAAAATGGCTATAACCACTATTCAGTAAAGAGTGAGGTGGTAGTATTCTGCTGTAACCTAGCTAGATGACATGGCCTCTGATTTATACAATCACTGGATTTGATCTGTCAAAATGCAGTTAATATTTATGACTTGGAGTCCTCATCCTACTGCCATGTAGATATCAGTACCGAGTGACCTGGTTTTGGACTTAGAATAAATCAATCATCATAAGTTCTCACACAGGTTTTCGGTTTGTCTATCTTCCTACCTCAATATCCCACATCTGTGTTGTGGTTCAGTTGTGGCATGTAAGGTTGTTTTGGTTCTATTTTTGGCTATCCTCACTCTCATTTTTTATGTGGATGTTATTGCCACTTGGAAGGTCCTGGCCTGTTTCCTGGTTGGGAAGTTGAATGCGTGTGATAGACATCTTTTCAATACCAGATGTTCAATTCCCAAATTGATAGCTCAGAACTGTTAGCTTTGTGTTCATCTGATAGTTATCATTCACTAAGAGTAAACCTCCCTTCACACACTCACATATTGAGTGAAACACAGTTCTCGCATTTGCCTGACAGTAGTGATGTCGTCACATCATAGTCCTGAGGAACCTACTGGAAGTAAATAAATGTTAGAGATGGCTGATATGGGTATTAAAACTTACTTAAAACACAAGATAAATAACATTTTGACTTCCATGGGTACTCATCAGGTTAAAAAACAAAATCTGTAATGTGATTAAACAACTGGTTCATTATATAATATTAAATATGAAATTAGGGAATAAATTACATTAAGTTAAGTAAATTTATAAAGAATTAAAAAAAAATCAAATACCATAAAAGTGAAAGAATTGTTTTCTGAAAAGTTCTGAGGTTTACAGAAACTCTACAGATCAAAATATTCTGTAATGTAGTGCACAGTGTGTCACTAAATCATGTTCAAAAGATACACAAGAAATACTTGTCCCCTCATCTATCAGGAATGGTGAGCTGCATTGTGTAATCTAACATTCTGAGTAAAATAATTGGAAAGCTAAATTTTGGATCTCTGTAATTAGTCATAGGTACATTTCATAGAAACTATGGATATTGTATGAGAATTATGCAAAATATTTGCAGGGGACACTGTATTTTTACAAGGAATTGCTGCAACCCCTCGGAAGCTTGTGCCTGCTATGGTGGAACATGCCAAGAAAGAAAAGCTGAAAAATATTACAGTATGTCACATACATACAGAAGGTGCTGCAGAATACAACCATCCAGATTGTGAAGGTATTGTAAACTACTGTCTATCAATTCACAGTGTATGAAGGTATTATAAACTAATGTCTGTCAACTTAGTGATTGAAGGTGTTGTAAACTAGTGTCCATGATCTTACAGTGTATGAAGGTATTGTAGTGTCTATCAACTTACAGTGTATGAAGGTATTGTAGTGTCTATCAACTTACAGTGTATGAAGGTATTGTAACCTAGTGTCTATCAACTTACAGTGTATGAAGGTATTGTAACCTAGTGTCTATCAACTTACAGTGTGTGAAGGTATTCTAAACTAGTTTCTGTCAACTTACAGTGTATGAAGGTATTGTAGTGTCTATCAACTTATAGTGTATGAAGGTATTGTCAACTAGTATCTATTTACTTATAGTGTATGAAGGTATTGTAAACTAATGTCTGTCATCTTACAGTATATGAAGGTATTGTAAACTAGTTTCTATAAATTTATAGTGTATGAAGGTATTCTAAATTAGTGGTATTTGTGTGTGTATATATGGTATAAACAAAGTTAATCGTAGATCAGGCCTTGCATTCACTATTTTTATAACTTTTGAAGGCAAATCAGCACTACAGATGACAAGTCATGGTTAAATCACTTCTTGTCTATGTTAGATTTTTGTTAATGCTTAGGTTTTTCTTTCTCTTCAGTTGTGGTAAACATCAACACTTTGATAGTTATTGGTTTTATACTGTCCAGTATAATGCATGACAAAAAATATCATTTGTTTTTAAAACTGAAACACTTAATAGTTGTATCTGTACAGAAATGAGAGTTTGTTTGTACTTTCAGTTAAATACTTAAAACAGGACAAATACATTTTATGTATAACAGTGAAAACAAAATATCCATATGACAATTTGCTCCTCAGTGTAGTTGTTTCAAAAGTAATTTAGGTAAGTGACAACTTTAGGTATCATTAAATACTAATTCCACAGAATGTGGGATAAAACAGATGGTTTATACAAGGAGTTAAAATTAGATGGAAACATAAAATATGACAGTTGATAGAATTTCTGTTTTGTTTTACTTTTATACATTCTCATCAATATAAGTATTCTTAAATCAAAAGGGTAAAGTATATTCTTGTGTTCTATGACCTGTTTAGGTGATTCAGTAAAACTGTTTCAGCAAAGAGTAAACACATAGTCAAAGCACTGGTTGTTATAGTGAGCTTTTTATGATGTAAACATTTGCAGACAGTGTTGCTTAAGTTTTTCTGTAGGTGAAACTGAAACTGTGTGTGCAAGCAATAAGTAACTATTGTGTTAGTAATATGTTACAAAGTAAAAGGCACTAGTGCCACAACGTTTTGTTTTCCATTTACTTATTCTGCATTGGTAATTCAAACCATATAACAAAACAGTACATTATTTATCACCACATTTCGGCTTCCATGCAGAAATTACTGTTACTCTATATCAAACATAAGAGCTGGTGTTCCTCTCACATGTTTGGCTCTATGGTTTCAAAGTTTTAATTTAGTTAGATATCACACTTGCTTGGATTAAGTTTTATGAATATTGCATGTGTCTCATTTCTCATGAATTTCATAAAAACATTTTAATTTTTCGGTAATATATTTAATAATCAAAAACTGATTCATGAAAACTTTGTTAGCATTTCCTAGTTTGATGATTGTTACACACATCACTCAAGTATTTCAAATTTTTTATTTTTTTCAAAGTATAAAATGGTAGATAGAAAAATTATGTGGACATTGAACATTTTGTTTGTTTTCCTAAATATGTTAACCAGGCATATTCAGAAGTAATTCCTTCTTTGTGGGTGGAAATTGTCGTGAAGCTATCAATAGTGGACGAGGTGACTTTGTGCCCATTTTCCTGGGAGAAATTCCTTTCCTTTTTCACAGAGAGATCGTTAAACCTGATGTAGCCCTGGTCCAAGTCACACCACCAGACAACCATGGTTATTGTAGTCTTGGGTCAAGTGTGGATTGTACAAGAGCTGCTGTACAACATTCCAAAGTAATAATAGGTTAGTAATGGACTCTAGAATTTTTAATTGAATAAAAAAGACAGATGTTTATTTCAAGTTATTAGAATTTTTATGTAATTATTAAATAATTTGTTCTTTAACAATAAGTCTATGGACTTGCAATGCTAGAAACTGGGTTTCAACACTCGTGGTGACAACGAACAAAGAGTCCATTCTTGTTTTTTTTAAGTTACAGACAATTCAAAATTTTTTACTCAGTATCTTTTAAAAGGTCTTAAAATAGATTCATTTTGTACCAGTGATACTAAAGTTTCTTTGTCAAGAAATAAAAGTTAAATAAGTATTTCTTCATTTTGCTGGATTTAGCGAGTTGTTATAAATTAGTTTTAATAAATATACTATAGGTGTACACGCCATCTGGTGACTTAATGTGTAATGAAAACTGCTAATATTTATTTTCTAATAATTTTGAATTTTTATTTGTTATTTTCAGGAAAATTATAAAGATCTATTAAGATTGCTGTATGTTCTCTAACGCGAGCTACCCGCAAAGATAGGATCTAAAGTAATTAATATAGCTAATTTAATATATCAGTCCAACAAAGAGTATACAATGATATGGTCAGTAGAGATAAGTATGTATTGATTAATCAGTTAGGTGTACTTATTGCTAATAATATGTTTGGCTGTTTGAACAATTACTTTGAAAGGAAAGCTTAATATATACCATTTAAAGGTAGCAGGATTTTTTTAAAAACTACATCCACGATAACATTGTAATTTGAGAATTATATTTCACCCATAATTTCACATGCTAAGAGTTTATTGTTTTCTTAAGAGAATGTAAAAAGACATTTGGTTTTATTGAAATATTGTCAATTTAAATTAATGTAAATGTGTATCTGCACTGTTTCTTCACAGGAACCAATAACAAGTGTTTTTATTCAACATTACTAACACTCTGTGGGTGTTTTCTGTCATATAATTGAGATAATAGAGCTTTGTGCTTATAGTATTTTGTGACATAGGTTCAAATTTTTAAATGGTTTGTTTTGTTGGGTGTTATGCAAAGCAAAATGAAGTCTGTCTATGCCAGTTATCCCTAATTTTTAACAAGTAACTGAGAAGGAAGATGATGAGTTAGTACTGGCAACCCTTGGGCTACTCTTCTGAAGTCTGATAGTGGGGTTTAATTATAGCCCGTTTAATGCACCCATGACTCCAAAGGTGGAGAGTGGTTGTGTTTTTTTTTGTTTTGCTTTTTTAGCAAAATATGGAAAACAAAATGGTATATAGACTTTTAGGTTCTGAAACTGTGATTCAGTGAGACATGATGAAAAGTCAGAGGAGTAGCTGTGATTGAGGGCCTCGAATGATTTTTGGAAGGGTATTTATCTTAATTTAAATTCTATGACATTTATAACCTTTGAAGACATTGATTTTAGAACAAGTTAGTATTTCATTTTAAGAGTATGTCCTGTCAGAAATACAAAATTGTAGAGTTGTACTAGAAAAATTGTCCTGAAATGTTTTGATGTTCTTGACATGAAATGTATTACAGTTATAATTGTGTAAATAATTATAGTTATGGAAAGAATCTGAATTATTTTTAAATACACTTAAACTTTATAAATCTAAATAATTTTTTTCCATTATTTGGCCTGTTTTAACAGCTAAAGCTTCAATTTACAAAAATAATGTAACTGTTTGCCTATAAAGTTACAATGTGTTCTTTGCAGGCCAGGTAAACCCACGGCTGCCCAGGACATTTGGAGATGGCTTGATTCATAAGTCTCATTTTGACGCTCTTGTGGAAGGACAGCTGGAACTCCCAGAATTGAAACCCCCAAAACTGACTGATGTTGAAGTAACTATTGGAAAGCTAATTGCAGACAACCTGGTTGTAGATGGCGCCACTTTGCAGATGGGTAAGTTAGTTATGAAATCTGCAAAGTAAATTTGTGTTTATATTTACCCATTATATAGGTATGTATGTGTGGAGAATATTTCTAAGTTATAAATGTTGTCTGATAGTTGTGGAATTTTCTAGAAAAATGTATCAGGCATTTGAGCTTAAACTTCATACTCAAATGTGGAAGCACATCATGCTAATATATTAATAAGTTGTCAAAAAAGTGATTTATTTTTGGGGGACTACTTGTTTCAACTGACCAACACTATGTCAAAGCATGTAGTACATTCCCCTAAAAATAAATAGCTTTATCATGCTTATAAGTCATTGTTTGCTAACTTGTCATGATATATCTATATATATCACAAAAGGTGTAACAGTTATAATATTGATGTATTATTATTATTATTATTATTATTATTATTAATGAGTGCTTTTTCAACTGTTTTCATATGTTTTTTGGAGATAGGCTAAGATAAGTTCTTTTCTTCACCTTTGTAGTTTTTTTTAATTGTAAGTTTTTTATTGGCTGGCTTGTACATACAGCTCTTATTCATCCTTAAATCTCAAACCAATTCTTCTAATATTGTACTTGTATGTAGTAAATACTATACAGGTACTTTATTTATTGCTTTTAAAATAACCATCAAAGCATTCCAACTACTTAACTATTTTTTTACCTCTCCACTCCTTTTGTAAAAAGTTGAATCCTCAGTTTATTCACAGTTAGGTTTAATTAAAAGTGATTTAATTTTGGGGGACTACTTGTTTCAACAGACCAACAGCTTTGCTGCCATTAACAAAACTGTATTACTTGTGAACTCTTTATTGTGTTATCTTTTTTTTCTCTTCTGAAACTTAATGTATATTCTCTTCTTAGTCAACTTCAAATAGTTTCTTCTTTCACTCTCCCACACTTCCAGCTCTTATCCTGCCCTCATATGTTTCTACTTTGTACTCATTCTCAATGTAAGTTTTTGAACTAATCTATGCCACTATTTCTTTTTCCATCTTGATTGTTATTCTGCCACAATCAACTGTTTACTTTAGCATTATTGTTATATTTATTTACATTTGTAGCTGATGTCAAAATGTCAAAAATAATTGTTAATCATTAACATTTAATTTAATTTGATCACCAAACTCTACTAATCATGAAAACATTGTATAACTCTGTGAAGTTTAAACATGTTTATCTGGTTCATTACAACTCATTGTATAACTCTGTGAAGTTTAAACATGTTAATCTGGTTCATTACAAAATTGTTTAAATTTCACTCATCATAAGAACATTGTATAACTCTGTGAAGTTTAAACATGTTTATCTGGTTCATTACAAACTTGTTTAAATTTCACTAATCATGAAAACATTGTATAACTCTGTGAAGTTTAAACATGTTTATCTGGTTCATTACAAACTTGTTTAAATTTCAAAGACTTGATGAAGTTCTAAGGAAATTTGCTGGAAACAGTGTTAAGTGATTATTTGTGCACGAAGGTGTTTAAAAAAAACATTAGTATGGTTAAAACCTCTAGTCTTTTTTGAGGACTAGGAACCCACTTGAAATAAAAATATATCTCAGAATTGCTGGTATGGGTATTAACACTTTTTTTGCTAAGCAGAGAACAATGTTTCGACCTTCCAAGGTCATCTTCAGGTTAACAAAAGTTAACAGTTTATGTACTCAAATGGTATTGCTAAAGAGGCCAAGTTTATTAGTTTTTTAACTCTAGGTTCTTTACAAAGAAATTGCTACACATTTAAATGTGCATTTTAGAATGTAAATAATATGTAATTCACTAAAATAGAATGTTTGAAAATTGTTATTATTTAAGTGACTATCTAATTAATCCTTAAAGAGGTTTAAAAAGACTTTCAGTTACACACATCAGTCACTTGTTAATGTTGAGATGACCTAGGAAGGTAAGGTCAAAATGTAGCTCTTTTGTTATCAGTAAAAGTGTCAATACCCATACCAGCAGTTCTGAGATGCAAAACTTTAGTCTGTTGCACAAGGGTCTTTCTGCAATTTACAGAAAATAAAATGCACATTGCCAGAATAAAATGTAAAAGCATTTTGTACTCCTCAGATGCTCAAATCATCAGACTTCTTTAACCTTTTTTTTTACTGTAGGTATTGGTTCCATTCCGGATGCTGTTCTGGCCAGCTTGAAAGGTCACAAAGACCTGGGAGTTCATTCTGAAATGTTTAGTGATGGTGTGGTAGACTTGGTGGAATCAGGCTGTATCACCAACCACCAAAAGAAGATCCAACCAGGGAAGATTGTGGGTAGTTTAACCTTCGGCACTCGACGGTTTTACGATTTCATGGATAATAATCCATTCATTAGTAAGTAAGATTTATGTTGTTTTTTAATCAAGATGAGCAAAATAATTTCTTGCATATTAATAATTTCATGATACGTTACTCATTGCGCAGCGTTTTATTATAACTCTCGATTCACTAATTTGTTTCTTCACATATTTTGAAAACCTTTAGTAAATATTACAGTTCTGACATACATAAAAAAATCAGAATTTTTAATAAAGTTTTATTGCAAAGATTCATATGTGAATTTTCAAAGTTTTTATAAAAGAGTGGGAATGTTGTAGGTGGCAGCATTAGTTGATGATGGCTGCCATTTAAGGGTTAATTCGAGTTCAAAATGATCTTCATCTTAAGAATAAAAGTTATTATTTCGTTTGCATAACTTGTAGAGCTTTCTAAATGAATATAAAAAGTTGTTGGTTTTTTTTTGGGGGGGTGATTTTTTATTTTATTTTCATTATTGTTTCCATCTTATTTCAACTGAAGCTGAATCATGATGTAAAGGAAAATTATGTTTTGAAAGTCATTAAATAAAATGAATAAAACTTTCTGTTTCTTTTCCAGTAAATCTAACATTTTGAGTGATTTTTCAATTTTTTTACATTTACAGTTTGAACTGTTTACCTTTATACAAGGCCTGCCATTGCCATGTGGGTTAAGGCGTTCAACTCCTAATCTGAAGGTCGAGGGATTGAATTTCAGTTACACCAAACATGCTCGCCCTTTCGGCCATGGGGCATTATAATGTGATGGTCAATCCCACTATTCTTTGTTAAAAGAGTTGCCCAAGAGTTCGTAGTGGGTGGTGATGACTAGCTGTCTTCCCTCTAGTCTTACACTGCTAAATTATGGATGGTTAGTGCAGATAGCCCTCATGTAGCTTTGTGCAAACAAACAAACGAAACCTTAATACAGATAGTTTCTTTCAGTTTTTTGTCTGGCATATACCACTTACACATGTTATCCATCCCTGAAAAGCAGGCAGTACACATTTCCAGATTTATTATTGTGCATCATATGATGTGGCATAAATCTGTGTACTCAAAGGGTATTGCTAAAGAGGCATAGTGTGCTAGTATTTTCTTCTAATTCTTTGTAAATAAATTGGTGCATCTTTTAAATGTGCATTTTGGAATGTAAATAATATGTAACTCACTAAAATAGAATGTCTGAAAATTGTTATTATTTACGTGACTTCCTAATCAATCTATAAAGAGGTTTAAAAAGACTTTTAGTTACACACATCAGTCACTTCTGGACTAATGTTCATTGTCCACAAATGAAAAGGAATGGTTGACAGATTGAAATTAAAAAAAAGGTTCTTTCTGTTCTTTATAAACATGTACACCAAAATAAGGACACTTAGTTTTAAAAACTGCTTTGAGAAAGTTAAAGATTAGATGTTAAGTGAAACATACAGATCCTTCATACCTGACAGAACATCTCTCTATTAAACTCCTACATTTATACAACAAATAAACTACTCATAGCTTAAAAACATAAATAAACAATATATCTGCAGAATAAAATACTGTGAGATGTATTAAAAGGATATATTTATGTAAATATACTGTTAGTAGATTAACTCTTGTGAAACCTGTGTGGAACTTAATGAATACCCAGGACTATCATTCAGACCTGATATCAATGAGGGGTTAAAACTACACTAATAAATGTTAACTGTGTACTATACCTAGACATAGCCAATTGAAAAGGGCCACAATAATTATTTAAATGAATACAAATACTGGCCCTCATGTATCTACAGAACTTAACATTACATATAACTAGATGAAATATTGTGAACTTTTAACAAGTAACCGTAAGAGAGGTGGGAAATACGTTATTAATGTGCCTGATAATAAATTATTGACAACAGTCTATTCAGGTAATAAACACACTAAACAGCTTGGTAAACGATGGTGGAGTGCATCAATTCAAACATACTTATTTTATTATGAAAATTACCACTGTCATTAAATCAATTTAACACTGTGATGTCTTATGTATGTATTATTTAACACTGTGATGTATCATGTATGTATGTATTATTTAACACTGTGATGTATCATGTATGTATGTATTTAACACTGTGATGTCTCATGTATGTATTATTTAACACTGTGATGTCTCATGTATGTATTATTTAACACTGCGATGTCTCATATATGTGTTATTTAACCTTGCAATGTCTCATGTATGTATTATTTAACACTGGGATGTCTCATGTATGTATTATTTATCACTGTGATGTCTCATATATGTATTTAACACTGTGATGTCTCATGTATGTATTATTTAACACTGCGATGCCTCGTATGTATTATTTAACACTGTGATGCCTCGTATGTATTATTTAACACTGCGATGTCTCATGTATGCATTATTTAACACTGCGATGTCTCATGTATGTATTATTTGTCACTGCGATGTCTCATGTATGTATTATTTAACACTGCAATGTCTCATGTATGTATTATTTAACACTGTGATGTATCATGTATGTATTATTTAACACTGTGATGTGTCATATATGTATTATGGTAGATAACTTTTATAATTTATTTAGTGGTACATGTGGTAGATACCTTTCATAATTTATTCAATGGTATATATGGTAGATAACTTTTATAATTTATTTAGTGGTACATATGATAGATAACTTCTGTGTTTTCCCTTTCTTCATCAAGTGATGATGGGTGCTGAGTATGTGAACAGCATTCCTGTGATTGCTTCAAACCCAAAGGTCACTGCAATCAACTCCTGCATTGAAATTGACCTTACAGGTCAAGTTGTATCTGACTCCATTGGTACTCGAATATACTCAGGTTAGTAATGTCACTTTCGGGTGTGGTACTCATGGGTTTTGTAATGTTTTATGTTAACTTCTCGTTAATGTTTATTTATAATAATTGTATTTGAAAAATAAATTCATTTATAAAGGAGAGTTTAAATGTTTTACATTTTGAAAGTAACTATTTGACCAATACTTTTCTCATAATATGTTACACATTATCACACTAAACAAGTGCTTGTTTCAGAACGTTGCACATCATCACACTTGACCAGTACTTGTCTGAGAATATGTTACACATCATCACACTTGACCAGTACTTTTCTCAGAATATGTTACACATCATCACACTTGACCAATACTTGTCTCAGAATATGTTACACAACATTACACTTGACCAATACTTGTTTCAGAATATGTTACACATCATCACACTTGCCCAATACTTGTCTCAGAATATGTTACACAACATCACACTTGACCAATACTTGTTTCAGAATATGTTACACATCATCACACTTGACCAATACTTGTTTCAGAATATGTTACACATCATCACACTTGACCAACATGTGTCTCAGAATATGTTACACAACATCACACTTGACCAACACTTGTCTCAGAATATGTTACACAACATTACACTTGACCAATACTCATCTCATTCTTATTCTGTTAGCTGTGTTTGAAAATTAAGTAAATTAGTTTTAATAAGAAGAGAATAATTTTTATGGCTGTCACAGATGGGAAATAGTACTTAATATGTGTACTTAGTTTGAATTTAGTGATGATGTTTAGTTTTGGCATTATACAAGAAAAATAACTTGAAATATTGAAATATCTGCATGTTACATTCCACAAACCTTCTTGTTACAGATGAGTATTGGTATATTGAAATATCTGCATGTTACATTCCACAAACCTTGTTGTTACAGATGAGTATTGGTATATTGAAATATCTGCATGTTACATTCCACAAACATTGTTGTTTTTACAGATGAGTATTGGTATATTGAAATATCTGCATGTTACATTCCACAAACCTTGTTGTTGTTACAGATGAGTATTGCTATATTGAAATATCTGCATGTTACATTCCACAAACCTTGTTACAGATGGGTATTGGTATATTGAAATATCTGCATGTTACATTCCACAAACCTTGTTGTTACAGATGAGTATTGGTATATTGAAATATCTGCATGTTACATTCCACAAACCTTGTTGTTACAGATGAGTATTGGTATATTGAAATATCTGCATGTTACATTCCACAAACCCTGTTGTTACAGATGGTTATTGGTATATTGAAATATCTGCATGTTACATTCCACAAACCTTGTTGTTGTTACAGATGAGTATTGGTATATTGAAATATCTGCATGTTACATTCCACAAACGTTGTTGTTACAGATGAGTATTGGTATATTGAAATATCTGCATGTTACATTCCACAAACCTTGTTGTTACAGATGAGTATTGGTATATTGAAATATCTGCATGTTACATTCTACAAACATTGTTGTTGTTACAGATGAGTATTGCTATATTGAAATATCTGCATGTTACATTCCACAAACCTTGTTGTTACAGATGAGTATTGGTATATTGAAATATCTGCATGTTACATTCCACAAACCTTGTTGTTACAGATGAGTATTGGTATATTGAAATATCTGCATGTTACATTCCACAAACCTTGTTGTTACAGATGAGTATTGGTATATTGAAATGTCTGCATGTTACATTCCACAAACCTTGTTGTTGTTACAGATGAGTATTGCTATATTGAAATATCTGCATGTTACATTCCACAAACATTGTTGTTGTTACAGATGAGTATTGGTATATTGAAATATCTGCATGTTACATTCCACAAACCTTGTTACAGATGAGTATTGCTATATTGAAATATCTGCATGTTACATTCCACAAACCTTGTTACAGATGAGTATTGGTATATTGAAATATCTGCATGTTACATTCCACAAACCTTGTTGTTACAGATGAGTATTGGTATATTGAAATATCTGCATGTTACATTCCACAAACCTTGTTGTTGTTACAGATGAGTATTGGTATATTGAAATATCTGCATGTTACATTCCACAAACCTTGTTGTTACAGATGAGTATTGGTATATTGAAATATCTGCATGTTACATTCCACAAACCTTGTTGTTGTTACAGATGAGTATTGCTATGCTGAAATATCTGCATGTTGCATTCCACAAACATTGTTGTTGTTACAGATGAGTATTGGTATATTGAAATATCTGCATGTTACATTCCACAAACCTTGTTGTTACAGATGAGTATTGGTATATTGAAATATCTGCATGTTACATTCCACAAACCTTGTTGTTGTTACAGATGAGTATTGCTATGCTGAAATATCTGCATGTTACATTCCACAAACCTTGTTGTTGTTACAGATGAGTATTGCTATGCTGAAATATCTGCATGTTGCATTCCACAAACATTGTTGTTGTTACAGATGAGTATTGGTATATTGAAATATCTGCATGTTACATTCCACAAACGTTGTTGTTACAGATGAGTACTGGTATATTGAAATATCTGCATGTTACATTCCACAAACCCTGTTGTTACAGATGGTTATTGGTATATTGAAATATCTGCATGTTACATTCCACAAACCTTGTTGTTGTTACAGATGAGTATTGCTATACTGAAATATCTGCATGTTACATTCCACAAACCTTGTTGTTGTTACAGATGAGTATTGCTATGCTGAAATATCTGCATGTTGCATTCCACAAACATTGTTGTTGTTACAGATGAGTATTGGTATATTGAAATATCTGCATGTTACATTCCACAAACCTTGTTGTTGTTGGAGGTGAGTATTGCTATATGTGCTTGTGTGGAATAACAATTTATAACACTTGTTTCTCTGTCTGTTGCAGTGTAATAATTATGTTTACCATATTCCTTTTCTTGTCCTTGAACAATGTATTTTACCTCAATTGTTTCAATCTACCTAGCTGTACAATTGGTACCAGATGTTAACTTGAGGAGGGGGGATGTATACAATGGATTGATATCCCATTGTGATGTTTAATTATTCTAATCCTCTTGGGTAGAAGTTCAACATCAGATCCTGTGTGCCAGTTGGGCATGATCAAAACTTGATATTTGATTTTAAATACTCGGTAGTTAGGTTGATCTGTGCAATAAATGGTGCTCGTAGAAAATATTCTTAAGTTGTACATTGTTTTTACATTTCTTTTCACCCAACTTTCTATGTGAACAAAGAATGATCATCACTTTATTGATATTTTAAAGTAAAAGTTATTCTTCTTCAGTCTAGTTTTATGTTCAATTTTACTGTAATATGCAGTTTTTAAAATGTAGTTCCTATTTAATTTATAGAGTATTCTGGATGGTAAAGTTTAAATCATACGATCTTAAAGAAATCATGTGTCAGTTTTATAATACTTACCTGACGTCTTATTGGTATTCCTGGAAATGTGATGAAATTTTGATCATTTAGAAAATGTTTATTGACTAATTAAGAAGACTGGAATCTATTTACTTTGTTAGTTAAGTGAAAGATATTTTTAAGCTTTTTTTCTAATATAATTTGTGTGATGTTTAATAAAGTTGAAACCTTTATGCAAATGCTGGTTGAATTTCTACCTAACTTTACTTTGGTGATTAATAAGTTGTGAGTAGGAAAAATATCGAAATTTTGACTCAACATCTGTTTATCTGGACATAATTTGTTTTAACCAACTTTACATGCTTCTCTTATTTAAAAAATAATGAATGAAAGTGTAGGACTGGTTCTACTTTGTATTTAGTTACTCAGAAACAGAACATAAATGTTGGGCTAAAATAATTTTGCCTAATCCAGAAAGGCAGGTACTCTTAATACACTTTTAATCATGGTAACTGTGTACAACTGTGAAACCTGAATGTACCATATGACTACAAAAAAATAGATGGAGAATGTACATGCATGGAACTCTAGAATTAAAATGTTAAATTTTTCTGTTATTAATTTCTTAATGTCTGTTCAGGCTTTGGTGGTCAAGTGGACTTTTTGAGGGGTGCAGCAGTGTGTCATGATGGGCTTGGCAAACCTATTCTAGCTATGCCATCCTTATCAAGTAAAGGAGATTCCAAGATTACACCATTTATCAAGCAAGGTGTGTACATTGTGGATAATTTGGTAAATAAAGAAATGTTGACAGATGTCTGTGAAATAAATGTCACAACAGCATAGTGCAGTAACAATAGTGAAACGAAGTTCATAAATATTAATATATGATTGAACATAAGGACATGTTTAATGTATGCATGATTCTTTGATCTTTTTACCTAAACTTTTTAAACTCAGACTAAACTACACCCATGTAAGAGAAAGAAAAGTTACAGCTAACAAGTGTAGAAACCAAACATGAAAGTTTATTAGAATGTGGTACACTAGTAGTGAATGTGTCATTTAGAAGTTGATGTTTCTGTCAAAATAGTCCAGAAATTAAATACAGGAATAGTGTTTGTTTATTTCAGGTGCTGGTGTTGTCACAACTAGAGCACATGTCCATTACGTTATGACAGAATATGGAATTGCATTCTTGTTTGGAAAGAATATTCGTCAGCGAGCTCATGCTCTGATAGAGATTGCTCACCCGACTCACAGGGAGTCTCTGGAAAAGGCAGCATTTGAACGTCTGAAGTGTATGCCTAGTCCATAAAAGACAAACTCAGAGAACTTTGGAATATCTCAGTAATAATTTGATTTTGTCTCAGCAGATAACACATATGTCACATCCACAACACTCACTAGGTATTAAATAGTGATTTTGTCATTGTTGGTTTTGTTAAGAGAACATACGTTAGGAAAGTGTAACATGTGTTATTAATGGTATGTATCCTCTGAAGTTTTGTTTATATATATGTTGATATACAAGTTATAATGTCAATGTCTACATTATCTGTCAATTACAACTGATGTAAAATGTCCACTTTATCAACCAGTCATAACCTGTGTTAAACATCTACATTATCAACCAGTGATAATCTGTGTTAAACATCTACATTATCAACCAGTGATAATCTATGTTAAACATCCAGATTATCAACCAGTCATAACCCATGTTAAACATCCACATTATCAACCAGTGATAATCTATGTTAAACATCCAGATTATCAACCAGTGATAACCAATGTTAAACATCCACATTATCAACCAGTGATAATCTATGTTAAACATCCAGATTATCAACCAGTCATAACCCATGTTAAACATCCACATTACCAACCAGTCATAACCAATGTTAAACATTTACATATCAACCAGTAATAACCAATGTTAAACATCCACATTATCAACCAGTGATAATCTATGTTAAACATCCAGATTATCAACCAGTAATAACCAATGTTAAACATTTACATATCAACCAGTCATAACCAATGTTAAACATCCACATTATCAACCAGTGATAATCTATGTTAAACATCCACATTATCAACCAGTGATAATCTATGTTAAACATCCAGATTATCAACCAGTGATAATCTATGTTAAACATCCAGATTATCAACCAGTGATAATCTATGTTAAACATCCAGATTATCAACCAGTAATAACCAATGTTAAACATTTACATATCAACCAGTCATAACCAATGTTAAACATCCACATTATCAACCAGTGATAATCTATGTTAAACATCCAGATTATCAACCAGTCATAACCAATGTTAAACATCCACATTATCAACCAGTGATAATCTATGTTAAACATCCAGATTATCAACCAGTCATAACCCATGTTAAACATCCACATTATCAACCAGTGATAATCTATGTTAAACATCCACATTATCAACCAGTGATAATCTATGTTAAACATCCAGATTATCAACCAGTAATAACCAATGTTAAACATCCACATTATCAACCAGTGATAATCTATGTTAAACATCCAGATTATCAACCAGTAATAACCAATGTTAAACATCCACATTATCAACCGGTGATAATCTATGTTAAACATCCAGATTATCAACCAGTCATAACCCATGTTAAACATCCACATTATCAACCAGTGATAATCTATGTTAAACATCCAGATTATCAACCAGTGATAATCTATGTTAAACATCCAGATTATCAACCAGTCATAACCCATGTTAAACATCCACATTACCAACCAGTCATAACCAATGTTAAACATTTACATATCAACCAGTCATAACCAATGTTAAACATCCACATTATCAACCAGTGATAATCTATGTTAAACATCCAGATTATCAACCAGTCATAACCAATGTTAAACATCCACATTATCAACCAGTGATAATCTATGTTAAACATCCAGATTATCAACCAGTCATAACCAATGTTAAACATCCACATTATCAACCAGTGATAATCTATGTTAAACATCCAGATTATCAACCAGTCATAACCCATGTTAAACATCCACATTATCAACCAGTGATAATCTATGTTAAACATCCAGATTATCAACCAGTCATAACCCATGTTAAACATCCACATTACCAACCAGTCATAACCAATGTTAAACATTTACATATCAACCAGTCATAACCAATGTTAAACATCCACATTATCAACCAGTGATAATCTATGTTAAACATCCACATTATCAACCAGTGATAATCTATGTTAAACATCCACATTATCAACCAGTGATAATCTATGTTAAACATCCAGATTATCAACCAGTAATAACCAATGTTAAACATCCACATTATCAACCAGTGATAATCTATGTTAAACATCCAGATTATCAACCAGTCATAACCAATGTTGAACATCCACATTATCAACCAGTGATAATCTATGTTAAACATCCAGATTATCAACCAGTCATAACCCATGTTAAACATCCACATTACCAACCAGTCATAACCAATGTTAAACATCCAGATTATCAACCAGTCATAACCCATGTTAAACATCCACATTATCAACCAGTGATAATCTATGTTAAACATCCAGATTATCAACCAGTAATAACCAATGTTAAACATCCAGATTATCAACCAGTGATAATCTATGTTAAACATCCACATTATCAACCAGTCATAACCCATGTTAAACATCCAGATTATCAACCAGTGATAATCTATGTTAAACATCCAGATTATCAACCAGTGATAATCTATGTTAAACATCCACATTATCAACCAGTCATAACCCATGTTAAACATCCACATTACCAACCAGTCATAACCAATGTTAAACATTTACATATCAACCAGTCATAACCAATGTTAAACATCCACATTATCAACCAGTGATAATCTATGTTAAATATCCAGATTATCAACCAGTAATAACCAATGTTAAACATCTACATTATCAACCAGTGATAATCTATGTTAAACATCCACATTATCAACCAGTGATAATCTATGTTAAACATCCAGATTATCAACCAGTAATAACCAATGTTAAACATCCACATTATCAACCAGTGATAATCTATGTTAAACATCCAGATTATCAACCAGTAATAACCAATGTTAAACATCCACATTATCAACCAGTGATAATCTATGTTAAACATCCAGATTATCAACCAGTCATAACCCATGTTAAACATCCACATTATCAACCAGTGATAATCTATGTTAAACATCCAGATTATCAACCAGTGATAATCTATGTTAAACATCCAGATTATCAACCAGTCATAACCCATGTTAAACATCCACATTACCAACCAGTCATAACCAATGTTAAACATTTACATATCAACCAGTCATAACCAATGTTAAACATCCACATTATCAACCAGTGATAATCTATGTTAAACATCCAGATTATCAACCAGTCATAACCAATGTTAAACATCCACATTATCAACCAGTCATAACCAATGTTAAACATCCACATTATCAACCAGTGATAATCTATGTTAAACATCCAGATTATCAACCAGTCATAACCAATGTTAAACATCCAGATTATCAACCAGTGATAATCTATGTTAAACATCCACATTATCAACCAGTCATAACCCATGTTAAACATCCAGATTATCAACCAGTGATAATCTATGTTAAACATCCACATTACCAACCAGTGATAATCTATGTTAAACATCCACATTATCAACCAGTCATAACCAATGTTAAACATCCACATTATCAACCAGTGATAATCTATGTTAAACATCCAGATTATCAACCAGTCATAACCCATGTTAAACATCCACATTATCAACCAGTGATAATCTATGTTAAACATCCAGATTATCAACCAGTCATAATCCATGTTAAACATCCACATTACCAACCAGTCATAACCCATGTTAAACATCCACATTACCAACCAGTGATAATCTATGTTAAACATCCAGATTATCAACCAGTCATAACCCATGTTAAACATCCACATTATCAACCAGTGATAATCTATGTTAAACACCCAGATTATCAACCAGTGATAATCTATGTTAAACATCCAGATTATCAACCAGTCATAACCAATGTTAAAAGGTATCTTTACCTTCAAAAAATATAAATAAAGACATTATGTAAGACCGACAACACCTACACACACACTGACCTGAAGATGAAAGACCTTCAAAACGTCATCCTCTACACTTGTGTCTCCACTGCTATCCATTCTACAAAGTTTCATCATGAATACTCTGCCTAAACAATCTATAAAAGAATACTGAGTAATATATAATAATGTGGACAGATTTCTGTTTGTTATTAACACTTCCAAGGTTGTTAAATACAAGCCATTTCTTTTTCTCTCCTCTTTTTTGACAACAGACATGCTGACTAAAATAAACCAACTAATTTCTAATTGAAACTGTTAGATAAAAGATAGTAACTTGAGAAAGTTATAGAGCTGTTTTTACACTTTTTAATTTGAGATCTTGCCATGAATATCTTCAGCTATAAAAAAAATGTAAACATTTCAGCTCTGTATATCATCCATCAGTCCAAGTGTCACAACTAATATATTCTGTTGTTTAGCTTTCTCTAAATCCATTAGTTGTTAAATTAGGCCTTCTGCTGTTTGGCTTTCTCTAAATACATTGGTTGTTAAATCAGGCCTTCTGTTGTTTGGCTTTCTCTAAATGCATTATTTACTAAGTTAGGCCTTCTATTGTTTCTTTCTTTAAATCCATTAGTTACTAAATTAGGCCTAGAGCTTTGTCCTGGTCTTGTGAAAAATTGGTTTTGAACAACAATTGAGCTGTTTTTATATCTTTGAACATTTCTATTGTACAGTATAAAATGAATTTTTTATCATTTGTGCCTTAATATATATTAATACACTATGACAATAAATTTAGAAAAAATCTTTTTTGACATATTGCATGCCCAGCATGGCCAAGCATGTTAAGGCGTGCGACTCATAATCTGAGGGTAGCAGGTTCGCATCCAGGTTGCGCCAAACATGCTCGCCCTTTCAGCTGTGGGGGCGTTATAATGTTATGGTCAATCCCACTATTCGTTGGTAAAAGAGTAGCCCAAGAGTTGGCGGTGGGTGGTGATGACTAGCTGCCTTCCCTCTAGTCTTACACTGCTAAATTAGGGATGGCTAGCACAGATAGCCCTCGAGTAGCTTTGTGCGAAATTTGAAAACAAACAAACAAGACATATTGCATTGATGTTTTTTCACAAAACAAAAGTGAGACAAATAGAAAATTGCATCATGTTTTTAGCTGTATCCAGCAACAAAACAGGTAATTTCAAAGTGAAAAACAAAACTTATAGTAATTTTCCTACTAATTCTAACAGTTTCATAAATTAAAATATTGTTTTAAATTACTACAATTTGAGAAAATAATATTTAGACTGGTTGATATAATTTCAAACATTAGAATGTGTTTTTATATTACTACTGTTTGATACAATAACTTTTCATATTGATTTGTACAGTTTCGAAGATTAAAATATATTTTTATGTTACTGCTGTTTGATATATTTTTATACTTGTTGGTACAATTTCGATAATTAAAATATATTTTTATGTTACTGCAGTTTGATATATTTTTATACTGGTTTGTACAGTTTCAAAAATAAAATATATTTTTATGTTACTACTGTTTGATACAATAATTTTTATACTGGTTTGTACAGTTTCAAATATTAAAATATAATTTTGTGTGACTACTGTTTGATAGTGTGAGTGTGGTAACAGAATGACTAGTGTGTATGGTATGACATATTCAACAATGTGATTTTTTAAATTAATTGTTCTGCATGTTATATGAAATTCCAACATTAAAGATTTGTTTATAAAAATGAAATAAACATTTTTTTTTTGTTTGCTATGATAAATCGTTCAATACAACTGTAAGGAGAAGGATTGTTCCCAAAAATAACTTTTTACCAAAAATGTTTCTTTATTTGTGGTAAATACAATAAATGTACATGCATGTAGTTATGGTAACTGTGTAATGTGAATTTTTTCTAGTCAATGTAACATTTTTGTACCATAATTGAACTTATCAAATGTGCTTGGGACATAATGATTTGTTAGATAAAAAGGTTAAAGTAATGCTGAGAGAATTGTTGACAACATGGAACATTGTCATAAGAATGGGTTTGCAAAATATAAATGTTAACTAATAATGTGTTAGAATTCCACAATTCGACTAGCAAAAGCCAGAACCATGTTGTCAACCAACGAGGTTCTTGTACACTAACTAGTGAGAACCAACATTAAATAACCTTACCGTTAGCCCTCATACAAGTCCCCCTCCAGAGGCACAGCAGAAGGCCTGCGGGCTCACACAACTAGAAACTGGGTTTCGATACTCGTGGTTGGCAGAGCGCAAATAGTTCATTGTGTAGAGTTGTGCTTAATTCCAAACAAAACGAAAACACGTACAAATTAACCACTTTTTATTCTCATCTGATGACGGAGATTTCTGAGACCCTTGAGTTACTGTTATCTGTGGAGAGCAGTTGGCAGCCATTTTTACCTTTATAAAAATCATGAACAGCTTGGCAAAATCATAGTGGCCCGGCATGGCCAGGTGGATTAAGGCGTTCGACAAATAATCTGAGGGTCGCGGGTTCGAATCCCCGTCGCACTAAACAAGCTTGCCCTTACAGCCGTGGGGACGTTATAATGTGACAGTCAATCCCACTATTCATTGGTAAAAGAGTAACCCAAGAGTTGGCGGTGGTTGGTGATGACTAGCTGCCTTCCCTCTCGTCTTACACTGCTAAATTAGAGACGGCTAGCGCTGATAGCCCTTGAGTAGCTTTGCGCGAAATTGAGAAACAAACACCTAAATCATAGTTTAAAGAAAATAACTGAAACAAAGAATTGTTTACATTTATCATTACCATGGCTGTTGTTTTTTATTCGGTTAAAATCACAAGAACACAAACGTTTCTTTGATACTCTTCGGGATCTGTGATTAAATTATAATTATGGATGCAGCGAACATTCTTTCTGAAGTGACGTCATGGTCCTGCATGACATTTTTGTTTTGTTTTAATACATGCCATACTGAACGACGTATATTTTAAGTAATAAAAAAAGCTTCCGTTGTTGTGTAGCTTTTCCAGCTGCATCAATAAACAGGTTTCAGAACCTAGTATATCTTTTTACAGATGCATGATGGACCCATAAAGAAAATTAACAGATTGGTGCAATTACGAGACAAAACTGGCGACCTCTACAGAATTACACTGTCTTTGGTGTATATTTTGTGAAAGATTTGAATAAGTATGTTAAATATTTGTATAAGTTCACATTATATCATTAAGTAGATGTAGTCTTATGCTACGTATTAACTACTGGAACTACAGAACTTTAATAAAGGCCACTTATCATTTTTGTGTGCCCTAAAGAGCAATTTTCCCGAAAGAGGGCCGAAAGCCGTTGGAGTGATTATCTGTTTTAACCATTCGCACTATAATAGTGTATTTCTGTCAGTCAGTAGACAATAAAATGACGTCACATATGGGGCGCTTAACGTTACAGTTTGCACCATTGTGACGAGAGGAAAAGTGTGCGTATGCTGTGAATCACGAGAAGAATTATGCACTCTGAAAGCTGTGACACAGAAGAACATATGAACTTCAAAAGCAAGAAATAAAAATAGTTGTTACTCTTACTTTTGGTTTTATTTACTCTCGAAACAACACTTCAAAGACTCTGCATAAGTACGTTTAATGTAGGTATTTATAATGATATAGGTACTGTCGATGGACAAGGGTCAGTCAAACAACATCGTATTTTACTAATGATATGTATTACTGGTGACAACAAGTCTTATGCTTACGGTGACGGTTATTAGAAACTAAACTGCAAAGAAAGTTCACTTTAGTAACTGCAAAGACACAAACCACAATCGGTTTTATTTACACTTTTTAAATTTCAAGATTTTATGGGCCGGGCATAGCCAAGTGTTTAAGGCGCTTGACTCGCAGTCTGAGGGAAGAGGGTTCGAATTCCCGTCACACCAAACATGCTCGTTGTTTCAGCCGTGGGGACGTTATGATGTGACAGTCGATCCAACTATTGGTTGATAAAAAAGTAGCCCAAAGGTCGGTGGTAAGTGGTGATGACTGGCTGCCTTCCCTCCAGTATTACACTGCTAAATAGCCCTCGAGTAGCTTTGCGCGAAATTCGAAAAAACAAACAAGATTTTATAGCATTTCATACTTTCGTGAGTTAGACTAGTGCGGAATCAACAAGGCACACATGAATATCACAGTAATTATGTTCTAACTTAGTATCATAATAACCTTTTTTTTTTTAACTGGAGAGAGTGAGCTGTTGTGAAAGTTTATAGGGTTTAATGGTATTGCAAAAGGTTGAGAAGCACTGGTCTAAGTTACATACGTCGTGCCTCACCAGGGGAACTATAAGCATGGCCAGGTGTGTTAAGGCGTTTCGCCCGTAAGCTGAAGGTCGTGGTCCCGAATCTCCGTCGCACCAAACATGTTCGCCCTTTCAGCCGTGGGTGCGTTATAATAGTACGGTCAATCCCACTATTCGTTGGTAAAAGAGTTGGCAATGGGTGGTACTGATTAGCTGCCTTCACTCTAGTCTTACACTGCTAAATTAGGGATGGCTAGCGCAAATAGCCCTCGTGTAGCTTTGCGCGAAATTCCAAAAACAAAGGTTACATACGGTAAGATATATGGGTCCAAAACAACAGGATCGTCCATTAAACATTCTTTCAGCTTTCTTTCGTAAACTATTTGTGTGTAATTTTTAAAATTCGAAACATTTCCATCTTTATCGTTCAGGTAATGACGGCCCAACGTTTAAAATGGTGGATGCCAGTGTTGCGCTTTCCCAAACAACGCCATCTGAAAAGTTTTGTTTGGAGTTCAGTGCCAATTGGCTATAGTGCAAATAGCCAATTATGTTGCTATTAAACTTTTTTTTTTAAGTGACTGTTCAAAGTTGGTGGTATATTTATTGTCAAATTTGACATCTATCAGTTTTAAAATAGCAGAAAGACGTTCAAGTGTGCTAATTTCAGACCGAAACTATTATGTATCTACTTTTAGGATGTACAGGCATATAAAACAAGCTGTGTGAACTCTCGGCCTATTCCTTCATTCAGTCAAAGGATTGACGTCAACCAATTAAACTGCTCTCACGCCTGACGTAATTCACCTTCGTTTGGAAGCAATATTCATCTCAGCATTCATAAAATAGAAGATAGTTCTATTTTATGTGTGACACAACCATGGGTTCGTTTCTGTCAAATCCGACACATTTTGAATTTTTATTAGTATTATAATCTAAAGGTAGAAGCACTGAAATTTTGATCACATTTTAGTTAATTTCACTCTTATTACCCCCAGTGGCTCAGCGGTATGCCTGCAGACTTGCAACGTTAAAAACCGGGTTTCGATACCCGTGGTGGGCAGATCACAGATAGCCGATTGTGTAGCTTTGTGCTTAATTCAAAATTACAACGTCACTCTTATTTTCTTTAATAACATTTAAATTGATATTTTCCAAGACTCCTTCCTGTCCTTTCACATCTGTTATCTTTTTCTTCTAGAAATTAAGCACTGAAAGTAACACTGCATATTCGACAAATTTAATAAAGCTCGAACATAAACTTTCAATCTCTCTCTTTTGTTGTCTCTCGCCAATACAGCGGTAAGTCTACGGACCTACACCTCTAAAATCAGGGGTTCGATTCCCCCCTCTGTTATGTTCCCAAGCAAGGTTTAAAATCTGGGTTTCAGTTCCCCGTAGTGATGTTATGGCATGCCTTTAATCAATATTTCTTTATTATCTAGATAGCATGGCCAAGCGCGTAAGGCGTGCGACTCGTAATCCGAGGGTCGCGGGTTCGCGCCCGCGTCGCGCTAAACATGCTCGCCCTCCCAGCCGTGGGGGCGTATAATGTGACGGTCAATCCCACTATTCGTTGGTAAAAGAGTAGCCCAAGAGTTGGCGGTGGGTGGTGATGACTAGCTGCCTTCCCTCTAGTCTTACACTGCTAAATTAGGGACGGCTAGCACAGATAGCCCTCGAGTAGCTTTGTGCGAAATTCGAAAACAACAACAACAATTATCTAGATAAGTACAGTCATTGTTATAAGGAGTCTTGAAAGATTAGTGTATTGTTGTTGATACCGACTCAGCATGGCCAGGTGGTTAAGGTACTCGACTCGTATTCACCGTCACACCAACATGCTCGTCTTCTCACCTGTGGGGGCATTATAATGTTCAGTCAATCCCACTATTCATTGGTAAAAGAGTAGTACAACAGTTGGCGGTGAGTGGTGATGACTAGCTTCCTTCCTTCTAGTCTTTCAGTGTGTTATGTATTATAATTTACTTTAGACAAATCTCCAATTTATCATGTTAATAATACAATTTATAAATAACGATTATTACAAATAGTTATTACAAATAATGATTCATATACAAAAGTTTTACAAATTTACAAGCAATATTAAGTCCTCTCTCTCATCTGAAACTGAATATTTTATCGACGATTTACGTCCACGAGGAGCGAATTAATTTTATGTTGACACACAGATACACTTAACTTGACAGGAATGCTAGCTAGCTCCACTCTTGTTTGGTATAACGTGGTTTACAAGCTTACTTTTCACAAAGGGAAATAGTTATCTAATGTCCTCGTAGAAATACTAATACCTGAAGTTCAACGATTTGCAATGTTCGAAATCTATAAACATTCCCGGTCAAATATCTATAGTTTTCAGATTAATAAGCGTTTATCACAATTATAGCTTCCGAGGCTTATAGTATAGTGACTGTAGTAGACCAACAATATTTAAAAACTGTCTCTTGACGTCTTATAATGGCTACTTTTTATACTGATTAGGCGAGATTCTCGGAAGTTTAACAATATTCGAAGATATGCTAGTGTTTTCGTAAAATGTATGTTGTTGATTCTTATTCTCGAAATGCTGTAAATTTAAAGAAAAGGTGGGACTTGCGCAATACACATTTAACAATATTCGTTACATGCACCGAACTGAAGCAAACGCAAAAATTGGAATAAATGTACAACAGTAAATCCATTATAACTGCTAAATTGGGAACGACTAGCGCAGATAGTCCTTTGCGCAAACTTCCAAATATATCAAACCCCACAGTGGAAGAGCGTAGACAATCCATTGTACAGCTGTAACTACAGTAATTTACATACAAGTTTTACTGAATAGTGTAAATATCATTGTTTTCATAAGAATTCGTAGATACTGAACATTATGATTGATATACGTTCTTGAATTAAAGGTTTTTTTTATCTTAAACGTAGAAAATATGTTAAATTCCTTTACCCTAAATTTAACTTCCTGTAGCAGTTAACATGTCAGCATAATTAACGTAAATATATTTGTATTTACTTTATACTTTAAATCTTGGTCCGAAGCCAAAAATCGTGATTTACGAACGTCACACTCAGCGAAATAAATTGGTATTTGTATCCCGAAGGACTCGTAGGCTGAACTGACATATTACAAGCTCTTGAAGTTGAGATATAGCCGTCCCTAATACTAACCAGCGACAACAATTGGTCGAAAGTGCGGCTGTATGTGCTTTGAATCGAATAACAGGATTGACTGTAATTCTTATAACACGACCTCAACCAAATGTGTAAAATGCATGCTCGACCAAATTCATAAATTTATTTATTTATACAAATATGATGAACTGCTGGGGAAATTTACTTCTACGTAAAATATTTTCTCAACCCAAATGAGCCGTTTTTGCATATATATTTCTCTACAAGTGGGTTTTCTCGACATCACTGAAGGTTAGTGAAAGAATGCCCAGCAAATGGTTTCAAAACTGGTAAAATTAAAATCCACCTGCCAGGAAGTAAGCTGCAGCCTAAAGCTATTGTTGTAAGAGGGGTTCACCAAACTATTAACTTCGAATCTATTACCCAAGCGTTAGACGAACAAAGCATACCACACACCAACATTTCAACGGATAATTTAAAAACAAACAAAAAACACAAGCACCCACAAACCTTAAACGAGTAGACATAGATGACAGTTACAACATACTAAATCTCATTAATAATGGAATAATGCTTTGGTATCAAAAAATACCAAGTAGAACAGCTAAAACTCCAGCAATTGTAGTAACACAATGTTACAATTACCAAAGATATGGACATGTTTCTCCAGCCTGCTTAGCAACACCGAGGTGCTGCGGCTGTGGCGGGGAACACCATATCACCCGGTGCAAAAAAGATAAAGAAACACACAAATGTTGTAACTGTGGACAAACCCACACAGACAACTATAAAATCTGTGATAAGTATAAACAAATAAAACAACGTATATATCAGATAAGAACAGCATCGTCAGAACAGGATCAATCAAGTACAAATAGGCAACCAAAAACAGACATAACAACAGAATATAATAAAACAACTAAAACCACATATGCACAAATGTTAAAAGGAAACAAACCCCACAAACAGCAAGAACAAAATATTATTACTCAAGAAAATAACACCTTAACACAAATACAAAAGCCACAAGAAAACAGCACCACATTCCAAGAAACAAATGCTAACACACCTGATAAAACAAGCCTTATTACTACCATAATCAAAAACATATTTACAGAATTTGTAACAGAATACACAAAACCGAACCAAACAACCAACTGCATCGATTTGCTAATTAATATGTTCAAAACACACATCACACCCCATATATCATACATAATATCAACACTAACTGGTTACATGTTCACAGTATAATGTTTACAGTTGTATATATCAACATCCAAGGTGCAATAGCTTCCAAGAAACATGAGATCGAAGACCTAATACAAGAAACTAACCCCCGCATTATAATAGTAAGCGAAACTCTAATATACAATAACACTAGATTTAAAATACCAAATTATACAACAATAAGGAAAGACAGAATAAAGAAAAATTATGAAAATAGAGGCATTATGCTGCTCTATAAAACGGAACTATCAGTTATAGAAATTAGATTGAGCAGTAACAACGAACATGTCACAGTAGATATCCTGCAAAGAAATAAAACAAAAGTAACTGTAGCAGGAATATACTGCTCACCAAATAAATAACTAGATATAGCATTACTCAACAACATCTTTTCCCACAACCATAACTCTATAGTTATGGGTGACTTAAATAGTAAAAATGTTACCTTTGGATGCCGGAGCTCAAACAACAATGGTAGAAGTCTCTTACAATTCATAGATGACAACAATATAGTCTTATTAAACGATGCTATCCCTACGCACACAGCGTATACCACTAACTCCAGTGACATACTAGACCTGCGTATGTGTACATATAATCTGAGCCAAAAACTAATAAAATTCCAGGTGGGAAAAGATGTTGACAGTGATCACCTACCAATATATTGTGTCTTCGATCTCGCCCCCCATAAAAATATAACCTTTAGGAAAGAAAAATTTAATTATAGTAAAGAAAATTGGCAAAATTACAAACAGGGATTAAACAACCTTTTACCTAATAAAGTTATAAAAGAAGTTAAAACCCATATTGAAATGGATAATTACTATCAAACAATAACGGAGTGCCTTCAGAAAGCAGCCAAGAAAACAATACCAAAACAACACCATAAAACAACAAACAACACATGGAAACCCACTATAGAAATAATCAATCTAATCAAAAAACGAAGACAATTAAGAAGACAGTACATGATAACAAGAGACAGAGAAACAAAAACGCAAATAATATAAGAAATCATATCAGAACACAAATAAAACAACAAAAACAAGATAAGTGGGACAACTACTGCTCAAAACTAAAAGATAAAACCGACCCGAAAAAATTCTGGACACACCTTAAAAGACTCATCAATGATAATACAGTCGCAAAGAAATATCCTGCACTCGAATATAATAATACTATAGCACACACAAATAAAGAAATAGCCGCAGCTTTCAAAGATCAACTTCAAAATACTTTTAAAACTCACTCTGATCCAGATACGGATAGATATTTCTACAATAAAGTCACCAACCATATACTAAACAATAAAAAACAATTTGAACCTATTTTTCCAATAAACATAACTGAGACAAACACAAGACCGAATTCAGATTATACAAGCACGTTACTAACAGATGAAATATCTCTTCAAGAACTACTCGAAGCAATAAAAAAACAAAAAACAAAGCACCAGGTGAAGATGAAATACAAGCTATCCTTCTAAAAAAGGGTACTCCGAAATTGTTTGACCACCTAAAATCACTTTTTAACGTATCTCTATCCTCAGGATACATCTCAGTTTCTTGGAAGCTTGCTAATATATTAATGTTCCATAAGGAAGGAAAGCCAGCAAATATACCTAATAGCTACCGACCAATCAGCCTGACCAGCTGTGTAGGCAAAATACTTGAAAGAATAATCAGTAATAGACTCTCCACATTCTTGGAGATAACATCAAAATTACCAGAAGAACAAAACGGATTCAGGAAATTTAGACAAACGACAGACCACCTAATCAGATTAACCGAAACTATAATAGATAGTTTCAATAAAAAAGAATGTACTGTCGCTTGTTTCCTTGATATCGAGAAAGCATTCGACACTGTATGGCACGATGGTCTAAAGTTCTGAATGAATGAAATGGAACTACCGTGTGGAATTATTCGCTGGTTATCTAACTTTTTGGAAAACAGAAAGTGTAGAGTGAATGTAGAGGGAACCTTTTGTGAGTACTTTATTCCAGAAGCTGGTGTCCCTCAGGGAGGGGTGGTTAGCCCTATACTCTTCATCATGTATGTAAACAATATGCCACTGAAGGATCCGAATCATGGATTCTCTTCACAGTTCGCAAATAATGTGGCAGTCTGGAAAAGTGCCACAACATCAACAATAGCAGCCACTAACAAACAACCATAAATAAATAGAATAAGTGAATACTGTTAAAAATATAGAACAAAAATAAACACAGCAAAAACACAACTCGTAGTCTTTACGAAATTGACAAAACACAAAAAACAACAGCCAGAATTATATCTGAATGGCACATTACTTCAGACTGCCCCATATGCAAAAGTTTTAGGTCTAGCCTATGATTCAAAATTAACTTGGATTAATCATGTTAACGAAATTAAAAATAAAGTATGGCGAAGAACTAACTATGCTAGGGAGTCTAACTGGTAAAAACAGTGGAGCATCTACAGATAACTTACTAAAAATCTATAAAACATATATTAGACCAGTAATAGATTATGCAGTTCCAGCATGGATAACTGTAAGCAATAAAATAATTAAAACCAAACTACAAACAATCCAAAACACATTCCTCACAACAGCATACAGAGTTCCAAGAATTATATCATCTCAATTCATACACAAATATTCGAAGATACCAACAGTACCAGATAGACTCCTACATAGTACAATAATGTACTTTAATAAGAATTGGATGAAAAACGAATTACTATGCGAACTAGACAGGTACCTCATACATGATGAAGCTAGGCCTAAATATCTCTCCCCAGTTAATTTATATTTTAAATATAAAAATAAATAAATACATAAAAATAATAAATATTAAGTAATAATAATAAAAAAGTGCCACCAACAAACTTGACATTCTGCTGATAGAGTAAAATAATAACTATATATGTGCCACAATACATGGACACTGCCCTGAAAAGGATTAGAGTAATATTCAGTTCAACAATTACAAATACCAATCCGGCTAGATCATAAGTACAGTAAGAAAGAAGAGATCATAGAGAACCTGACCCTCCAGAGTATAAACATTTCTTATAGAGAGAGATTATCTACTTAATTTTAAGGGACTTCTGAACTAGTGCAAAAATTGAAAATCTGGTTAATTCCGTGCCAAGAGAATTGCAAGTTGTACTAGTTAATAATTATTAGATTATGCACGTTTACGTTATATATACGTATAATAAACCATTAAATGTTAACAAAATTTATTGAAATTTTAAAATAAGACAACTGGTTATAATTGAAGTTTAACTACATTTTATGTCAGTTGTGTATATGACATGAATAATTGAGGTGCAATTATATTTAAGGTAATAGATGAGATAAAATATCTCAATACAATATAAATTATTTTAGTGACCTCAACATTTTCAAGTAGCATAATAGGAAATTCTAATAACTTGAGATAAGTAGTCAAATCACCCTGGTTATTTTTCAGTATTTAAAAGTAGTAAATGTAGTTGCTATAAATTTAAATAAAATTGAGACCAATGCAGGAAAATGAAACAAGGTTTTTTAATAGAAATCTTCCACATAGTATGCTTAAATACAATAAACATACAATGAAACCACTTCTATATAAAAATTTTCGACAAAACTGTTTGAACTTCCAACTGCAATTTTCTAAGAGAAATGCAGGTTATCTTCCTCGGGTACTTATCTAAATGTTTTATAAATTATACTTTATGGTTTTGGCACACTTATTGTCTTTTTTCTACAGCATTACTTTGCAGTTCTTCTCCTGTAAGTAGCCGAAATCGTATTTCATAAAATATGTGCATGTTCCTCTTGAAAACTTAACAAACTGGTTTCAATAAGATCTAAAGGAACCAGTGTATTTATCCTGTGCATTAAATTAATCTTCCTAGAATGACTTCCTTACTGTGATTAGCCGAAAGTTCATCACGTGGTATGAAACATTTTTAACGTTGCATCAAGGCTTAGCAACAAACCTAACCAGTTTACAATACGTGAATGATCTCTTGACATAACTTTCTAGACAATATTTTTTGCAGCATAGTGAAAACGCGCTGATTAATTTAGGTCTAATTACAAATAATTTGCGCGAACCCACAAAATGAATATGAATAAATCTTATGTCGTAAGATTTCAATTATTCACATAAAAAGAACAGCAGAGTCATTTAAGCAAAAGAATTATTCAGATGACTTTTTTTTTTTTCACATCCCAGAGAAAACAGTGACTCATTTAAGCCTAATTTATAAACAACGTCGGCTAGGTGGTTAAGGCACTTGACTTGTAACCTGAGGGTTGCGGGTTCGAATTCCCATCACACCAAATACACTCGCCCTTTCAGCCGTAGGGGTATTATAACGTTACTGTCAATCCAACTATTCATTGGTAAAACAGTAGCCCAAGAGTTGGCGGTGGGTTGTGATGACTAGTGCCTTCATTCTAGTATTACTCTGCTAAATTAGGGACGGCTAGCGCAGATAGCCCTCGTGTAGCTTTGCGCGAAATTCAAAAATAAACAAACAAACACAAGCACTAAAGGGTATGTACACACCCGAAAAAAACATAGAAAATCTTTTTACATAAATAATTTAAGAGATTTACATGAAAATCAAGTATTTATTTTACATAAATCAGAAGACAGTAAATCTTTTAGACATAGTAAAATATTGAGGTGATTGACATCTCTCTTTAGTCTACGTCATAGTGATATTATTCAAACAGTAATGACTAAATTTGTTTGTATCCAACGAAAATTAAATAGAAAAGTAAAGTTTTGCGTACCAGAGTGTTGACCTATTTTACACCTTTAACATTTCCTGATGTCTGGCTCTTGAGTCTGCTAAAATTAGTAAGTTATTAGCTGTGCCAAATATTTAAGGATACCTATTTATTTATTTTCAAGTTAGTTGAGAAATTGAACATTGTGTGTTCGATTATTTTCTGTCTAGGATTGACAGTTTTACAACTTTATTTAAGTAAGTATATTTTAACAGATAGAATAATTCACGATCTATGCTTCATGAAGAAAATTATTCATCGCTTCTTGTGCGAGATGGGAATATTGCCAATCATCTCTCTTAGAGATCTATTTCTGGTTGAAATTATTTTAAATAATTATTTACACACTTTTATATTTATTGTTTGCGTAAATAGAATTTTAAGATGTCTAGTTTATCTTAAATTCCCCAAAGGCACAAAAAACTTTATTTACGAAATTAATCCATTTCTAAACATATACAGCAACCTGTTTTATCACTAATTCACAATAATATTTATATTACCAGGAATGAATAATACGATATTACTACAAGGCAAGCCCTACATAAAGTTATGTAGAGGTTGAAGTGACTGTTAGTAAAATGTATTCGTAGTACGTACAGGTAGTATTCAAGACAATCGTCGCCATGTTGGGCAGAGTATAAAATGCCAAAAAAAGTGTTGGCAATCTTCCAAGTTCAAAGCGCGTGGTGTTCGAACTTGCTACAAACGAAGTAATTATGATACAGATATAAAGACGTTCTCTTTTTATATTGTGTCCCAAATAAAAACAAAAACAACATAAATACGCAAACAATGCATATGCATTACAAACGTTTGTTTTTAACAGTCACGAATACAATTAATGGCAGTTGTTTTGTTTCATCCCGACGGATGTTGTGTACTTTAAATAGCTTGTGCGTTTATATGATAAACACACCCTGACTGTGACGTCAATTGGTTGATTTGCTTGTTTTTCTATGACATAATTTAAGAAGTATTGATAATTAAGCTTTGTGCTTAATTCAAAAGAAACAAAAATTAATAATTACTGATGTGTTGAAGTGTACATTAGCTGCGTTTTTATATATCTTTAATTTTGGAACTGGTCGATAAACAAATTGATAAGGTAGCTACCGCAACCAGAAAGGTTGAAATATAGAATTTAGATTAAAAAAAAAGTTAAATAACAAATTTAAATATAAACAAAAAAAAGACATCTTTACTATTTAAAGTTAAATGGTAATAGGAACAAACTGGTTAAGTTAGGAGCATTAGTTGAAGTACAAGCCCATGATATAATGGAAATAACTAAAACCTGATCAAATTTGAAAAACTTTGGTAATATGAATGGCCCGGCATGGCCAAGCGTGTTAAGGCGTGCGACTCGTAATCCCCGTCGCGCCAAACATGCTCGCCCTTTCAGCCATGGGGGCGTTATAATGTGACAGTCAATCCCACTATTCGTTGGTAAAAGAGTAGCCCAAGAGTTGGCGGTGGGTGGTGATGACTAGCTGCCTTCCCTCCAGTCTTACACTGCTAAATTAGGGACGGCTAGCACAGATAGCCCTCGAGTAGCTTTGTGCGAAATTCAAAAACAAACAAACTTTGGTAATATGAATTATTTTAAATTTCTATGTTATAAGTTATTATCTGCGACACAAAATATTGTTTTAAACAGTCAAATACCCTGTAACTAATGGCTTTTGTTGCCATGTTTTGCAGAGTATGAAATGCTGGAACAAGTGTTGACAGTTTTCCAAGCTCAAAGCGCTTGACATTCCGAACTTGGTGAAACAGTGATGTGAAATAAAGTGATTGTTATAGAGGTGCAACGAAGAAATGCTTTTTTTATATTGTTCCCACATAAAAAAAATACCTAACTAGTTTAGTGTCATATTTTTTGTTTCGTAAACTGTATTCTAAATCACACAGATGAACAAAATTATTTTCTGTAGTGTGCGCATAAACATCTCCGGTTTCCCAGTTAGAATTATACAGAACGCAGATATAAGTGAAACTGCGTTTTGCTCTATCCACTCTTTTGCCCAGTTTGTTCGGTTTTGAATTTCGCGCAAAGCTACACGAGGGCTATCTGCGCTAGCCGTTCCTAATTTAGCGGTGTAAAATTAGAGGGAAGGCAGCTAGTCATTATCGCCCACCGCCAACTCTCTTGGGCTACTCTTTTATCAACGAATAGTGGGATTGACCGTCACATTATAACGCTTACAAGGCTGAAAGGGCGACTATGTTTGGTGTGACGGCGATTCAAACCCGCGATCCTTGGATTACGAGTCGAGTGCCTTAACCACCTGACCATGCCGCGCTTTTTTGCCCAGTACAAAGTGAAAAACAAAAAAAAAGGACACTCCTTTCTCCGTTAACTCCTAAAATATGATAGAAAGCGTTTATGGAAGGACATTATATACCAATTAAATGTTTAGAATGTGAGGCCATCTGCATTAAATAAACCAGGAGACCCTTGATTGTTTACAAAAACGTTTACAACATAATTGTTTTTGTGTTCTTTTAAATTTCGTGCAAAGTTACACGAGGGCTATCTGCGCTGGTTGCCCATAATTTAACAGTGTAAGACTAGAGGGAAGGTAGCTAGTCATCACTACCCACCACTAACTTTTGGGCTACTCTTTTACTACCGAATAGCAGGATTGACTGTAATGTAACAATTATTATACCGTCCCCACGGATCAGGTACCCTCAGATTACGAGTATAATACCCTAACCATGTGGTCATGCTGGGCCAGGAATATAAGACACAACAGAGGTAGAAAAAGTGCAGTGTCGAAACACTGTATCTTGAATCATAGTATACCGAGGACAGGTTGTTTGAAACACTGTATCTTGAATCATAGTATACTGAGGACAGGTTGTTTGAAACACTGTATCTTGAATCATAGTATACCGAGGACAGGTTGTTCGAAACACTGTATCTTGAATCATAGTATACCGAGGACAGGTTGTTTGAAACACTGTGTCTTGAATCATAGTATACTGAGGACAGGTTGTTTGAAACACTGTATCTTGAATCATAGTATACTTGAATCATAGAGGGACAGGTTGTTTGAAACACTGTATCTTGAATCATAGTATACCGAGGACAGGTTGTTTGAAACACTGTGTCTTGAATCATAGTATACTGAGGACAGGTTGTTTGAAACACTGTATCTTGAATCATAGTATACCGAGGACAGGTTGTTTGAAACACTGTATCTTGAATCATAGTATACCGAGGACAGGTTGTTTGAAACACTGTATCTTGAATCATAGTATACCGAGGACAGGTTGTTTGAAACACTGTATCTTGAATCATAGTATACCGAGGACAGGTTGTTTGAAACACTGTATCTTGAATCATAGTATACCGAGGACAGGTTGTTCGAAACACTGTATCTTGAATCATAGTATACCGAGGACAGGTTGTTTGAAACACTGTGTCTTGAATCATAGTATACCGAGGACAGGTTGTTCGAAACACTGTATCTTGAATCATAGTATACCGAGGACAGGTTGTTTGAAACACTGTATCTTGAATCATAGTATACCGAGGACAGGTTGTTTGAAACACTGTATCTTGAATCATAGTATACCGTGGAGAGGTTGTTCGATAATGTTTAAAATACAATATCCGACGATTACTTAGATTGGTAAACTAAGGAATTATATCTCATAGTAAAACGATGAACCAAAAGTAAAGAACATAATGAACGACTCCTCTCTTAAATGTGAGCATTAAAATTTTCATAACATATATTGCATGCTCCTGACGAAGGCATAAAACCGAAAATTTGAGCAAATAAAACAACGTATAAGATTCCCCAAAGTCCAGGATGAATTTATTTATTTGTAATTATGTGTACTCTAGCCAGCATTTCATAAATTAGAAAATGTAAAAATAAAAAAATCCTGACATGGATTAGTCGGTTCGGAATGTTTCTATTGTCTGTTTTACTTAAACCAGGGATTCCCAATCGGTGGGTCGCGACCCCCAGGGGATCGCAAAGCCTTGGCAGGGGAGTCGCGTAGCCTTGTTAGAAGTAGCTTGGGATAACATTAATTTTATTTCATCAATTACATTTTCATGCTCTTACATTTTTTTGTTTCGGTGTAAAGCAAAACGTGTGCTACGTTAGTTCAATGTCATTAGGTGATATTATGGGTGTATGTATGCGTGCCTGTGAGTGAATGTGTATGTGTTTGCAACTGTATGTATGTGTGTACTAGTGAGTAGCGAGTATGTGAGTGCACGCGCATGTACGTATGCTTGTGTGTCTGTTTAGCTGTGATTAAGTGTGTGTGTGCTCGCTGTCGACACGTGAGTCACATGTCCGTTGCTGATTGGTGGATGACGAATCGCGCGACTGGCCACGCTCCCTTCCCTCCCAATACTTACCCCATCATTACTCTACCTGCACCCCCACAAGTAGTCAGTGTAAGATCTACAGTTGCCAAAGCGTTCATTATTCAACATTTTTATTTTATTTTAACAAGGAGATAAGTAAGCAGTAGAGGTGAGTTGTGTCCATGGCAAAACGGCGCAGATACTCAGAATGCTACCTCAACATTGACTTCACCACTGTGCTCGCCAACGACGGCATCGAGAAACCACAGTGTGTTTTGTGCCATGCTGTCCTGAGTGCAGAGTCAATGAAACCATCAAAACTCAAACGTCATCTCGAGACGAAACATCCAGAACACGCAAAGAAGGGTTTGGATTTCTTCAAACGGCATGAACGGTGTCTTAAAAGCCAAAGAATCGATAGAAGTGGGTCGTTTCAGCAGCAGAGTGCAGCCGTAGTGGAAGCTTCATATGAGATTGCATTCGAAATCACTAAACAAAAAAAGCTTCACACGATTGGAGAAACACTTCTTAAACCCTGCATGATGAAAGCAGTAAATCTTATTCTTGGAGAAGCCAGTGCAAAGAAGATGCAGCAAGTATCCCTGTCAAATAATACTATAGAGAGGCGCATTTCTAAAATGTCTATGGATGTGAAGGAACAGGTTTTGACTGAAATCAAAGGTTCCCCTTTGTTCTCCTTTCAGCTCGACGAGTCAACAGATGTAAGTTCATGTTCTCAGTTGCTTGTCTTCGTGAGATGCATTAATTCAGGTGACATCAAAGACGAATTTTTATTCTGCAGTGCACTTGAAACCACAACAAAAGCTGATGATGTCACGGAAAAATTTTCAACTTTTTTTCAAGACGAAGATCTTCAATGGGAAAACGTGTGTGGGGTTTGTACGGATGGGGCACCGGCTATGCTGGGATCGAAATCAGGATTCCAGTCGAGAGTGAAGAAGCTAGCACCTCAAGCAAAGGGCATCCACTGGACGATTCACCGATATTCTCTCGCCAGTAAGACTCTCCCTGCCTCTCTGCAGGAAGTGCTTGAATCTGTAATCAAAATTGTAAATTATGTGAAGACTCAAGCACTCAACACTCGCCTATTCAAAGAACTATGCAAAGATATGAATGCTGACCACGAAGTCCTTCTCTTCTACACAGCAGTACGTTGGTTGTCGAAAGGAAACGTTATTAATCGTGTCTTTGAAATGAAAGATGAAATAAAGCTATTCCTGGAGACTCAAGAAAGAAAAGATCTTGTAGCTCACTACGAAGATGAAGCATGGAATAAAAGGGTTGCGTACCTAGCCGACATTTTTGACCAGCTGAACAAGCTCAATTTGAAGCTTCAAGGAAGGGAAACACATGTTCTCCTTTTTCAAGATAGTCTTCGGGCCTTTGTTTCCAAACTGCAGAACTGGCGTCGGAAAACCAATCTTGGAAACATCGCTATGTTTGAAAAACTTTGTGGAGTGACAGATGAGTCTCAGATCCAACTGGATCAGTTCCTCAAGGATGAGATTACCGAACATCTTCAGTCTCTAGAAAAGGAAGTCGAGCGTTACTTCCGTGAGCTATCACAGGAACAGGAGGCCCTGGTAAGGAACCCATTTTGTACTGAACTTGATGTATCCAGCATCCCAGATGATATCCAAGATGAATTTCTGGATCTAAGGAACGACTCTTCAGCTCGTGATCTCTTCAAGGTGAAATCCGTGACTCAGTTCTGGTGCGCTATGTATCAGTCATACTCCAAAGTCAGCATGATAGCTTTACGTGTCCTTGTTTCATTTGCTTCTACCTACTTGTGTGAGGCAGGATTTTCCACTCTTGTCAATATAAAAAACAAATAATAGGAACAGATTGGATGTTGGAGATGACATGAGACTGGCTCTAACAAACGCTCGGCCACGAATTTCAAAGCTTGCTGCTGAAATGCAACATCAGGCATCTCACTAGTTGGGTTGGATAGCTGTTCAAACCTATGTTAATATTATTTTAAGAAATATATGTTCTTTTTGTGAATTCAGGTTGGACCAATGTGATTTAATTTGTTAATAAATAATTACAGAATTTTTAAATATTTTTTTAGATGTTTCTTTCCCTCTCCTTCACAGAAAATAAAAGAAAAATTAAGCTGCTGATAGTAAGCCCTAAGTAGGGGGTCACATGGGTTTCAAACTTTTAGGTAAGGGGTCGCGAGTGCCAAAAGGTTGGGAAATCCTGACTTAAACAGTGAAAATATAAAACACAAACTCATACAAGTAGGAATTGTAAGAGATTGCGAAAACGTCAGGGGATATTTCACTCATTTACAATATGATCACGTTTTGAATTATGAACAAACATACGAGCAAAACTGTGAGTTGTTTCGATGCGTTTTACTTCCAGAAATGATTAACTCTCTTTCTTATGTAAGTAAAGTTTGTTTGTTTTTTGTTTTTTGAATTTCGTGCAAAGCTACTCGAAGGCTATCTGTGCTCGCCGTTTCTAATTTAGCAGTGTAGGACTAGAGGGAAGGCAGCTAGTCATCACCACCCACCGCCAACTCTTGGGCTACTCTTTTACCAACGAATAGTGGGATTGACCGTGACATTATAACGCCCCCACGGTTGAAAGGGCGAGCAGATTACGAGTAGCACGCCTTAACACGCTTGGCCATGCCGGGCCTGTAAGTAAAGAAACATGTAAAGGTGTTTGCATGAACAATGCCGCAAAGAATTTTAAAAGATGGATATTTCAAACATTTAATACGATTATTTAGAGAGTGGTAAAACGTTTAACAATTAACTGAACATAAAACTAGTGTTTTACAAAATCACGTGTAATATAATATTTATTTCTGATAATAGAAACCCTGAAATTTCTACCTCCAATAAAGTAGTATCAGATGAACAAGTTTCTCTTCAGTCTGATATGGTCTTCTTGACAGAGGGCTGAACATTGCTCTTCCTGTTGCATTTAATGACGTCAATCAAAATGAAGTTTATATTGTTCAAGACAGAAAATCAAAATCAATGATTCAATCAACACAGATAACAGTTTCTATAAAGACGATAAAAGAAGAGAGGGTGGTCCAAGCTTGAACAATAGTACAAAACCGTGTTATTACACTTTAGGATAATACCTCGGGTTCATAGCCCTCCAGGAGACAAGCCAAAGTCTGTTTCACACCACCTTGATAACAACAAATTCGAAGGACAGGCAGTCGGTCCGAAAACACGGCTTCAAATCTAGCTTAATACCAGCAGTATGGTAAGCTTTGGAGTTAAACAACCCGAACCATGACGATGGTATTACGAGATCTGATAAGAAAAGTTGAAGAAACAGTCATACGTAAATAAAATATTTGATCTTGTGCATGATACTACCAGTTACGTTAGGCCCAGTCAAGATTCACCGGACCAAATGGAAACAAAAACACATAACGTACTTAACTTCATCAAAACACATTCAAACATTCTGATTCAACAAATGTCCTCAAATACCGGAATTTTCATGGTCTCCGGAAGACGCTTACACACAGTTTCTCTATAAGGCCTACTATTCAGGGTATGGATTACCCACAATCTCTATAAGGCCTACTATTCAGGTAAATGAGAGGTAAATGGGAAATATTTCGCACTGACTTTTGACTCTAGTACTTAGCTGCTTACAAAGTACCCAAGCCTTCCTACAGAAGTGTACACATAAGGAAACGGCTGGACACCATTATTTCTCTCTCTCTCTCTCTCTAGGTGATTGGGTATATATATATATATGTATATGTATACCCAGGAGGGTCAGGTACACTAGACCTCTTCTTCCTTCCATAACTTAGTTGGAATGGACTGTTTAATACGTTTAGAGTAAATAAATAAATACAAATGGCTGAGGTAATACTTAACTTTAAATCTGGTCCTCTTCGGGGCAATGTCTATTTATATTGTTCTTTCATTTTATTATTATTATTTTTTTTAATAAGTTTATTTGTTTGTTTTTTGAATTTCGCACAAAGCTACTCGAGGGCTATCTGTGCTAGCCGTCCCTAATTTAGCAGTGTAAGACTAGAGGGAAGGCAGCTAGTCATCACCACCCACCGCCAACTCTTGGGCTACTCTTTTACCAACGAATAGTGGGATTGGTTGTAACATTATAACGCTCCCACGGCTGAAAGGGCGAGCATACACTTGGGTCTTAGCAGGTCTTGGTGTTTTCTAGGTAGGACTACTGTATATGTAGCAAGGAGTGTGTGTGTTGTGTTTTTCTTGTAGAAAAGCCACATCGGGCTATCTGCTGTGTCTAACGAGGGGAATCTAAACCCTGCTTTTAGTGGGGAACTATCGCAAGGAAGTAGACAAACACCTATAATCAATGATTAACTATCTTAGAAAGAAAAAGGCCCGACATGACCAGGTAGTTAGGGCACTCGACTCGTAATCTGAGGGTCGCGGGTTCGAATCCCTGCCACTTAAAACATGCTCGTCCTTTCAGCCATGGGGGCGTTATAATGTGCGGTCAATACCACACAATATTGGTAAAACAGTCGCCCAAGAATTGGTGGTGGGTGGTGATGACTAGTTGCCTTCCCTCCATTCTTACACTGCTAAATTAGGGACGGCTAGCGCAGATGCCCCTCGAGTAGGTTTGCGCAAAATTGAAAAAGAAACAAACAAACAAATCTGAAATTCGGTTTTATAATAACATGGCTGGACTAATCCAAGAAGTGTCGCAAAAAGTCACTAAAATCTGAAACCATATCACACCTTGAAAACTTTAGAAAATAGAAGTGTGTGTGTGTTTTCTTATAGCAAAGCCACATGGGGATATCTGCTGAGTCCATCGAGAGGAATCAAACCGCTGATTTTAGCGCTGTACCAGTGTGGGACGGAAAAAAAGAAAGACCATAAATGTGTAGCGTGAAATAATTTCTTTATTGAAATCTTATTTAATCTACCTAAACATTTAAGTTGAACGTTTTGATTTTGCAAATGAAGCACTATATTATTACTTTTATAGTTATTTTCAAAACGACAGTTATTAAGTGGTTTATAGTGTTTCGGATTATCTTATAATTACCAAAAGAATGTCCGCTAAAGAGAACTTGAGTATAAAAATCTAAGCCAACGTCACACGGGCGCTAAAATTTAGCAGACGTATGGGTTAAGTGTACTGCAAGAATCCACTTCAAAAGTTATCGACAATTAAAAATAATTTAGTGACAATGATTTATCATAAACAAATCTTACTACCAACAAATATACAAAAGTAACTTTTAGGTATTTTAATTGTTTTATTTACAGTACAAAGATTTGTGTATTCAATGTTTTATCATCAATAGAGTACATCGGCATGTATTTTCAAATCCTCTACACGCTATAACAAACAAAATTACCGAAGTGAATCTAGAGGCTAAAGCACCAATAGCAGTGAAACGGCTTCTTTCCTTTCTGACGTAAAACGACATATCACAGATTGTGGTATCTAGAAGGTAGTATATTTGGTTTGTGTAGTCGGTTGTTTGGCGTTGGCACGTGCTTTCGTAGTATAAGTTGCAGCCTAAAATTTAAAAATGGCTTCAAGAAGTGTGGTGGTTGCTCTTAATGGAATTCGTTTTACCCTTCGCAGTTTTCCACGACAAAATGTTTTATCTAGCCTCGTTATTAAAAGAACATTCTATGATTATTGTAAAGAACCATTTCAACCGCTGAACAGAGAACCAAAATGGATGTCTGCAGAGGAGGCAGTACAAATAATAAAATCAGGTTAGTATAATAGTATCGTTAGGCTTAACATAAATAACATTACCTCCGACTGGAAGATGTATTCCAAGTTATGGATTTATAAATCGTATAGATAAACCATAATGTTTTTTTACAGATTAATGAAGTACTACTAAGAGGTTTACAAAGTAACGTGTTCACAGAAGAATACTGCTAAACAGTAGTGAGTAATACATATAGTAACTAATTTGCCATTTACGAATGATTACATATATTCAGCTTAGTTAGTGCGTAATAGAAATATACATGTGGCTTCAACCCTTATTGTATTGTGACTATCTGTCAGTTAGACTTAACATTGGCTCCTTATCGTTAAGATGCAACTAAACTATACGAGTTTATTAATGTTGTAATTGTATGTATATATGATGAAAGTTTACATTCTGTAAAGTAATACTTTAAATGCCATAACCCTTAAATAGAAAAATCTTTTGTATCTTAAAATGTACTTTTTCCAGTTTCTTGAGATTTTTAAGAGTATAATTATTATGCACCTTCAGTGTTCTACATTTGTTTATATATAGTATAATTTTATTGCTACTTTAGATACAGCATATGTGAATGTATGAATATATCTTTTTATTTTAAACACAAACGTTTTAACATTTTCTTCAAATAGCTATGTCCATTTATTGGTGGCTTTGTCAGTGTGCTGCTGTGCACATAGTAGGCTTAAGTCATTCCTAGCGTGATTGGTTGCCCTGTTTTATAGCAGGAGTCAGGAAGGGTTGAGGAGGTTTGTTCCCTTAACAGATGATCAGCAGTGCAAACGAAGAAAAGTGACGGATATACTTATAACATCTTTTTAGCTTATGTTTTTGGACTTCTGCCCTAACTCCTAGTTAATTTGTAGTTTAGTACTACCCCATGGAGACACGAAGAAGGCTTACATTGATGGTGCATTGGTACTGATGTGAATTTAATGTCAAGATATGAAACTTGTTTTATGAATAAAAAATTATTTTGTTAATATTTTTATATATAAACCATTATTCCTACTCCAAGCTATTGATTAGACTGCCAGATATAACTTTTTCAGAATTCTTACTGTGGAGCAAAACACACTAGAGCACACGCTGTAGCTAGGTATATCATGATAAAAGTAAGTTATGTATGAGATTGAAGAAGTAATATTTGACAGTGTGTTTTGTGTTCTGTTTTCTGATACATCTTATTACCTTAACTGTAAATTTCTTAGCAGCAGCACAGTGGCTCAGTTTTTTTTTGTTTTTTTTTCTAAGTACAAACTTTTTGCTCATAACTTCATAATCGTTTGAACAATTTGAAACCTGATTGCAGTTTTGGACTCGGGAGGTCCACTTTCATTGATGTATTTCGCCACACTCAAGGTCTCTTGCATTAATCTAATCCTGTCTAAAAGAATTTCAACTCGAGGGTGAACTGGTGGAGTTCTTCATGAGTCATAAAACTTAATTGTATATACATGCTTTCTATGTTTGGAATTGTTGGTGCACAAAAAAAAAGGGGGAAGGGTCTTATAGATTAATTTACTCTAAACCTGCATAAAAGAATTTCAAGTGCTGTGGCTGTTGAGGATTCCCACTTGTTTTTATCAAGCACATACATAATATAACCTGACAGAATATTTTATAAAACAAAACTAGATTTTCTTTTCACCAGTTCTATGTACTTGAAACTTGGCCAAAGTAAAATGGCTGAAAATCTTTCAGATAATAGCTATTGTTAAGCAGTGGAAAGACAGGGTGAAGATTTAATATATGAAAGATAATTTTTTAACGTAATTGCAGTAATTAGATTGATTAGTCTGCAGGCCTTTGTGTATCTGTAGTTTAGTAATAAAAAAATTCATTTTACCCCTGGTTCACTTATGGCATCTACAGTTGAGTAAAAGTTTTGTGTATTTTTTCAGTAAAAGAAAAATAAAGGAAGGACAGATTAACGTTATCCTATTAAATGATGTGTTAACCAATTCTGTAATCTTCAAGTTTATGTGCGTGTTATTTTATGTTATTTTATGTTGTATTTACAAATTTAATAATGATGATCAAAACAGATCAATCAAATGCTACATATCTGTCAGTCATTGTGAAACCAAAAAGGAATTTTAAATTTTCAAAATGATGACCATTTTTGATAAATCAGTATTCAACTTTGGTTTTTGTTTCTTCATAGTCAAGGTTGATAAATCTGGTGGAAAGTGAAGTCTAATAAGGAACAGCAAAGTCATGGCAACAATTGTAAATCATACTATAATGGAACTCTTGTTTATATGATATTCAGACTTTTTTATTATACAATGTACAACCCCTGACTTTGCAAAACTTTTATCCTGTGTGCATGTAGACCTGCAATAGGATCACAGTTTTTCTATTCCTTTTACATTTCCCATCATGGAGGACTTTATTTTTCTCCATTCTTAGGGTGCAGATATGTCTTCATAAATACATTATACACAGATCTAATGAACCTGCACCATCAATATAAATATAATAGTACTGTCTGTTGTATGTCCATGTAAATACTATGCAGGTTGTGGATGAATCTTTACCAGAATTGGTATGGAGGTTCATTAGGTCCATGGGGAAATGCACACAAATTTTCAGTTTTGCATTTTGCAGTTTATGAGTGTTTTTTTTCCACTGCTACTTTGTTCCTGTTGATGAATCTTCACTAAATTTGGCATGAAGGTTTCTTGGGTCCATAAGGAGATACAGACAAATTTACAGTTTCACATTTTGTGTTGGTTGTTTTTTTTTTTAAAATTATATATAAAGGAGACAACTTTTCAAATCCTAAGATAACCTTTCATTAATCGTTAATTTACATAATTTCCGTCCAGAGTACAGGTACCCCAACTAGTACATTTAATGAATGTTTCAACATTGCACATTATTCATCTTCAACAAATCTTTGAGAATCTTTAAAATAATTACAAATATAAAAATACAATGAATGATGTCAGGAAATTACAAGATGTTAAAATAAGAGTGAAAAGACTGTTTGAATTAAGTAAGGAGGACAAGTTTAAATTTCTTTTGAGACTTGAATATTTGTTCACAATGTATAGACTTTCTTTTATCAACTGTCATTACATCTAGAAGGTAGAACTGAAAGGTCTTCTAATGAAGTAAGTTGCATTGATGTTTCTTTGTAAGTATATATAGGAGAATTAGGTGAAGTTTGAAGTGCATTTCCAGTGCTGTTAGAAACTCCATTGTGTTCCAAGGTGCATTTGCAAATGTTGAGAAGTCTTGCCTATATTGGTGGCTTTACAGTTGGCATGCACATGACCTTTGAATGTAAGAGTGAAGGTAAAATGTTTTTAGTTTTAAAAAGCTACATACACAAAGTGATGATTTAAAGACAATACAGAGTTTTTTTATCTAGGAGTAAAAGGACTTGAGTAACTTATGTAGTTGGGTTTTAAGATAAGGAATTAGCAAGTGTTAGAGTGAATGTGGAACATGTTTTGATATTGTTCTTAATAAGAAAGTTACATTTTTAAGTTTTCTAGTTAAAATGAACAATATCCATTGTTTCTTAAGGTATTATGAACAGAGGTGTAATCCAAGCAGGTCTAGTAGACCCTGTGAAGAACAGTTAAGACTAAGTAACTTTGGTTTGGCAGAAAACTTCTCGATACAATGGTACAACTGTTAATAAAAGACAGTCTACATGTTGTAAACAAAAATCCAAACTTGCTTTCCCTGCTTTATTCAAGTAGTTCTCTCTCCCTTTCTTTTAATTGAATGTTTTGACTTCTTAACAATATTCATTCTATTTTTTATATTAGTAATTATGTTGAAGATGGAACATACATAATTGTTGAAGATGGAACATACATAATTGTTGAAGATGGAACATACATAATTATGTTGAAGATGGAGCATACATAATTATGAAATGTTCATTAATGATGCTTACAGTTGTTGCCATGGCTCTACTGTTCACTAGTATCCAATGTTACTTTGAACTTGATATCTTGTTTATTGTTGGAAATACGTACAGTTTCAAAGGTCTCCCTCTGCTGTCCTATCACATTCTTGATGTAGGTGTTTAATGAATAACCGGTCTTTGGTCCTCTGTTGTTTTTTTTCTGCACGGAAATGAAAGTTCCTAAATGATACATGGTTGATCACTCATTGAAACAAACAAATCAATAAACACGTTAAGAATGTTGAAGTGTATTAGTTCTGTAATTTATCTTGAAAAATTCTGTGTTCTCAATGCCAATTTTAAAGCTACACGTTGAAACCTGAGGATAGTTTCGTTTCATAATGTTTTTGATTTTATTTCTCAAAACATAATTACATTCACCCATAAATTGGAGAATACATTAAAATGACAAATTTTGAGGATAATAGCTCACTTATAGAGGGTATGTACACACCATTTTAGTAGCATGTTTAAATGTTTCTTGAATAATGACAAATGAAAACTATAATAAAATAAATCTTTTACATGTTCTGTTTATTTATGAAAATAATGGCTGTTACTGTTAGTATAATATAGTTTATAGTATGTAACTATCTGTAAATGATCACCAAAATCGTTTGTATCGAGATACAAAAAAAGGTCATATTTCATTTATTTCCTGTTTTCAGCTGTAAACTTGACATCAAGATGTTATTTGTTTAATTCTAAGAATAAATTTGCGTGATCGTGTTTGTTCAAGAGAACAGAAATGTTATGAACATAACCTTGATATCTAATAGGATTAATTTTGTGTGGACGGTTATTCAACCACTGTTTCTCATGATAAAAAAACACAAAAGAAATGTTTGTTAAACTAAGTGCTGACTTTGAGCCTGTAGCAACATCCATCTGATCACAGAGGTGTTGTCAAATTTAACACAAGATTTCTTTATGGTAAAGTTTAATAACTCAATTAAAAAAAAAGTTTTGTTAACCTTTGTTAAACTGTATAATTTTGAAAACCCAAATTTTTTTCCATTTGAACATTTTCCATTTCTTGTAATGGAAAATAAAGCTTGGAGATGGTTTGAATTGGTAATAAAAGAAACTTTATTACAAATTTGCAACATGTCAGCAAGCTTATATCGACATTGGGCACAATACAGGGAAACACTTTCATCCCTCGTTAATTACCAAAGCAGTTGAATCCAACAGTAGAACATTTGGAATACAAGAAGGGAATGGACATAATCTCAGTTAGTACAAGTATATACTTTCTGTTCTTTGACATACAGGGTGGCCCATAAGTCCCTACCCATCCACATTGTGTCTAAACAACATTATAATACTAATGATGAGTCGAAGGCAGCTGTTACCGTGGCATTTGGAACAATAACCCCTGCTATGTTGAGGAAAATGTCTTGCAGAACATGGCGTCGCATAATATTATTTAGCGAGAATGAGTGACAGCACATAAATACACTGGATACATGAGATATATGGATGGGTAGGGACTTATGGGCCACCCTGTAGCTACCAGTTAGAGTAAATCTCTCTGATGAAATGATAATTGGTTCATGTAATTGCTTGACAAAATATTTGAGTTGGAGTCACGACAGTTTATTGTATGATGGTAAAGTAACATGACTGTTCAGTACATGTCAATAATTTGAAAGATCAAGCTGTCTAGATGTTTCAGGTTTACCACATATGAATATATAAATATTTCATGAGTCTGAAGTGAACAGGATTATAGATATCTAGGTTTTATATTCTTTCTATAACTACATGTTAAGTACTCTGCATGTCTGAGAGGTAGTATTACTACAGTCACAAATCTGTGATTTTAAGAGTTCTATCTTCAGTAAGTTTTGTAACTAAATATTATTTCATGTAATGGAATAACTTAGTATATTGGATGTATTCACAATGTTTCTGAGTTTAGAAAACTTGTAGTTTTCACTCTCACTTTAATCTTTAAAGTGTAAATATTATATGATGAAATTAAGATTTAAAAATAATTTTAACTTGGGTATTGGAAAATAGAAAACATTTAAATCCACAGAATTTGTCTAATGATTGGTCAGTATTTTTTGCAATAGGTATTGATAGCAAATAATTTTTTTTAACCCACATGTGCTGAAAGAACATACTGAAACCTACTCTAGAATATGCATATTTTATATGCTTGTGAAAATGGAAGACATTGTGAATGATTCTTTACACAGGAAACACTTATTTTATGGCATCATAACTCTTAATCTGTTAAGAAATTATCATGAATAATTAAGAGTAAACAACTCTTAAACTGTATTCATATTTATAGGGTAACACTTACCAGACTTTTGGTTATTATTAAACCTGGACAACTCAAAATAAAAACAGTGCACACTCATGGAATGTGATATTATGAAACCAATTAGAGAACAAAACCAATAGAACGATAAGAGAAACCATCATTCACAGGAGCAAAATTGAAGATAAAAAGTCAAATAATTGATGCTATACTTGTTGAATATTATAAATAGATTACATCAAATGTATTTGTAGCTTTCAGTTGGTTTACTTCAGTTGTCATTAGGCATGAACGTTGATAAAGAGTTAGTTTAAATCACATTTGAAAAAGTGTGATATGTGTAGAACTTGTCAGTAGTGATATGATGACATTTTATAATTGAAGGACCATTTCATCCTTTAAGACCACCCCTGTACATCCATCCCTGAGAAGAAGAAAAATTTAAATTTATGTTCTATTGTTTAGGGGTCATCTCTTCCCCTTTTAAACTCTTGAAATATTTTGTCTTATACTGTTATTAACAAGAGCTCTTTCCATAAACTAGAAGTGGTAGTGTGATTACTAACAAATAATGATATATGTTTTTTATTATTTGGTTTATATTTCTTAGTGTGTTTGGGAAGGATTCCAATAAGTGGTCTTGACTTACAGTTTAGTTACATTTTTTTATTACTGCATTCTTAAAACCAGTCCAAGGTAAATTTCATAGGAAGTATAGTCAGTGTAATAGAAGTATGAAACATTTGCAGGTGACACTGTATTTGTTCATGGAGCTGCTGCAACCCCTCGGAAGCTTGTGCCTGCTATGGTGGAACATGCCAAGAAAGAAAAGCTAAAGAACATTACAGTATGTCACATACATACAGAAGGTGCTGCAGAATACAACCATCCAGATTGTGAAGGTATTGTAAACTAGTGTCTGTCAACTTACAGTTTATGAAGGTATTCTAAATTAGTGATATTTGCGTGTGTATATATGGTATAAACAAAGTTAATCATAGATCAGGCCTTGCATTTACTATTTTTATAACTTTTGAAGGCAAATCAGCACTACAGATGACAAGTCATGGTTAAATCACTTCTTGTCTATGTTAGATTTTTGTTAATGTTTAGGTTTTTCTTTCTCTTCAGTTGTGGTAAACATCAACACTTTGATAGTTACTGGTTTTATACTGTCCAGTATAATGCATAACAAAAAATATCATTTGTTTTTAAAACTGAAACACTTAATAGTTGTATCTGTACAGAAATGAGAGTTTGTTTGTACTTTCAGCTGAATATTTAAAACAGCACAAACACATTTTATGTATAACAGTTTATACAAAATATCCATATGACAATTTGCTCCTCAGTGTTGAGTACAGCTCTTTCAAAAGTAATTTAGTTTACTGAAAACTTCCTTAATGCACATTTATTTTGTTCAGTTAGACTTTCTTTATGTTTTACTATCTTAAATGAAAATGAAAAACTTCTAGTCCTCACCTCATTTTAGCTTCCAAGAGGATATTACTGTTCTTGACTCCCACATAAATGTTAGTTTTATGTGGCTCTTTAAAATTAATTTCACTTGGAATTTACATTTGCTTAGCTTGATGTTGACGAATATAGGACATGTCTCATTTACCTTTCAAAAACTGATTTTTAAATTTGTTTAGCATTTTTTTAATTTGAATTTTGACCAACAAAACAAAGCTATTTGAAATTAAAAATCAAACCTTGATTTTTTTATATTTTTTTTTTAAATTGTAAGAGAGCAGTTGGAAAAATTACATGGATATTGAAAATATTTTTTTCCCTAAATCTTTCATATGTTAACCAGGCATATTCAGAAGTAATTCCTTCTTTGTGGGTGGAAATTGTCGTGAAGCTATCAATAGTGGACGAGGTGACTTTGTGCCCATTTTCCTGGGAGAAATTCCTTTCCTTTTTCACAGAGAGATCGTTAAACCTGATGTAGCCCTGGTCCAAGTCACACCACCAGACAACCATGGTTATTGTAGTCTTGGGTCAAGTGTGGATTGTACAAGAGCTGCTGTACAACATTCCAAAGTAATAATAGGTTAGTAATGAACTCTAGGATTTTTAATTGAATAAAAAAGACAGATGTTTATTTCAAGTTATTAGAATTTTTATGTAATTATTAACCTTTTTTTTAACCAGGTCACTCTTGATGACGAGAAACCCGTTTGAAGTAAAAATGTATTTCACAACAGCTGGTATGGGTATTAACACTTCTATTGACAAGGAGAAGATGACTTAGGAAGGTCAAAATGGTATTCTCTCTTTATCAATAGAAGTGTTAATACCCATACCAACTCAGGTCTGTTGTGCTGTGTGCACACATTGCACTGAAACTTAGACATTTTTACCTTTGTTTAAAAACAAATAAAATGACAGAAGACAGTTGTAAACAACCCACTAAAGAATCGTACTCTGTGATCTATGGGGCTGGGGTTGATTGCACCTTTCATATTTATTCACCACTGTTTTTAGAAAAAATATAGTTGAACTGTTTCACTGAATATCTATGTGCATGTTACTCATAATATCACATGCTTGGAGTTCATTGTTTTCTTAAGAGAGTGTGAAAACAATCGTGTTTTATTGAAATATTGTGGATTTAAATTAATGTAAATATGTACCTGCAGTTTTTTGACAGGAACTATAAAAAGTGTTTTGCTTTAACTTTACTAATATTCTGTTGGTGTTCTGTCATCTAATTGGGATAATAGAGCTTTGTTCTTGTAGTATTCATGAGTTAGATTGATATTTATAGATTTGTTTTGTTAGATTTTGTGTTAAGGGAAATGAAGTCTATCTATCTTACCCATGCCTTTATTCTCCTGAAAAGGAATAATGAACTATTCAAAAGTGCTTGAGTTTTAGGTCTCATTTTGAAAATATTACAACTTTTGTAGGTGATCCTGTGCACGAACTACTTAACCTGAATTCCTAATTTTGAAGTGATAGATTACAGGGAAGACAGTGAACACTGCTAACTCTGGGCTATTCTGTTTTACTGAAGTTGAGAAGTGGGATTTGATCATCACATAACATCCCCTGTGGTTCTGACGTTTGGAGCGTGACTTTTCATTTGGGCAGTAACGGGCTGTAGATCATAGAACAGTCCACCTTGCTAACCACAGATATATAAAGATCCATTTCACTGTAAAATCTTTGTACAGATGTGTTGCATATACCAAAGTTGTTGTAGTTTTTTAATAATAAAAAAACTCAGTGATGTAATTCTTTCTTTGTGGGTGGAAATTGTTGTGAAGTGGTCAATAGTGGACGAGGTGGCTTTTCGCCCATTTTTCTGGGAGAAATTCCTTCTCTTTTTCGCAGAGAGATTGTTAAACCAGATGTAGCTTTGGTCTAAGTTACACTACCAGACTTTGTTGTGATGGAATATGATGTGTTACCCAAAGAGTGAGTGACACATTTTTCTATCTATTCTCTTATTTTTATTCTCCTTGAACTACTGCTCCTATTTTCTCTTGTGATAAGGTATTTTAAAAATAATGCTGGCAAAATTAAAGGGGAGATCAAATTCACAACTTGACAAGTAACTTGCTATAATTGTTTACCTATGAGCATGTATTACATAGACTAGTGTTAAACAAACATTTTATGAGCATGTCTTTCATTTATAGTTTCTGAAGGTATTTATAGTATCACAGAAATATTGCATTTGGAAGGAAAATGGAAAGATTTTGGGTCATAGAAGAAGACAGTTAGGGAAAAGGGCAAAATCTGGGAAGAAGAACAAGAAGGGTTATCAAAAAGTGTGGAAGAAGAAACTATACTGACGACTGAGTTCTGTACAACTGTTATCAGTCGTGCCAGACACTGTCATAATGTTAGAAGCACTGGATGAAGTGATGATGAAAATGTGATGTTTTTATAACAATATTTACCTTGATTTAAAATTCTTTGCAAGTTTTGAAGGTCATTTTGTTGTTTTTTAATACTTCCATTTGAAGGGTATGTTGTCCGAAACATGAGTTTATACAGTTTTACAAGACAAATTGCTCTCTTGGCATCAAAACTATTATATTTATAACCACCTGAGTCCCACAAATATTCCTTATTCTGTTATTTTCATGTGCATTTATCTTACATTTCCTTTCAGGCACTGTGTTATATCGTAAGTCTTGGTTTATTTTAAAAAATGTTACCCAGTTAGACAAACTTGTATGGTCTTAACATTTACTTAAAACTACCCCTAAAGTAAATAATAAAGTATTGTAATGACATTACTTATAATGGTATGCAGGGCATAAAACAGGTATGAACATCCAGATTTATGAGTTAAAGAAATTTGCAAAAGTAAATAATAAAACCCATGCTAAAGGAAAAAAGTAGGTAAAAGATTTTATAGCAGTCTATGAAATGAACTGAAACTACATTATTTCAAAGTAAAATAAGTATAAAGTTATAATGAAAGCAAACTTAGCTGAATGCACAGAAACATCTGAATTTGAGTTCACAAACTGATAAGTACATGGTTTTGAATGATGTGTGTATTTTAAACCTAAATATGATTAAAAAGGCAATTGTTTTTTTAAAGGAAATTACAATAGGTTCAAATGTTGTTTGTGTGAAATACTTTGCAAACTAAAATTGAAATTGAAGCCAGACATCATATATACGATATCATCATTGTGCCATCATGTAGTCTTGTTGAAATAAAAAGCTTGACTTGGAAAAAAACACAAAAAAACAGATAAGATTATTCTAAATGGGGAAAGCCAATATGCAATCCAGACTCCTTGGACAAAAGCCTCTCTAATAATATAAGATTTGTAGTATTTGATCAAGAAATATACAAGTTACAGACAGACACATGCAAGTGTATTATTTTTATAGATTGTATGAATAATTATAGTAAAAGGAAGAACCTGAATTATTTTTAGATACTCTCTGACTGTGTAAATTTATATAAATTTTAAAGTACTTGGGCTGTTTTAACAGCTAAAGCTTCAACTTACAAAAATAATGTAACTGTTTGCCTATAAAGTTACAATGTGTTTTTTGCAGGCCAGGTAAACCCACGGCTGCCCAGGACATTTGGAGATGGATTGATTCATAAGTCTCATTTTGACGCTCTTGTGGAAGGACAGGTGGAACTCCCTGAATTGAAACCCCCAAAATTGACTGATGTTGAACTAACTATTGGAAAGCTAATTGCAGACAATCTGGTTGTAAATGGTGCCACTTTGCAGATGGGTAAGCTGGTACATTGCAGATTGGTAAACTAGTTATGAAATCTGGAAAGTCAATTTATGTTTATATTTACCTTTTATGCATATAAGTATGTAGGACATTTCCAAGTTGTAAAAGTTCTCTTATTGTTATGGAATTTTCTAGAATCAAATATTTAATCTTCTTTGAGAGACAACTTGCATAAAGTTATATTATTTGTCACAATTATAAAAATATAAATACACTCTCACATTCCAAAATTCTATTAACCATGCTCTTAATAAAATGCTGCCTTAGTAAATTGATTTATTTATGATTTTTTCAAAATACTTTTATTCAGTCGTGCATTTGAGAGCTTTCTTTATTTACGTTAACTGCATGAATCAGTTTTCATGAGTTCAATACGTTGTATCTGTTATAAATAAAGATTATTTATCAAGTTTTGTTTAAAGTTAGTGATAAATCTGAGTATGGTCTGTGGTGCTATAAATACCTACATTTATTTTCTGCTTCTGTAAGTTAAGGGAGAACGTGTCTCATTTTAGTTAAACAAATGTGCACAAAAACTAATAATACAGTA